>NC_138871.1:78805903-79330903 GCF_965194805.1 Balaenoptera borealis | reverse complement strand
ACTGAGAACCAGGTAATCTGTGGAAAATGGGTTAAATAGAAGATAGGTGAGCTTAACTTGTGATGAACATTTATTTCATCTTTGTTCCTTTTTCAAATGTTATTTCTTGTGTTGTATTCAAAATTAATATATTGCTTATCCTTCCTACTGCACAAAGATTGCATTTTTTAGAAAAAGAACTAGTTGGGGTACTTTGACTCTGCACTTGCCTATGAATAGATGTCTGTTTTGTCTGAGTGAATCTAACAATAACCAAGGCACTTCCTCAGAAGGCCAGCATCAAAAACCAGCCATTTTGTGCAGGACCTCAAACATAATGGCAAGTAAACAATACAGAAGTTACTTGTGCAAGCAGCTATCCTAAGAGAAAAGGCTTTAATGTTATGGGTCAGCAGACCTGGGTTCGAGGGCATCCCAAATGGTGACTAAACTCTGCAGCTTGGCATGAGAGTTCTTCTCACTCTTCTCTCCCAGGATCACTGGACTGAGAGCTCTCCTGGGAGCCTTTATCTTCCTCACCACCAGACGTCAGGTCTCACGCTTCCATAAAAGGCCAGTTCAAATGCTACTTCTTCATCAAGCATGTCTTGATTGCTCTTCCCCTGTCTCTCACAGGCTAGAATGCTCAATGCACTTGGCTGAAGCAAAAACGTGAAATCATAAAGAGAGCTCACAGTATCCACTGAACCACTTGGAAAGGAAAATGTTACCGTTATGCCTAGACTGTGTGGATATTTGAAGTGAAACATAGAATGTAGAGATGTAAGTTATGAAAATAGAATGAGTTCACAAATGGTCAAGTGGTTTTTATCATTTGGGGGCATCTTTTCTGTGCCAGGCGCTAAGCTCGTGTGAGTAAACTATAAAACTAGACCTGAATATCAAATACGTGGAAATCAGCCAAGATAAGAAAACAAGACCTAGAAAGAATGAGCAGAATTCTATGAACATAAAAACGTAGAGACTACACCAAAGGAAGGGCAGCCATGCAGGGGGGAAGGACGGATGGATGAAAGAGCCCTCCCAACACACATGTGCTCTACCCAATTTACTGAGCCAGGAATTCCGGACTAATCAAAGCAAGGTCACCACAGCGCTATACAGAGCAGGTGCCCGTTTGTCTGCAGCCTTTCCTTGACCCAGTGTTTACAACGGGCCAACTGCCTCTAGTGGCAGGTGAGGTGCACCTAGGACTGAGAAAGAAGCCAAATTTTTGCTGCATCCCTGCCCTTTCATTTCATTGATTGATTGATTGATTGATTGATTGATTTAATTGGAGTATAAAAGCTGAAAGCATTTCCTCTAAGGTCAGGAGCAAGACAAGCATGCCACTTCCTGCCTTTTTATACACAGGTAAACATCACCGTCCCTGAGTAGCTTACACTAGCATTCAGTGCTCTTCCACATTTACATTTATACTTACAAATAGCACCAGTAAGACCACATCCTCAGCTAGCGAAGACAAAGCAGAATCAGTGCCCAGGGATCTCAATAATTTCCTTGCCTCTGGGTAGCTCTCCAGCACCCCGTAAAACTTCTGTCCACCCAAGCAGCTTTCAGAAACAAGACAAAAATCCTCCATATGTGCCTCAGCTATTAGGATGTCCCTCACAGACCTCCAGTTAAAGGGACTAGAAATGACTGAGGTCCCCAACTACTATGCTCTGAAGTCTTTGCCTGACTTTGCACGAAGGCTCTGCAGGGATACGGAGACAGGTCCATCTCAGGGAGACTCAGTACTTCTTGGACCAAAATTGGCTTGAGGATCCTCCCACGTCCTTTCCCCACTTTCCTTAGGCTGTTCAGCAGACTAGGATGCTTTAACCTCCCCCCCATTTCTTCCCTCTCCTTCACTCCAGGTCAGATTTCCAACAGTCCAGTGGGCCTCCAACCTTTCCCAGCTCCCTCTTTACTTTCTCTCACAGGTGTTTTCTGTAATAAAGCACTTCTACCTTTAATCCTATCTTGACACTTGTTTCTCAAAAGACCCAGGATAATATTTTCTATGTACAGCTATACATTTGCTCATTTATTCACTTATTGAAATAATTATTAACCATGTACTATGTCTCAAGCATTGTGCTAAATACTGTATGGGCACAAAAAGGAGACTTAGCCCCTGACTTCAAAAAGCCAGGGGGGGAGGCAAATAAATAGACATTTACAGTACACGGTAAGTGTTTTAATAGAGGGAACCACAGAAAAATGTGCAGGCTGATGATCTAGAACTGCAGAAGAGAAAGGAGGAGGGTTCTTATGGGTTTCTGAACAGAATTCTAAAAGAAGGAAGAGGAACTCTGCTTAAGTTGGTCTCCATTATGGTTTGTCCCCTTGAAATAGATCTTAATGTTACCTTGTTAGGTGGGCACCTATAGAGAAAGATCTATGGGCACAGAGTCTTGAGGATGAGGCAGATCTATACCCCTACTGTTTCTGAGTAGATTTTACTTACCTTTAGAAAATAACCTAACTTGCATAATCTACAGAAGCTGCTTAGTCCTTAATCCTCCAAAACAATAAAGGAGCACAAAAAAAACCTCTACTTCTACCAAAAAACCTTTCTTCCCCAAAGTCATAATGTGCCAGAGCCATTAAAGTAGTAGTTAATCCTCAAGCTTTATAAATATATAACAAAAACCTGGATTTTTAAATGGAACTTTGTGTTTCAGTAAAAATAAAGAATCTCGTTTAGGGGCAAAAAAAAAAATTTTGGACTCCCTGGGAGGCAATGTAGGATGTGTGGATACAGCCAAAGCTGCACCTCATCCTCATGCCTAAGGCTCCATCAGTGTCCCATATCTGTTCTAGTTCCAGCACTGCCCGTCTCAGTGCGGCCTTGAACAGCTTGCTTTACCACTAGCCATGTTTTCTCATGAGTCTAATTATCTTCAAGTTCACTTCCAGCTCTAGCCTTTTAAGATTTTAAATTTAATTAACTCAAGAGCAAATGACAAGCTAGAGCTTCATGAGAAGAAAGTCTGCAAATGAAGACTCCAGGTGAAGAAAAGGGAATTCAGTACTTGGAGTAAGAGGAAACTTATGTGTTTGACATCAATTGGGTAGTTTCTGTGCCACTGAACGGACATAATCCTATGTCTCCTTTGTTGATAATTCAGAACAACACCTGACAGAAAATGTCCCCAGTATTGTGGGTGGGTAGCCAAAGCCCAAGGAGAATTTTAGATTCTAAGCAGCTACTGAAGGTGCAGCCTTAGCTGAAGGTGAGATTTCTGGGCCTCATAGTTACAAGGTGGACAAGTATTCTCCAAGGGCGGCCTCTTATACACACAATCACACTTCAAAGTGTTGCTCTGAGAGCAGAAAGTGACAAGGAGTCCCCCAATGGGACCCAAATAAGAGAAAAACAGCCCTAAGTAACAGTCTGTAAATGAGGTCAAAATATAGTATTTTAAAATATATTTCTCAGGAAAGTTGAACACTGAAGTCTAACACTCACAAAGATCACTAAACACATTTTAATGGAATGTGAGTCACAGATAAGAGGTGGGTGTGCAAGAGCAAAAGCAAAAAGTTACACTGGAGGCAAGGTTGGGTGTTGGGGATTTGTTTTTGAAACATTCTTGTTATTTTGTTAACACGAACACTCTTAGTCTTCCAACCCAGAATGTCAGGCCAGTGCCAACATCAAGTCACAAATCTAGGCCAAGTGTGTCTGTCTACACCCCTTGGAAACAGTGATAACTTTTAAAAATTAAAGGTTATTTATTTTCAAGTCATAAGACTATAAAACATTAGATCTAGGAAACATCTCAGAAGTCAGCAAGTCCACGCCCCCTCATCTATTGGGTAAAGTCTAGGGATAAATGACTAGTCCATGGATATGCACTGGATTGGAGTCCGAGCTGAGGAGAGAATTCATGCCTCTGTTCCATGCTTTTCCTACGATAATTTGCTGTCTGTGTGGAGAATGAGCCCAGGAAGCAACATCATTACATTCTCCCCCTTAGGCCAGACTGGTGGTCATCCTACCCAGGGTCATGATTTGCTGAGAGTGCTCAGCAAATGTCCAACAACCAGATGCACAGAGACCACCTTTACAGAAACACGGCCAAACCATGATTTGTAGTCGCTCTGAAAGCTCAAAATAAGCAAAGTGATCTGTTACATGCCACTAAGTAACAAAAGACTAAAAGAAAATGGCTATGTTTTTTAGTTCATGTTCAGGACATTGTGGGAGCTATACACCTGAAACAGGTCTCCTATTTCCATTTTTATCAAAGCTATCATTCAGTCAAGGCAAAGTTCCCTAATACACTTAAATATATGCTTTAAGTTCTTCCAGGACAATGTTAAAAACTTCCCAGAAGTGAACTTTTTAAAGGAAACAACAGCCACTGGCATCAGAGTCCATCAGAACCTTCACCCTCTCTACAAAGTTTCTGCTTTGATGTTAACCAGCCCACAATGTGCCCTTCTTCTCTGAAAGCAGGGCCCATTGGATTGAACCCTGCATGTCATAGAAAGCCACAAACTCATAATTTAGACAGAATTATAATTTATGAAGATACATGTAACTGGAGACCTGGAATGAGTCTGAGTAAGAATCACCCACCTCTAACAGTTAGAGCACCTGAAAACATCTCTATCTCCACTCATGATAGTGATCTCAGGCAGTCACGTGGCTTTAAATATCATTTATGTGCAAACAACAGCAAATACACATCTCATCTCCCACCTCTTCCCTGGGCTTGACATCTATTATAGGCTGCATGTGTCCATCCCAAAATCCATGTTTTAAAGTCCTTAACCCCAGTTACCTCAGAATGTGACCTTATTTGGAGATAGGGTCTTTATAGAAGTAATCAAGTTAAAATGATGTTAGTACAGAGGGTCCTAATCCAGTGTGATTGGTGTCCTTATAAGAAGAGGAAGTTTGAATGCAGATGTGCATTGAGGGAAAATGATGTAAAGAGACATGGGGAGAAGACAGCCACCTACAAGCCAAGGAGAAAGGCCTGGAACAGATCCTTCCCTCACATCCATTAGAAGGAACCAACTGACCTTGATGTTACAGACATCTAGCCTCTTCAACTATGAGAAAATAAATTTCTGTTATTTAACCCACCCAGTTTGGGTTATTGTGTTACAGCAGCCCTAGCAAATTAATACAGCATCTCTACTTGAATATCTAATACCTCAAACTTAAAATGTCCAAGCGCATAGCTTGTATACCACCTGCTCCGACCTGGTAGTCTCCAATATCCCCTATTTCTATAAACGGCAATTATAACCCATAGGTCTCTATGACCAAAACCAGTGAAATCACCCTTGAAATCACAGCTTTCCTTCATATTCCTTAAATAATTCAGTATTTGATTACTGTACTTTTAAGTAATATCCAAAAATGGACCACTTCTCACACGAGTCCACTCTGTCATCCAAATCAAACTACCATCACCACTCACCTGGATTTGTGTAAGAGTGTACCTGTCTCTTTCCTTCCAATCTGCCCTCTTACAATCCAATCTCCATACAGCCCCAAGAGTGACACTTTTAGGTGAGATCATCTGAATCCTCTGCTCAAGACTGCACAAAGGTTTTTTATCTGTATTTATTTATTTAAAGTCCTACCAAGGTGTGCAAGGCCCTGCTTGAGTTGTCATCCTGGGTAACCCTCAGTCCCCTTCTCTTATCTCTTTCTCCATGTCACCCACTCTGTTCCAATCAATCTAGCCTTCTTGCTGTCCCCAAGGGCCCTTGAACTGACTGTTCCCTCTGACATAGAATCATCTTCCCTTATACATCCATTGTTCCATCTCCTTTCCTTATTCATGTTTCTGCTTCAATGGCGCTTGACCCAAGCCTTTATGATCATCCCATCTAAATAGTACCCCCATATATTTTGTTACTTTTTGTTATGTTTCTCCCACAAGACTCCCTGAAAGACCAGGCATTGTATATTCTGTTCATTGCTATGGTCCTACCATTTAGATAGTACCTGGCAACTGGTATGTTTCCATAAAATATTTGTTGAGGGAAATAAAGGAAGGAGGGAAGGAAGGAAGGAAGGAAAAAGAATGAAGAAAAGAAGGAAGGAAGGAAGAAAGGAAGGGAGGGAGTGAGGGAGGGAGGGAAGGAGAAAGAAAAAAAGGAAAGAAAGAAGGGAGAAAGGAATGAATTCATATGTATCTGAGCATATCAGTAAGATTATGGGGCAACCTTTCAGACAAGTACCTCCATGAAGAATGAGGAACTTTCTGAGATTAATCCTAAGGGAAGGAAAACAGGCTTCCTGACATTGAGTCAATAAGCAAATCCTGAGTCATTAAGGGGAAAATTTGATCTGAATATAACATGGAAACTATCTCTAGGACTTGTCTTCTGGCCCAGTCCTCACTGGATTCAGGGGTGCTGTATGCAAATTCTGAAAGAACCTTTATACTAAAATTCTATACAACTTTGGGACCCAGGTGCATTGTTGTAACACTGGGGAAGATATGCATCTTTCACCACACATCATAGAGCAGCCTTCACATCTGGAAGGCTCAAGTATATTGGTAGAATCCTCGATAGAAACTGATATCACACTTTGCCCAGTGGAGTTTATAGTGTCCAGGGGGCACTGGGGACCTGTAGAGACCAGGGGGCCCAGCATAGCAACACAGTGGCCAGAAATACTGCAGTGATAGGCAGGGCAAACACTGCACCCAGTAGGAGCAGAATTTTTTCCAGAAACAGGTAATGTACTCCCCAGGGACTTCTAGAAACACTTAGGAGGGCAATGGTATTATAGAAGGTGTATGTATAAGCCTGTGAAATTTCAGTTTCTATTCCTGTGACCTCGTTGGCCCCCCAAATTTCTGAGTCCTGTGAAAATTCAGCATATATGTGTGTAATATCTTCTAATGAAGATATCTGAGATATAAATCTTCCAAAGAATTAACATGATTTAGCTTTTTCCTACCAACTGAGGATTTTTATTAGGAATATTAATATGCTGTTATCTGCCCTGAAGTCTCTAAAGTATGTGATAGGATCGTCCCTCAACTAAATGTCCCTATGAGTACTTGTGATTACTCTGTTAATTTGTGTCAGAAGACATATTTAAAATTAGAATTATCAGTTGTCACTTTTTGTTGCTGGCAATGTGCCTGCTGGTATAAAATGCATATTTCCTTCTACTTTCTGTTTCCATTTTGCTTTAAGAAACCAAATCCCAGGCTACAATTCCTGCTAGCAATTCAACAGATACATGGATAAGAAAAGTCCCTGCCCTGTCCTGCCCTCACAAAGCTTACAATCACTTATTCTTTGTGGTATGAAGAAAAGCCTTTCAAGAAAGTTGGAGGTGACAGAGACGAGGGGGCGCTACTTTTGTAATCAAATTTTAAGTGAGTAAAAAAATATATTTTGGCAAACAGCATTGACTACTTTAGAGGGAAATTTGTTTGCCACTCAGGTAGCCTAAATCTGTTGGTGTGGGAAGTAAAGCAGGACTTGAGAACCAAAAGAAAGAAGTGATCTGTCTGCACTGTCCTCTCAGGCCAGCATGCTCAGAAGCTAGGGCGAGTCAGGCAGGAGGAAGGTACAAGGTTGTTCTAGGGCCACTACCTCCTTCGTAACAGGAAGAAAGCAGAAAGTGCTTCATTTTCTAGAACGAGACATCTTGAAAAGGAGCCACTGATCATAGTTCAAAGTCAAAGGAAGCCCTGGTCCCACGCTTCCTCAGCTCTTGCTAACAGGTTGAAGACAGGGAGTGAACAGGAAATGGTAGTCATGAAGGAACAAGGATATCAGCCAAAGCAAGAAGCAAGGGGATTAAAATGATATGTTTGTCATGGAACCCAAAGTACTCCTGGCACTAAGGCAGAAGTTAACAGAGCTCTTCTAAAATTCAAAAACTTTCATTTATGTATCCGTTTACGTAAGTGGAAGTTTCCAAAGAGGGGATCCTAAAGGCAGCCCTTGGCAGCCGGAGAAATAAGCTCAACAGAGCAGTGGTTGTGGATCTGTGTCCAGGACCACCATCACCAGTGCCCCATTTTAATGAAGAACAGATAGGCAGGAAAATTTTAATGTTGTATATACATGTAGTGTGGAGACATAGGTAGAGCTAAAGATAGAGATAGGATGAGAGAGAGAGAGATTAGTGCCTGTGTTTCTATACTCAACAAACCTATTGAGTCCTAGCATCCTGTGATACTTGGGATAGAAATATAAATCAGATACAGGTCTGAGAAATTGTCACAACCAAGAGGAGCCTAAGGAGACTTGATGACTAATCCTAATGTGGTACCCTGAATGGGATAATGAGACCGAAAAATAGCGTTAGAGGAAAACTGAGTAAATCTGAATAAAATACGGACTTTAGTTAATAATAAAGTATCCATATTGGTTAATTGTGATGAATGTATTATACAAATGTAAGATGTTAATAATAGAGAAACTGGATGTGATATATATGGAAACTGTACTATCGTCTCAGTAATTCTCAAAATCTAAAGCTATTCTAAAATAAGAGGGCTATTTTGAAAAATTGGATTACAGTCTGAATAAAATCCAAATCCCTTATTATTACCATCATGATCTGGCCCCTGCCCACCTTTCCCACTTGACCTTGCACCTCTCTCCTTTTTGCTCAATGATCTTTAGCCAGATGACTCCATCACATCATGTTCCTTTCTGTTTCAGGGCCACCGCACATATTGTTGCAGCCTCCTGGGATGTTCTTCTCATGACACCTGATCACTCAGGTCTCAGCTAAAGTGTCCTCTCCTCAGAGAGAGACCTGTCTTGAATACCCAATGTACCTCGTATGCCCTCACTCGGATATCCACTCTCTCATAAATTTATGTTCTTTTCCTTCTTAGAAGGTATTATTAGTTGGAATTCTCTTTTTATTAGAGTGCTTATTTAACATCTCTCTCTCACCACATATTAAGTTCCCGGTAGGTATAAGTTATTTCTGGCTTTTTCACCATTGAACACCCAGCTCCTAACCTAATGCTTTCCCTATGATAAGTGTTCAAAAATATATGTGGAATCAATTAATTAAATGAGATATTGTGGGTGGGAGGGTCTATTTTAATACTTAAATCATTTTTTACATCCCTGTACACTAAGCATCCAACATAGTATCTATTATGCCATGCATATATGCTCAATAACGATTTCTTTATTGTGCTAGATGCCTGGGTTACAGATATAAATCAGACACAGGTCTACTTTCAGAGGCCACCGATTAACAGAGAAGACTAGAAAGCAAATGAGTGATTATAATTCAGTGTGATACATGCCTTGGAAGCACTGAGGGTGGACATTTAGTCTGGAGGTTCAGTCTCCTTTCACAGAGTAATGCTGAACATTGAGGGCCAACTCTATCACTTGTGTTCTATCTGGCTGTGGACAAATAACTTCATAAATCCATGCTTCAATTTTCTTATTTCCAAGTTGATAAAAATGAACTAGAGACAATCTAAGATCCATTATCTAACATTCTTCAATTCTCAGTGTGGTGCAAGTTTTATGAACTGCTCTTCAAATTTACAATACAAGGAGTTTACAAATGTGTGGTTCTTTATAAATAGGTAATTTCCTTAAATCTCCTATTTTCTCCCAAATAGTGGGAAAGCATGATGCCCAAAACTTTCAAGTTGTTTTCTGGTCTAAATGTTCTTCTTCTGGTAATCCTGGATCACATAGTGACAGTTCTTATTCCAACATAATTCATCTTAGTGGGCTTATGAATATTCAAACTAAAAATCTGGAAAGAAGTGTAAAGGGTGTGAAATTAGGAACCTTCCATTTGGTGATAAAGTAGACTCTGTGTTGTTCTCGTAACAAGGGCCATGAAAGTTTCTCATTGCCAATAAATAAATTTTCAGCTTCTGTGAGCAAAATCAGCCCCAAAAGTTTTGGCTCTTTTTTTTTTTTTTTGAATTTTTGAATTTTATTTTATTTATTTTTTATACAGCAGGTTCTTATTAGTCATCAATTTTATACACATCAGTGTATACATGTCAACCCCAATCGCCCAGTAAGTTCTGGCTTTATTATATTATCCAGCTGATATTTCTTTTTGAACTTGCATGAGTACCCCAATACATACTCACCTTGTTATTAAAGATCGAAGTACTGAAATACAGCAAAATGCGTGGTTCTAAGAATAGCACCTGGCATGTAGTTGCCATTTAGTAACTATCTACTCATTTAATAAACATATATGAAGCACTGTATGAAGACTTGAAGACAAATGATCTGTAGGGATGTGACAAAGAGAGGCCTAGTGCACAGTCAGACACTTCAGAGAGATCAGATAGTATGAACACTAGAAAGTACTCCCTAGATCCCCAACATAGGGGTCAGTAATGACCTCAGAAAAACTACGTGAACTGAAAAATTGGACATCAAGTCCAGATTACAGAGAGCTAAGGGATGAGTCACTGAGGAAGTAGGTAAAATTTCCATCAAAAGTTTGGCTGTAATAGGGAAGAAAGAGATATAGTGATAGCTGGAGGGGTAGATAGTGTTTAGGTGAAAAAAATGTTTAAACTGGGAGAGATTCATATAAGTTAAAATGCAGATGATACAAAAAGCCTACAAATAATAAATGCTGGAGAGGTGTGGAGAAAAGGGAACCCTCCTACACTGTTGGTGGGAATGTAAATTGATACAGCCACTATGGAGAACAGTATGGAGGTTCCTTAAAAACTAAAAATAGAACTACCATATGATACAGCAATCCCACTCCTGGACATATATCTGGAGAAAACTCTAATTCAAAAATATACATGCACCCCAATGTTCATAGTAGCACTATTTACAATAACCAAGACATGGAAGCAACCTAAGTGACAGATGAATGGGTAAAGATGTGGTATATGGAATATTACTCAGCCATAAAAAAGAATGAAATAATGCCATTTACAGCAACATGGATGAAGCTTGAGAGTATCATAATAAGTGAAGTAAGTCAGATAGAGAAAGACAAATATCTGTTATCACTTATACATGGAATCTAAAATATGATATAAGTAAACTTATTTACAAAACAGAAACAGACTCACACACATAGAAAACAAACCTATGGTTGCCAAAGGGGAAGTGGGGGAGGGGTAAATTAGGAGCTTGGGATTAACAGATCACACTACTATATGTAAAATAAACAACAAGGTCCTGCTGTATAGCACAGGGAACTATATTCAGTATCTTATAATAATTTATAATGGAAAAGAATCTGAAAAAGAATATATATATATATATATATATATATATATATATATATATATATATACATATATATAAAACTGACTCACTTTGTTGTACAGCAGAAACTAACACAACACTGTAAACCAATTATTCTTCAATTAAAAAATGCAGATGATAATAGTCCCATAGAGAGGATGTTATTGTATATAGAGGAGGGAGAGAGGAGATAATCAACGTCTCCCTCCTATATATAGAAGAATCAACATCAGGAGACAAAGAGGAGCTCAGAGAAAAATAAGTCGAGAAACACATTAGGATGCATTATCCTTAGGCAGGAGAAGCAAGAGAAGTTCCACCATTTGTACTGTAACACAAACAAGGAATTTGAAAGGAATGTACTTAAGTTGGGAGGTAGCAGGAACATTTTCTAAGACTGACTACACCTCTTCAGGCTGCTGTTTTCTTACTGGACCTATTAAATCAATGGGTCCAGTAAGGATGTGCATTCATCTCTCTTCTTTCTAACAAAATTCTAATAAACACTTGGAGTAATAGTAAGAAAACTGGGGTAGAAAGCATGAAATATGCTTTCCAGTCATGATGCTACCATTTGTTGGGCTTTCACCTCTGAATATAACGCAATCTGAGATGTACAAAAATGTTTCCATATAGCACAGTGCTTGAACACAACAGTGACCCGTGGGAATGGACGCAAATTCCCTACCTGCCTTATAGTGCTGTTGTATGGATAAGTAAAACAATGAGTGCAAGAGTGCTTCATCACAAAGTTGGCAAAATCTATATACAGGTATAGGATTACTGGTTTCTTTGTTTTTTTCCTTAGAGAATCTACATTTCAAAACAGTTTTTTAAAAAAGAGGAGAACAGCGAAAGCATTAACTTAGAGCACACCAAAGTGTGGGAGGCTGGGGGAGAAGGAGAGCATGCAGTCAATTCCTCTATTGCACATTCAGAGAGTAAACAACAAGTTTTGGAACTGAGAGCTATAGCCTTGAAACCACCCTGGCAGGCAGGCAACCCAGCCCATGAGAGCAGCGCCCAAAGGAAGAGGAGCAAGAGTGGCCTTCAGCCAAGTACGGATCTCACTTTCTAATCTGAGCTGTACTTAAACCTCACCTCGCTTCCCCTCTTGGCGTATATCCTATCTTAAATAAAACAGGAGACAAAGTGCTCTGTGCGAGAAGGAGGTAAGCCTCAGGAAACATTATTAATGACCCACCCCTCACCTTCAGCCAGGCAGAAGATCAGCTGCCCGGAATTCTCTTATGAATCTGCATGGGGTTTGTCCAGAACACTGCATTTCCTATAACTACCTCCACTCTATTCACTGTCATTGTATGAACAAGGACAACAGTGAGACTCTATCCTTTCCCACTTGACTCCAACCCTCCTCTAGTATGGCTTCTCCAGCTCATTGACTACCTACTTGCTGCCTGGCAAGGTCAGTGCTCAATAAATATTTGATGAATAAAGAATGAATGAATGAATGAATGAATGAGTAAATGAATGATCATTCTATGAACACCACCCTGTACTGCATTCTGGAGAATGACAGGACACTTAAGCTTGGCCCTGGCCTATGGGAAACTCAGTACATGAACAATAATAGGAGCATGGTGGCTTACCATGAGCCAGCTTGGCTTGGCCTCCATCAGACCTTGAACAGTTCTCATAATCAGTGTACTCTAAAGTTCTGTAAGCGGAAGGTGGGTTCAGATCAGTCCAGTAGCTTTTTAAGCACAGTGTCAGAGGAATGCACATGTTCACCCCCTCCTTGGCACTCCTCTATTTTGATGTTGGAGGAACTGTGTCTCTTAGATGAATAGTGTATGAAGAAAACCTATATATAATAACTAAAATTTATTGAGCATTTACTACTCTTCTAAGCATTTCACATATATCCATTTGGTCCTTTCAGAGGATTCAGGATTTTTATAACCTCCATTTTACAGGTATAGAAAATGAGACAAAGAGAGGCTAAGATACTTGCCCAAGCCATGCAGATGATATGTGGGAGACCTAGGAATCAAATCTAGTCAGGCTAATGCCCGAGCCTGCACTCTCAACCACTACAGTTTACTGCTCTAAGAGGAGAGAGGAGGAAACAGCAGGACCCCTGAGGATAATGAAGCTTGGACTAGACTTCAGAGACAAACCAAAGCAAGTACACACTCAAGGGTAAACGTGTCTTGTTGAAGGCTGTATTTTTGCAAAATCACACGGAACACTTATTATGCACAGGGCACCCTACAAGGCACAGTGAGATGATAACAATCGGCAACAATTGAGTACCTGCCGTGAACTTTACATATATTCATACCAACCTTGAAAAAAATCTTGTATTTTACAGATGAGGAAAGTGAGACGCAAATACTAGACTAGGTCACATAACTGGCCTGGCAGGGACAGGATTCAGACCCAAGTCTGTCTGACCCTGCAACACCTGAGCTCCTCCATGGTAGCACATGGCTCTCCAGGAGAGATATGAAGGTGTCCTGCTTCCCAAACTGGATTCTTGAGATCCTGACGGTGGCACATTGTAGTGTCCTGGGTTAGCCTCCCTACTCCCAGGTTTTCCTGCCGGCCTCCTTTCAGGCTACTTACAAGCTAAAACATGACAATCAAGTGGACAGTCCACACTTGCATAACCCAGATATCCACTGAGGTATCCTGTCTTTTTCCATTTCTAATGAAACTGGCTCAAACATCCTTCTCCATGTGATTGTCACTCCATATCTTTCCAATATCTCCAAGAAGTTTGGGTGTCTTCTGAGCATGTACAGACTTCTCTTCAAACATTCCCACATGAAATAATGTCAGGAAGTATAGGCATCTTTTCCTCCCAGATCATGGCTTGCCCACCTCCCTCCTTTGGCCAATTAGGAAACTTCCACCCTCATTTTCTTACTGGATGCTGGAGACATTTCTTCCCACCCTCCGCTCTACAATGATGACATCCATACGGGGTCTCTTCAAACCCGGGGAAAGTTTCTTATCTTCTCATTTGTCCAGGACAGTAGGTTGAAGCCCAGCTTTGTCTCCCAACATTCCTCTTCACCCTTGGAGTCAGAACTCTCTCCTGGAACTCTGACCTCCAAACACTAAGAAGTATTATTATGGAGGGTCGCTGTCTACTCTCTCAGAGCCTTTACCTCCAGAAAAGAAGTGGGAAACTCTAGCAGTGAGCCGGATCACTACTACAGAAATAGATGGCTTAGCTTTCCAGCCCACTTGCATATTCTCATCCTTCCCAAGCCTCAGCTTCCACATGATTCAAGCCAGATTCTCTTGGCATAAGCAACGTTTCCTTAGAAACATCCATCATTATTTGCTATAGTCAGAACGAAGGGTAATTCTTCTCATCAGAATTCCAGGATTCTGCTCCACAGGTACTCCCCACGGAGACCTGAGCAATACTGTCTTCCATGGCTGGGTTCATCCCCATCACCCCCATCACAATGTCCTGAGCCGTTACCAGCATACGCCCCAAAGACTCAAGTACAGAGAGCAATTTGTGAGTGTGGTCACCAATCATGTTCGGAGGACTACCTCCTCCCAAAAGCGTAGGTGGAAAGCATATTCATCTCTGCTCTCCAGGTCCTTTAACCGTCAGGAACTCAACCTCAGGTGGCTAAATCAAACCCATACCAACATCTTCTTCCCCAATCAGAGCTAGAGTTTCCAGTGCTGATGTTTTGTCCCAGGCTATTCCCTGAGAGTAAGCAACACCAATGCCTTCTCCCTTTTGCCTAAAATTAACCTTACTAATCAGGGAATTGGAGAAATCCCCCAGTTCTACATAGCAGTTCATATTCTTCCAGCAGAATTATACCATAAATAATGATAACCACTCACTCCAATCGTCCTTTGGACCAGTATATCTATTTTAAGACACATTCAGAGGTCTTCAGTGAGCTAGTACATGGTTCAGAAAAAAAAGCTGACATGCAGATAGTTCTAGCCATACTTCTGAGAAAACTTGCTTCCATAGAATCTAAGTAGATTCTACCCATATTACTGACTTCAAGTAACATGCAAGTATAAGTAAGTAGCCCAAAGTCATTGAGAGAGATATTTGACATTCTGAGGTTGCAGATGGATTGCGTACAGTTTCGTGGGTTTCCTGTCGGTTGGCTTTCCCTCCCTGCCTCATAGGTCCTGCATCACTGTAACATCTCCATAGTATAGTATCTATTCACAATTCGCAATCCTTCTCTCCAGTGCCTGAGAATACCTGCTCTTTCACATTGCATATGGCCTCTCTCAAATTAGGTTTGCTAATGTTGTGGCTCCCAGTGTGAGCCCATTCAGCTGAACATTCTTGCTCAGTTGTTTGATCAATAGCAAGCATATTTGCTGTGGAACTCCTAAGCCCTCCTGGACAGCAATAAATGCAAAGAAAGTAAGGACACAGAGATTTTGGTTTCCAAGATTCTTTCATGCCTAATTGGCTAGAGGATGTTTTTAGCCAAAATGTTTGCAAAATACTGCATATAACTGATGATCTGTATGAAATATGGAGAGAGAGATTAAACTATGAGGATAATCTCAGAATTGTTTCATAAATTCCCTCTGACTTTGGGCTGGTATTCCAAGGATAAGTACAGCCCTCAGGTTGGTTAGTGTGTCTTCTCCTGTATCATGAAACTCTTTGGCAGCCATCGTATGAACATGCTAGGCTGCATCTTAGAGTAAGAATTTTGTGTAAAATAGAGTTGAGTACTGTAAAGTGAAAGCTCGCTGATGAAAATTATAAACTGAGTGTTATTTGATGTGTTCTATCTTATGAAAAAGGCTCAAACCCATTTTTTTTCCAGAAATAAACTCGGGGGTAAGGAGGAGAGCAGTTGGTTTATGACTCAATTCTTGATCTTAGTCATGGTTTCCATAATATTAGTTGAGTTTTTTTGTTTCTCTTTTTCTTTTTTTTTAATCATACCATCATCCCCTCAGTGCTATCCTTGTTATTCAATATCTTGACTCTGGTGTAGCATGCACCCCTTTCCCTGATATCACAATCTCCTCATCTTACTCCAGTAATAAACAAATAAATCAATGAATGAATGAATGAATGGATACAAAAATAAAAGATACAAAACAGACTTTTGTTGTTCTTATGCACTGAATTTCAGCCCCCCACACCACATAATATGTTGAAATGTCAACCCATAGTACCTGTGTATATGACTTTATTTGAGTATAGGGTCTTTGCAGATGATATAGTTAAGGTGAAGTCATTAGGGTGGATCCTAATCCAATCTGACTATACCCTTATAAGAAAAATTTATACACAGAGACAGAAATTTGAACACAGAAACAGAGACAGATAGAGGCATGATGACGTGAAGGTGCAGGGAAATCAGCATATACAAGCCAAGGAATACCTAAGGTTATCAGAAGCTAAGGGAGAGGAATGGAATAGATTCTACCTCATAGCCCTCTGAAGGAATCAACCCTGCCAAAACCTTGATTTTATACTTCTAGCCTCCAGAACTGTGAGACAACAAATTTCTGTTAAGCCACCCATTTCTGTGGTACTTTGTTACAGAAGCCCCAGGAAACTAATAGAACTGAGTAGCAGATTTTACTGAACATTGACACACTGGCACAGGGGGAAGTTGGTTTACATGGTCATGATAATAACACTTAAAATTAAGTATTAAACATTCCTCCTCCTTTAATATCGCCCAACTATCTCTGTCATTTTAGGCAACAGTTTCCTTTTCCCCTTGCTCCTCCCTCCCCCTCTCCTTTGCTAAGATGCAGGCATACATTTCTTTTCATTTCCAAAGCAAAGAGATATAGCTGTCCCTCCTGATTTCCGGACACCAACCAATCCATGGTTTTAAGGTCTCATCCTCCAACTTCAAATAGCTAATGAAGGCATTTATCTGAACAAAGAGTATCATCTCCCTTCATGTCTTCCCCCTGAAGCACTCTCCTTCTTTATTACTGAGTAGGTATTTCCAATAGACTCAATGCAGCTCATATACCACCTGCTTATCTGAGTGTCTAGGCTTACGACCCATGTTAGGGGCAGAGAGAGTCTCTCCGTGGTCTGAAGCACTCACTTTAGAGAATCAAGCTGGTTACATGTTTCCAGAAGAGACACCAGAAGAGAAGCCATCTCTCAGATGACAGCTCTGTTCCTACTTACTTCCTCCTCTTCCACTCAGCTGCTTTGTAAAGCTCTCTCTTACACAGCACATCTTTGTTTCTATCAGTCCACATATCCTTCATGGGAGCAATTATCTGATTCTAATTTAGAAATAATGAAGCCAGACAGCACAGAAGAAGCCCAATGTTAATCTCTCAAACTTCTTAGACATTAATTAGAACAGATAAATAAAAATATGACTTGCAGTTTTCTTGCACTAGCAGTTTAATACCCCATGCAATTGTCTTCTCACTTTCTTCACTATCTTTCCTTTCCTTCACAGCATAAAAGTAGGTTTGTCAACCTGTAATTCTTCACTCCATCAATATAATTTTCTTCTGTAACCTTGGCTGTGGGTAAGTACTCATGATTCTTCATTCCTTTTCCAGTTTAGAGGATATCAGAATCAATGGGGCACTACTGTTTCTACCAAGTACTGCACCTAAACAAAATCATTCAGCAACTCCTTCTATCATTCACTTCAAGTCAAAACAATGAAAACACGTGAGGAATCATGAGGTAGAGACAGTAATCCTGAATTAAGAATCAGAAGTCCTGGGTCTGATTTTTTTATTCTGTGTGATTTTTGGCAAGTTACTTAATCTCTCAAGATCTCAGTTTTCTCACCTGTAAAATGGAGATTATAATACCACATACCTTGTTCTTTCCTCCACTTTAATAAAATTTTCTTGCGCCTCATGTAGAATGAATTTTGATCCATATTCCTGCTTTAACCTATCTCTATCCAATCCATCACCAAATGCATCTACTTCTCAAATTTCCCATAAATTGTCCAATTCCAAATTGTACTGCCAAAACTCTAGTCCAAGTGGCACAATCTCTTGCCAATAGCATTAAATGTTTTCTCTATCTGATATCCATTGAATTTCTCCAAGACATTTTCAGGAGTATTTTTTAAATATAATTCAGACCATGAAACTTCCCAGATTGAAAACCCTTTAAAAATGTTTTCCAGGGTCAGCTGTGCTTTATTTACAAATATCTCAATCATTGATGGCAACCTAGAGGCTTGAGCCTCTGTTTGTTTGCCCTGAAGAGTATTTCAAGAGGATTTTAATTAGATCCCTGCATTTATAAATCAGGAGATTTCATACAAAATTCAGATTCCCAAGTCTCTTGGAAAATTAGAAGATTTGGTCACGCTATGACTGATTTCCTGTGGCAACAAGAAGTTGGAACAGAGTAGTTATTCCAAACGTGGACAAGACATGCCTCTCCCAGTTTGCAACACCATCCACCATTATTGTCTTCTAGGGGGCCCACTTCATTGAAGAATATACCTTGCTGGTTTCAATATGCATTTGAGTTTTTAACCTCTAGTCTGGATCAACTGAGTTGGATTTTTCCAGTTTATGTCAAGTTCCTGGCCCAATCCTAGAAACGACTTCCTCAAGACTGGCACGTACCCACAGCTAGACATATTGACATAGAGCTTTCTAAGTCTTTATTCTAAAAAACATGTAGAACAAAGGCTCATTGGGGAACTGACAAATGTACGTGTATTTTTCTTTCATAAAAATCATACCACACACCTACTTAAATGGCCAGAATCCAAATACCTGATAATATCAACTTCTGGCCAGGGTGCAAAGCAACAGAAACTCTCCTTTATTGCAAAATGAAACAACTCTTTTGAAAGACAATTTTGCAGCTTCTTATAAAACTAAACACGTCTTACCATACTATCTAGTAATCATGCTCCTATGTATTTACCCAACTGATTTTAAAACCTATGTCCACACAAAAATCTGAATACCAATATTTATAGTAGTTTTGCTCATAATAACCAAAAACCAGAAGCAACTAAGATGTCCTTCAATAGGTAAACGGATAAACAAAATGTGGTACATTCATACAATAGAATATTATTCAATGATAAAAATAAAGGAGGTTTGAAGCCATGAAAAGACATAGATGAATCTTAAGTGTTTATTTCTAACAGGAAGAAGCCAATTTGACAAGGCTACACACTATATGATTCCAATCATATGGCATTCTGGAAAGACAAAACTATAGAGACAGTAAATAGATTAATGGTAAATCAGCTTGCCTCTAAGTTGAATGAATAATAAAATGAAGCAAGAAAAAACTTTTCCAAGGATTTGTCCTTTTCTCCTAGCTAAGGGTACCTGTCCCTTTGCTGCTGCTGCTTAACTGGGATCAACTCTATTAGTGGCCTCCAACATCCAATAGCCTCAATGTGTGTACTCTGTGGTAAAAAATGGACTAAAAAATATAACTTGAACTTAATGCTACAATCACTACACCATTTTATATAGAGTTTAGAATCCACCCAAGAGGAGAATTTCTCTGAAGAGTAGATTTCTTGTCCGTTTCCTTACCCACTTGCAAGCAGAGAAGCTTACCACCTGCAGAGAGACACTGAAGATAGCCCTTGGCCCTCTTAAAGATTCAGCAGGAAGACAGTGAAAGAGAGAAATGGGATGGAGACAATCGACAACTTTAAAGGTCAAAAGTAACGCTGCAATGTAAAATATAGCCTTATAAATGTTAGCTTCTAGACAATCAAAGTAGCCACTACCTCTCCCTTGAGGAAGAGCTACTAAATGGTAGAGAGAGAGGTAGAAGTTTCTTCCCTAGTACTTCCCTGAGTTGGAAGAACATGAGGAGAGAAGAAGGGCTTCCCATCCATTCCTGTTTGGCCCAGGTCAAAGGAATTTTGCCATTTCATATGTAAGCATTGGTAACAAATGATAAGTGAGGTTTGCAGCAGAGATGTTGCATAGTCAATCCCTGATGGAAGATTTGCAATGACCTGATGAAAAATTTGTAATGATGGTGGGAACAGAGAAGTCCCCATATCTTTATGCTATTCATATTATGAGGATTTTTTGCCTCTCCTTGCTTGCCAAACTCTGACCCTCTCTCACTGTCTCACACCCACCTACCCTCTACATATACACAGACACAAATTGAGGACAGCTCTGTAGCTTCAGTTTGACAAAGAAGAAAGCACACTCCTGAAAGCACATTGCCAGGAGAGGTCTTTGGTCATCCATATCCGGAAGAGAACAAGAGGCTTCTGAACCATATATGGTAACCAACTGTCCAGGTTTACCTGGGACTGAGGGGTTTCCCAAGAGACAGGACTTTCAGAGTTAAAATTGGATAAGGCCCAGGCAAATCAGGATAAGTTAGGTACCCTGACTTAGGCAAGTTGATGAACAGCTCTTATCCTTGCTATATCAGACTTATCCTTGAGGCTTTAGGTTAAAGGCAAATACCAAAAAAGCCAAGTTCCTCCTTGCCCAGCATGACTGGGATTCTTTGCTCTCCTTACTCTAGGTCAAGGAGAGCAGTACACTAGGCCCCTCTTGTGTATCTGCTGACAAATCTTCAGGAAAGAAAAGAACAAGATTATAACAGAGACTTACAGCCTCTAAAGTACTTTTTACGACCTCCTCCCACTCCCATAGCTACAAAAGTCAAAGTTGGTAGGAATGCTATGTGGAAATCACACATCCCTACGCTCACAGAGTCAGGTCAAGATAGACTCAGAAATGGAAGTGGACCCTGAGAAGGTAAAAGAAAATATGTCTTGGTGAGGGAGAGAAGGCAGCAAAACAGAGAGGTGATTCCTTTATCAAACAAATAGATAATGTGAAGAAGGTAGAATAAATTACATTAATGCACTTCAAAGAAAATATAGCATCTTGAGAAAATGGGTGAAACTGGATAAGAATGAGGAAAAAAGTCAAGATAGGAGATGACAATTCTGTAAATTTTCACAAGACAAAAGCAACAACCACCTTAGCCAAATTATATTTGAAGTAAGGAAAATCTGCATGTGTGAAGATAAAAGTTTGGAAGGCAATGAGGGTCAAGACTATGCAAAGACAAATCATGCCAGACAAATGATTACTCTTAATATGGGTATTACAAATCAGAGGAAAGGAAAACAATAACTGCAATAGATCTTCATTTGTATTAATTGCTTGACATTGTCTAATGAAATCACATTTGAAACATTCATTGAAATTGTCTCAAATTAAGGCAGAAATTGCAAAGAAAGCTTTGTGGGAAACGGTAGTTAACTGGGTCTCTTGGGAGGTAAGTGGTTAGATGACATTAAGTTTGGTTGCTGGGTCCAGCTCAGTTTGTGTTTCCAGTAATGATGTATTGAAGGCAACCACAATGACTGAACTACAAGCCTCAGCCTTACTTAACTGGTGGTGGGAGGGTGAGGGAGTTGGGTGGGGAGTTGGTGAAAGACATATACATGAAGACAGACAAATCCCTTAGCATCCATCTACCCACAACAGGTGAGCACTAACAACACAAGGTCATTTAATTCTGGACCAGCATTTCAGAGAGGTTGAAGGATCTGTAGCTCCCATGACAGCACTGGGGTTTTTTATGACTATGAGTGTTTCTGAAGAGTTTTGTTGTAAAAGAACTATCTAGAGAGAAATACAAGGTCTAGAAAGTCCATTTTTTTAAACAGGGAAAAAAGTACCTTGCCATACATAGAAAAGCACTAGAATCATTAACTTGAGACATCTGTTCTTTGTGACTCTCAGTAATTTTTCACCAAGATGTATACTCAACTGCATGTACTCCCTAACAAAAATCACATATAAACTAGCTTCCCCCTTACATCTTTGGAGCAGTTCCTCAGAGCTATCTGAGAGGCTATCTCCCTGTTTTTAGTCCTCAATAAGACCCTGAATAAACCTTTATTCACACACACAAAAAAAAAAGTACCACTGGTTCTTTGTTGTTATTGTTGTTTTTCTGATGGGAATGTAATAAAGAAAACAAAAGGAATTTGAGAAAAAGAAAAAATAATTGCTTGAACAATTGCATGGAGTAGACAAAAGCATTTAATCCTTTATAAGAGCATTGATAGTTTATATCTAGGAAGGGAGAATATTTGGGAAGGATGCATGGATAGATATGTGTGATGGGTATGAGAGAGGCCTCTTCTGACTTCTCTGTTTTCAGGGATATGGAGCAGTGTCCGTAGACTGTGGCCTAAGGACAGGCGCTGGTCCACCACCCATTGTTTCCTGGCTCCCAATAAAATGAGGACATAATTGAGAGTATGTGTTTAGAAAGTATTATGACAAATTGTCAGAGTATTCTTATGTCTGTTGAATCTAATATTAAAAATCTAAGGTTCATCTTTTTGGTCTGTTCTTGTTTTCTTCTTTTCCTTTTTTTGCACATCAGAATAAACACTTATAGTATTTTTAAAAAGTAGCAGATTGAAAATTTTTTAAATTTAGAAATCATAAAAAAGAGCAACAGACTAGAAATAAAAAAGAAAAATCCTTCCCCACTCACAGTCTGAGAAGCACTGATGCAGGATTCAAGGTCGCCACCCACTGAAAGTGCGGATAATAGAAGAGGTGTTGGTAATGAGGCTAGAGGAGATGTGAAGTAATTAGAAAAATGCAAGAATGAGTGGACTATGGTAGCGGATCTTGATGTGTGGTCATTAGACCAGCAGCTTCAGCATCATCTAGAAACTTGTTAGAAATGAAAATTCTCCAGCTCCACCCAGACTAACTGAATCAGAAACTTAGCAATATGTGTTTTGTAAAGCCCTCCAAGTGACTCTGATGCTTACTAAAGGTTGAGAATCACTGGAATAGGAAAATGCAGTAGAATTACTGGGCACAGCACTAAGAATCCATTTGAGATCTGGACTCCTAAATTTAAAGTGAGTTCAGACAGCATGACTTGGAATTTTCTCCTTTTAACACTTCCATTTTAGGACTTCTGACTTCCAGAATTGTAAATTAGTAAGTTTATCTTGCTTTAAGTCACTAAGTTTATGGTTATTTGTTACAGCAGCAGTGGGAAACTAATACACACTCCTTCCAGGAAACCAGATGAACTTCCCACAGTCTTCCATACTCTTTCTTCCCCCACCCACAGTACAGGCACAGAGGATCCAGGAGAGGACCCCAAGTCCCTGTTGGAGGATGACACCACAAGATGCAGCAGCCTGAGCCCTGGAATCACCACTTAGGAAACCACCTGTATTTAACTGTTATGTAGGAGAGAAATAAACACTATTCTGTTAAAACTCGGGGATTCGGGGGTTTATGTGAGAGAGCAGCCAGCCTAGACAGACTAATATTGAGAGTGATCTTGATGGTGGTAAAATTGTGAGTACTGGGAGGGGAGTGAGAAGCAAAAAGAAGTCTGACAAGACGTGCACAGAATACTGCAGCTTTCTCTTCACTTCTGCCAAGGGTCCTATGGAGAGAGGCCACAGGAGAACCGGTAGTATTGACATATAATAACTATAGCCTAGTTAAGGACTATAATCACATCAAAGGAAAATAATTAGCACATATATTAATGAGGTTCTTTTGTAGTCCTAATGTGAATGGTAATTGTTTGTATATTAAGACTTAATGCCTTGATCAGGTGCAAGAAATGTGAAAACAGTCATTCCCAACTCCCTGATGAGGATTATTTAAGTCCTCCTCTACACCTTTACTTGGGACACTAAAGGCTGTCAGGAAGACAAAAAAAAAATAAAGACTGAAGTTCAAACAAATCAAGTGAGCACAGCTGGCTTAAATGGATAACTGTTAACCAGTAACTGAATTAATTCTTCTTTCTTTCAGATCTATCTTTAAACGTGATTCCTTTTAAACATATACCCATCTGCACCAAGCTTCATTCTGTCTGCCTTCTAAATTTCCAAAGTTTGGTTTAACCAAAACACTAATTGCCTCTCCTCATTCACCTACACATTAGCCTTATCAATAGATACATCAAAAATCCAAGAAAGCAGTGCCATAGAAATGAAAAACAAGTTTCATACATTAGAATACTTGGAGTGTCTGTAAGGAACAGCAACTAAGACAATGGGGTAAAACTCAGGTGAAAGTCAATAATTTAAAACCAAGTTGTAAATAAATAATAGAAAGTTAAACTGTCAAAAACAATTATGCAGTGGTAGCCTAGATTAAATAAACAAATGGTAGTGATGGTGAGAACAGGTTAATCCTCAAAATTTGTTCTGAAATTTTAAAAGATTAATGATTGGCATTTAAAAGGAGGGAGTTTCATTTTCTATTTTAATGCAAAAAAATAGATTTTAAAATAAAGGATAAAAAATTTTGTAAATTGAAACACATTGAGGTCATTGTCAAAGATCTTTGGGAAGACTAGAATAAAGCTGGATACTGAAGGCATAATAATACCAGAATTTCAGTGGTGAACCACACCAGGAATTTCTGGAAAGGAGTAGCATTTCTAAATCATCTCTACATCTTCAGCGTCAGTCACAGTACCTAAAACAAGTTTTCAAAAAATACATTTATTGTAATGAACAGAATATATGATCATTTCATTTGTACCACTTGGCAATATGGGTTTTCATTCCATTAGAATGAAAAGTCTCCATGCCAAAAAAAAAAGGAATAAATCTAATAAAAGTCAGCCATTTGCAGAAATGCCCAATTAATTCCACTTTTGAAAGTGGCTGACAGAATGTAAACAGTCATCATTAGACAAAGAGAGACAACCGAAAGGAAGTAATACATGCCATGCCACCACCAAGATACAAAGTTATGCCACGTGTATCCTTGGATTTGTAGTTTCTTTTTGTTCCTGTCTAATCATGATGTTTCCTTGCTGAAATCTGACAGAACAACTAATATTAGCTGAGACTTTAGGGAGGATATTCATTATAAGCTACAGCTGGCTGAAGGACAAAAATCATTGATTTTCAAAGGCATTTTGAACCGTGACTAAATTACGTGGTCAGAGTTTGCAGTGATTAGTAATAAGTCAAAGAGAGCAATTTTTCTTTTTTAATAACTGTGTAGATAGTAATGGCCCATGCTGACATTCAGCAGTCAAATTTTTAATAACTCAGGGGTTTTAATTTAACATAGTCCCCCCTTCCTACCAACACAACGTATAGATGCAATCACACTTATTTCACTTTTATACTCTCACCCCGCCTGCTCAAGAATTCCTGACAGATTTCTCTGACCTACCATGTTGTTTTGGGCTCAATTATATTTTCCCAAAATTCATATGTTGAAGCCATAACCTCCAGATGGGCCTCAAAATATGACGGTATTTGGAGATAAGGTCTTTAAAGAGGTGATTAAATTAAAATGAGGTAATTAGAGTGGGCCCTAATGCAATTTGACTGTCCTTATAAGAAGAGGTGATTTGGACATCCAGGGAAACACCAGGGTTGCAGGTGCACATGAGAAAGACCATGTGAAGACACAGCAAGAAAGCAGCCACCATGTGCAAGCCAAGGAGAGAAGCCTCAGAAGGAATCAAACCCACTGACACCTTGATCTTCAACTTCCAGACTCCAGAACTGTGAGAAATTAAATTTCTGTTGTTAAAGCTACTCAGTCTGTGGTATTTTGTTATGGCAGCCCTAACAAAAAACACAGATCAGGTCTGAACTCTTTCTGGCTTTAAAAATCTTGCCCCAGCCAACTTTTATGATCCAAATTCCCAAATTACGAACATGCACCCTCAGCTCTCACCTTAGTGACCTACACACCTCTGAGAGATCCTATATTACCTTTCATCTTGGATGCCCCTGCTAGGGATGCACTTTCTCCTCTTATGTCATTCATAAACCCCAAGTCAGGAGGATCACAAAGTCTGCTTTAGCCCAGCCCAGGCTCATCTCTTCCTCCTCATAACACCTACCTGGTGTTACTACACTGAAAATGGAATTATTCGCAAAATCCCAAACAAATTCAATTCTACTGAGAACCATGAGGACAGTATCACCAGTGCCTAAAACAAAGTATAACATAGAAAGGTACTTCAAAAATACTGGTTGAGGGCTTCCCAGGTGGCGCAGTGGTTGAGAATCTGCCTGCCAATGCAGGGGACACGGGTTCGAGCCCTGGTCTGGGAGGATTCCACATGCCGCGGAGCAACTAGGCCCGTGAGCCACAATTACTGAGCCTGCGCGTCTGGAGTCTGTGCTCCACAACAAGAGAGGCCGCGACAGTGAGAGGCCCGCGCACCGCGATGAAGAGTGGCCCCCGCTCGCCGCAACTAGAGAAAGCCCTCGCACAGAAACGAAGACCCAGCACAGCCATAAATAAATAAATAAATAAAAATTAAAAAAAAAAAATACTGGTTGAATGAATAAACTATCCAGGGAGGACTTTATTATTTCCTTACTTTTCACATGATAATTTTTATATTTCTTAATTTACTCATCTAGTTAAGAAGTAGTTAATGAGCCTCTTGTGTGTTTCTGGTTCTGTACTAGGCACTGAGGATACAGAAATAAATGGTATGAATTAGGTCCTCTGACTTACAGATAAGTAAACTGATTAACTATTACCTTTAACCCTCTCAGGAACATCAGGGTAGATACTATACTGAAACTACTGAACAGATGAAGAAATTCGAAGTCCGAGAGGTTGTTTCACTTACAAATGATCCAGGATTACTTGGAGAAGAAGTGGCAGAACTTGGTAGAAGCACAGGTCTGTCAAATTCAGCCCCACTTGCTCTGAATCACTGTGCTATCATTCTGTTCTGGGGGAAGTGGAGGTGCAGTGGTGGTACGGAGTGGGCTTGGAGGGGAGAGTTCTGAAGACCTTTCAGTGGAGCCCTTTGGGATTGGGGGCTGAG
This sequence comes from Balaenoptera borealis, assembly GCF_965194805.1. Lineage (NCBI taxonomy): Eukaryota > Metazoa > Chordata > Mammalia > Artiodactyla > Balaenopteridae > Balaenoptera > Balaenoptera borealis. The sequence continues at coordinate 79,303,920 of NC_138871.1, read as the reverse complement.
TGGTATGGGGAAGCAGTGCTAACTTTGGAAATCAATGGAAAGGGCCTTAAAGTGCCTGGTTTTCTTTAAAACTAGACCTAGGCTCCCAAAGTGAAAGCAGAGAGGAGAGGGCTCAGGTAGGGTTGCCAGATAAAATACCAAATATCTAGTTAAATTTGAGTTTCATGTAAACAATGAATATATTTTACTATACGTATGCTATATATGTGTATATAAATATACATTATGGTTTTTTTGTTGCTGTTATTAAATCTGGCAATCCTAATTTCTGATCTTCTTTTGGATGTTTATTCAGCTACATTCCTCGGGTCAGGAAGTAGAAGGGACTCAGGAAAGAGCCCCACCTAGAATGTAGTATTCATTTGGTCACAGTGTTGCCCGTGTGTCATCCCTAAAGAACCTGGGACTTCTGTGCCGGGGAGGAAGCTGACAGCCTGTAGGAGGATCAGAGGGCATTAACCCAGCTGACCTCAGAGCCTGAAATGTGCTTCCTCGTCCCACTTAATCCTATATTTAAAGATCAAATTTCCAAGGTAAACTCAAATCCAAAATACATGATTATTAATTAGCTTCTGCTTAGATAGATTTAATGCACAAATCCCAATGTGGGCCCAAACCAGATAATCCCACAAAGTACATTAAGCATGACCTTGTTTCCATGCAATAACTCCTTATAAAATAAAACCCACATTATTTGGCATGATATCCAAGGCTGACCTCAAACTACCTTTCTAGACTCAACTCTGTCCACAACAGCTCCAGAGTTGTGTGAAATACGACAGGTCCTGGAGTACAGTCAAACCAGTGACAGCCCCAAGTCTGCCTATGCTATTCCTCTCCCCAACAGAGACCCTACACTTCATTTTTGATTGTCAATATCCAAGGTGAGGGAAGCAATGATAGTATCAATACTTCCCCACCCTTGCCTTCTAGCCCATCATACCACCAAGATACCAGCTGCATGAACTGTTATTATTCACACTCTATACAGCCAGCGTCACTGATTGAGAGTTCTCAAGGAAGTAGACATTGATATGGAGTTAAGAGTACAAAGGGTTATTGACAAAGAATATCTGTGAAAGGAAAAGGGAGGAAGCAATACTGGACAGAGGAGAGAGCTACCAATCTAATGATGCTTTGATCCCAACAGGGTACTCCAGAGCAAAAACGGCCCATCAGAGAAGTCCCAAAATGGGTAGAAATGGTTAGGCCCTTGTACCACTGCGCTGCAGGCTTTGGCCAGAATCCAGCCCAAGAACAGCATGACCAGAGCTAGAAATGAGGCATACCCTGACAATGCTAATAGTTGAAAGCTATCAGCTGATCACATCCCACAAGTAAGTAAAGACTCCTTTTTTTAAGGAGGACCCTAAGAGGAACATCTACATGGCTGTCACAGCCAGAAAGGGACTCCTAGGCAGGGTTAGTCCTTGAAGTGACTTCAGAGGCGTTCCACTCTGAAACATCCCCTAAAACTGACATAACACCTGAATTCTGCCATTCAAGTGTCATCTCTTTTAGGATATTAAAGATCTTTGGAATTTCTGAGGTTCTCAGTATATTTCTTAAAATACATATACACTCCTAGACTAAATCCATCAGCACATGTAAACAGAAAAAATTCATGACAACTGTGGCAGTATTGGATGATAACTAAGGCCACGGGTGTGGGGTTTGACAGCCCTGGATATGAGTGCTTGCTAAAGGAACACATAGTTAATTGTCTTCCGCCACAGGAACTAGGCAATTGTTGACCTGTTTGTTTGCATTCAGGAATGCAAAAGGGAAAAGAGAAGGCTAAAAAGAGGCAAGGTAGATAGGGGATTCATATTGAGCATGATTCTGACCCATATCAGGAATGCTAAGATTCCCCAGTTTGCTACTCAGTGACCCAAGCAAGTTAGCGCTACCAAAGAATCCTGCTGGAGAGGAAGGGCTTTCAATATATAGATTCCATTCCAGGAGCACAGGACTTAGTGGAAGGATGTTAGCTGTTCAAGCTGAATAGGCATCTATGGTTCTCTGGCCCCCGCTGGGGTAACATGATAGATGAGATAGAATCTCTATGGTAATGAAATTTCACAAAGACCAAGAAGTAAATGCACAATGTCAATCAAGAATAAAGAATACTACTAAATATGTGAGAATAGGGTACTGTAGAGTCTCTCAGGAGGGCATGAAATCCTTTCTGAGAGTTCAGAGGGACCTGCTTCCAAAAGGGAAATTCAGAACAAAATTCTAAAAATTTTTAAATTTGGCCAGAATAGTGAGAAAGGTTTACAGGAAGAAGTATATGCAAAGGCTAAGAGGAGGAAGTATAACATGTTTGGGAACTGCCAGGTGTTTGGTATGCCTGGAGTAAAGAGGCTGAGAATTAAAAGAGAGGAAACTGAGAACCATTGAGAAATGTGGCTGGAGTGCTAGGTAGGGGCCAGATCCCGAAGGGCATTGCTCTTATGTTAAGGAATTTGTATTTCATCCTGACGGCAATAGGGAGTCACTGAGTGATTAGTACAATGCTTAACACATAGAAAGCGCTTATTAATATTACAAGTTATTCAATCATTCATTCAACAAGTGCTTACTGAACATTTAAAGGACTATGTGCCAGACACCTCCCTACGATGGCATTTTAAAAAATAGTGAATAAAATCTGGAACTGAATCTCTTTTCTTGGAGAGGCCTCCTATCTAATGGGAGAGTCAAACATCAATAAAAACTAACACACAAATATAACACTGCAACCAAATTAGTGTCATGAAAGAGACATGTATAGTACTGTGAGGTTTCTGTGAAGAATTGGTAATGCCCTGAGATATAAAAGAATAGTAGCCATGACTACGGAAAGCAGGTTAGTGGTAAGAGTGCAGAGCAATGGGAAAAGCTTGAATAAGGACCTTGAGTAGGGATGCTGCATGGCTTGACTAAGAGACCAGAAGAAGATCAGATGTCTTGAGCCCCAGAAGCTCAAGAAAGTATGGAAAGCGATAAGGCTGGAGAAAGAGGAAGGAATATTCCCATCCAGGGCTTGTATGCAAGTGATGAGAACTTAAGCTTTCATTGTATGAGTAATAGGAAGATAGGGAGTTTTTTAAGCTGCGTGCTAAGAGAGATACAACAGATACATGATGTAATGTGACTCCTGAAAAGATCTGTCTTGTTATAGTATGAAGAACAGAGCAAGGGAGGCGTGGGAGCCTTTGGAAACAGCAGTTTTGAAACTGAAAAGAGATGATTGTGACTTGCACTTTGATGATGGCAGTGAAGATAAGCAAAAAGAAGCAGTAAGTATCAAAATAACAGGACTTTGATGGATAATATATCACATAACCAGGTGAATGATGCTGTCATTTACTGAGATGTGAACTCTGCATCAGACTTGGGGAAATCATGAGTTCAGCCTGAAATATGTTAAATTTAGCTGATATTGAGAGAGAAATAGAAATGTCAATTATGCACTGAGCTCTGACTTTATAAAACATATATATAAAGTATGTGTATATATATATATATAAAATCTGTGTGCAGTTCGTAATTGATCCTAGGTTAGCAGATGAGCTAACCTAGGAAGTGTAAAGTGAACTAATCTGATTTGCCTTATGCAAATGTCACATGGGCTGCAGTATAAAGAATGGATTGGAGGAGGAGTTCCCAAGATGGCAGAGTAGAAAGACTCTGAGCTCACATTCTCTCAGGAACACAGCAAAATTACAACTATTTATGCAATAACTATCAATGAAAAAGAAGGGAATCTACCAGAAAAGATCTTCTACAACTAAAGTTATAAAAAATGAATCACGACAAGATGGGTAGGAGGTACAGAGTCACGGTATAGTCAAGACCCAAAACCCCAGGTGGGAAACCCACTAAAGGAAAAATAATTACAACTGTAGAGGTTGTCCCCCAGGAGTGAGGGGTCTGAGGCCCGCATCAAGCTCCCCAGCCCACAGGTCCTGCGCTGGGAAGATGAGCGCTGAGAACATTTGGCTTTAAAGGCCAGCAAGGCTCACTTTCAGAAGACCCAGAGGACTGGGAGAAATAGAGACTCCACTCTTAAAGAGCACACACAAAATCTCATGCGCTCCAGGACTCAGGGCAGAAGCAATTATTTGAGAGTAACCTAGGTCAGACGCACCTGCTGATCTCAGAGTGTCTCCTAGAGAGGCAGGAGGCAACTGGAGGTCCCCCTGGGGACATAGACACTGGCAGCAGCCATTTTAGGGAGCTCGTTCTACCATATGGACACTGGTGCTGATAAGCGCCATGTTGGAATTCTCTCTAGCTTATTGGCCTCAGGATCCAGCCCTGCCCCCACTCACCAGCCTGCAGGCATCAGAACTGGAAAGCCTCAGGCCAAGCAACTAACTGGGCAGACACAGAGCCCCACCCACCAGCAGAGAGGATGCCTTAAGACCCCCAGAGCCCACAGCCATTCCTGGACACAGCCCTTCCCACCAGAAACCCCTGGGACCCAGCTCTACCCACCAGTGGACAGGCACCAGCCCTAGAATGCCCTGGGGCCCCAGCCCCACACACCAGTGAGTGTTAACTCCTATCTTTCTCAAACTATTCCAAAAAATTGCAGCAGAAGGAACACTTCCAAACTCATTCTATGAAGCCAGCTTCACACTGATACCAAAACCAGAGAAAGATATCATAAAAAATAAATAAAATTATGGGCCAATATACCTGATTAACATAGATGCAAAAAACCTCAAGAAAATATTAGCAAACCAAATCCAACAATACATTAAAAGAATCATACACCATGATCAAGTGGGTTTTATCCCAAGGATACAAGGATGGTTCAATATATACAAATCAATCATTGTGATACACCACATTAACAAATTGAAGAATAAAAACCATATGATCATCTCAATAGATGCAAAAAAATCTTTTAGCAAAATTCAAAATCCATTTATAATCAAAATGCTCCAGAAAGTGGGTATAGAGGGAACAATAAACATTAAAGAACACACTCTTAAACAACAAGTGGGCCAATTAAGAGATCAGAAGGGAAATTTGTAAATATCTTTAGACAAATGAAAATGAAAACACAACATGTCAACATTTATGGCATGTAAAGAAGTGCTCAGATGGAAGTTTATACTTGTAAATGCTTACATTAAAAAAGAGAAAGGTCTCAAATTGACAACCAACTTTACAACTAAAAGAATTAGAACAAGAAAAACAAACTAAGCACAAAGATAGTGGGAGGAAGGAAATAATAATAATAAAGATTAAAAATAATATAAAGATTATAGAAGAGATAAAGAAACTAGAAGATAGAAAAAACAATAGAGAAAATCAATAAAACCAAGAATTGGCTCTTTGAAAAGATTAAAAAATTGAAAAAAACCCCACAAAACTTTAGCTAGACTCACTAAGAAAAAAAGAAAGAAGACAAATAACCGAAATCATAAATGAAAGAGGGGACTACAAATGTCACAGAAGTTAAAAAAAAAAGTGTGCTATGAACAATTATATGGCAACAAACTGGATAACCTGGATGAATAAGACAAAATCTGAGAAACAAACAACCTACCAAAACTGAATTATAAAGAAGTAAAAAATCTGAATAGACCTATAACTCATAAGGAGATTGAATCACTAATCAAAAACCTCTCAATAAGGAAATTCTCAGGGCCAGATGTTTTCATTAGTGAATACCAGCAAACATTTAAAGAAGAATTATCACCAAAACTGCTCAAACTTTTCCAAGAAATTGAAGAGAAGGGAACATTTCTTAACTCATTCTATGAGGCCAACATTATGTTCAAATCAAAGTCAGACAAAGACACTACAAGAAAAGAAAACTACAGACCAATATCCCTTATGAATATTGATGCCAAAATCTACAACAAAATACTAGAAACCTGAATTCGACAGCATATTAAAAGGATTATATGCCAAAACCAAGTGAGATTTATTCATGGAATGCAAGAATAGTTTAATGTACAAAAATTCATCAATGTAATACATTAACAAAATGAAGGGGTAAAAACACATGATCATCTCAATTGATGCAAAAAAAGAGTATTTGAAAAAAATTCAATACCTGGTCATGATAAAACAATAGTCAATAAATTAGGAATAGAAGTAAATTATCTCAGCATAATAAAAGCCATATATAAAAGACCCACAACCAATATCATATGCAATAATGTAAGCTCTTCTTCTAAGAGCAGGAAGTAGAAAAAGATGCCTGCTTCCACCACTTCTATTCAACATAGTACTGAAAGTCCTAGCCAGTACAATTAGGCAAGAAAAATAAATAAAAAGCATATAAATTGGAAAGGAAGAAGTGAAATTACGCTTGCAGACATCATGATCTTTAGGGTAGAAAATCTTAAAGATTACACACACACACATATATACTCACGCACCTCAGAACAAATGAATTTAGCAAAAGTTGCAGGATATAAAATCAACACACAAAAATCAATTGCACGTCTATGTACTAAAAATGAGCAAACTGAAAAGGAATTTTTTTAATTGCATTTACAATAACATCAAAAACAATAAAGTAAATAGGAATAAACTTAACCAAGGAGACAAAAGACTTGTACACTGAAAACTATAAAACGTTGCTGAAAGAAATTAAAGATTTTTAAAAATGGGATGGATTCTGCTCATGGATTGCAAAACTTAATATTGTTAAGATGTCACTATTACCCAAAGTGTTCTGCAGGTCCAATGCAATCCCTACCAAAATTTCAATGACATTTTTTTGAAGAAATAGAAAAAGTTCACCTAAAATTCCTATGAAATGTAAAGGGGGCGCTCAAACAGCCAAAACAATCTTGAAAAAAATGAACAAAGTTGGCAGTCTCACACTTGGTGATTTTAAAACTTACTGCAAATCCAAAGTCATCAAAACAATGTTGTACTGGCATAACAACAGATACATAAACAGTAGAATAGAACAGAGATCCCAAAAATAAATCCTTGCATATATGGTCAAATGATTTTCAACAAAGATGCCAAGACAATTCAATGGGGAAAAGAGGCTTTTAATAATGATGGGAAAACTGGATGTCCACATGTAAAAGAAAGAAGCTGGATCCTTACCGTACACTATATACAAAAAATAACTAGACGGATAAACAACCTAAACATAAGAGCTAAAACTATAAAATTCTTTGAATAAAACAGTGGCAAATCTTCATGATATTAGATTTGACGATGATTTCTTGGCTATGACACCAAAAGCACAGGCAACAGAAGAAAAAATAGATTTCGTCCAACTTCATCAAAATTAAGAACTTTGTGCATCAAAGGACACTCACAACAGATTGAAATGGCAACCCAGAGACTGGGAGAAAATATTTGCAAATCACATATCTGATAAGTGATTGATATCCAGAATATATAAGGAACTCCTACAACTCAATAACAACAAAAACATACAACCTGATTTAAAACTGGGCAAAGGACTTGAACAGATATTTCTCGAAAAATGTATATAAATGGCCAATAAGCACATGAAGAGACGCTCAACATCACTAGTCATTAGGAAAATGCAAATCAAACCCACAATGATATACCACTCCACACCTCTTAAGTAGCTATTATAAAACAAAGTAACTAACACAAACTAACAAAAAAACAGAAAATAACAACTGTTGGCAAGGATGTGGAGAAATTGGACTTGTACATTGCTGGTGTGAATGTAAAATGGAATAGCTACCATGGAAAATGTTATGGTGATTCTTCAAAAAAATTACATGGAATTACCATGTAATCCAACAATTCCACTTCTGGGTATATACCCAAAACTTGAATAGTTATTGGTACACCTACGTTCATAGCAGCATTATTTAGAGTAGCTAAAATGTGGAAGCAGCTCATGTCCATCAACAGATGAACAGATAAACAAAAATGTGGTACATACAATGCAATATTGTTCAGCTTTAAAAAGAAAGGAAATTTTGACACATGGTACAGCCGGGATGAACCTTGAAAACATTATGCTATGTAAAATAAGCCAGTCACAAAAGGACATGTATTGTATGATTCCTGTTATATAAGGTCCCTAGAATAGTCAAACTCACAGAGACAGAAAGTAAAATGATTGTTGCCAATGACTTGGAAGAGGGGGAATAAGGAGTTAGTGTTTCACAGGTACAGAATTTCAGTTGAGGAAGATGGAAAAGTTCTGAATGGGGGTGATGGTTTCAGAATAATGTGAATGTATTTAATGCCACAGAACTATACATTTAAAATGGTTAAAATGGTAAATTTATGCTATGTATATGTTACCACAATAAAAAAAGTTACAAAAAATGTGGGATACAGCTAAAAACCATGCTTAAAAAGAAATTTATAACATTAAATGTGAATACTGGAAAAAATTCTCAAATTATTGACTTAAGCTTTCACATTAATCTTTAAAAAGAAATGAAAATTAAAACCAAAGATGCAGAACACAGGATATAACAAAGATAAGAGTAGGAAACTCAATCAAAGAGGAAACAAAATTGAAAGAGAAAATTTAATGTAATCAAAAGGTGTATATTTAAAAGATTAATAAATTGAAAAGTTATCAATACTAGTAATGAGAAGGGTGATATTACAACAGATCCTATGAAAATTAGAATAAAAGTAAGGGAATACTTTGAACAAGTTCATGTCAGGAAATTTCATAATTTAAATCAAATGGATAAATCTGTGAAAAACACAAATTATGAAAGCTCATTAAAGAAGAAATAGACAAAAAGAATAGTTCTAGATCTATTTTTAAATTAATTTATAGTTATAAACCCGTCTATAAAGAAAATACCGGTCCCAGATTTCACTCGGTGAATTTTGCTAAACATTTAAAGAAAATATAATGTCAATTCTATACAAAATATTTTTTTTAAAAAGTAGAAAAGGAGGGAGTACTTCTCAACTCTATGAGTATTACCCTGATTGGAGGAAAAAAAAAAAAAACTAACTCCATCTCAATATTTCTCATGAACATAGACACAAAAATTCTTAGCAAAATGTTAGCAAATTGAATTCAATATGTAAAAAAGATATACGTAATGACCAGAGATTTTATCCCAGGAATGAAAAACTGGCTTAGAATTCAAAAAATCAGTGTAATTTACAATTACAGACTAAAGGAGAAAAAACATATAGCAATTGTGATGGATGAAAATAAAATGCTTTGACAAAATTCAACATCCATTCATAAGAAAAATTCTCAGCAAACTAAGAAGAGAGGGAGACTTCCTCAATCTGATGAAAGACATCTATACAAATCTTAAACCTGTCATCACTACTAATGATAAAATAGTGAATACTTTTCCTCCCAATATCAGGAAGAAGGCAAGGATGTCTCTTCTCACCATATTTATTCTAGACTGTGTTGGAGGATGAAAAGATCACATGTAGACACATTAGTAGACAGTCCTAGCTGTTAGTGTCAACTGCCAGCCACGTGAGTGACTCATCTTGTATGTCTAGCCCAGTTGAACCTTTGAATATTTCCAGTCTCAGCCACTATTTGGCTGCAACCTCACGAGCAGCTCCAAGGAATAATCACCAAGCTGAACCAAGTCTATCCACAGAAATGCAAGACAAATTATGGGATATGGGGATATAAGTATTCATATAGCTGATTCACATTATTATACAGCAGAAACTAACACAACAGTGTAAAGCAATTATACTCCAATAAAGATGTTTTAAAAAAAAGAAAAAAAATGCTGACAAAAAAAATTGTTGTTTTAAGCTATTAGATGTTGAGGTAGTTTGTAACCCAGCAATTGACAACTGATATAAAAAATATTTGCAATAGCAAGAAAGAAACCAGACAATATTACTTAGGGATAAACTTAATGAAACCTCCAGAATACTGCTGAGAAATTGAAGTAGCATGAACACACTGCAGCTTTTCCTGTCTATAGGCATCCAGCAACTGTTAAAAAATGCAGCTTCTAGTAGCCTTGTTCCCAATAGGTGAGCCAATCCGTGTTCTCTGGGGACCTTTGCAGCTAATAAGTTGTTCTTTCTAAAGCGAGCTTCTGGAGCAACAGTCTGTCCCCATTTCACTGCCCAAGGAAAGATTCTCCAAGGATAAATATGGGGAGATCTGCAAACGTTCTTCCTTCCAAGATCAAAGGAGACTCCAGAGTTTTGTCTAAACTACAGAAAGACCATATACAAAATCCATGCCCCTTTATGAAACACATCCTATTCTCTGCTCTGAATGCAGTTCCTGGGAGCTCAGTCTCCTGGGAACATGACACTGCACTGGGCTAACTCATCAGTGCTCTGGGAGGGGTGTCAGGAAATGCCATCAGCCACCAATACACCAGAAACGCTACCCAGCACATGGTACCTCAGATACACTGCCACTTTCAAATGTATCACTGTTTGAAATATATCACTGTATTTCAGTTCTTATTCTGTGCTGAAGACCTTGGTATATATCTTATTTAATTCCTTACAGCAACCGTTTTTTTTTCAATTCCAAAGTTGCAGAGATTCCCAACCATGCTAAGAAAATAGTTTTAGCCCCATTTTTCATGTAGAAAAACTGATTCGTAGAATCCATCGAATCAGTAGAACCTACATTCTATCTGAATTTGAAGTCTTTGCTTTGTTCATCTCCACTTTGCCTCTGCTTGCTTTTATCCCTGTTTGCTGACTTATCTGTGTCCCCCATTAGACTATGAGACCATCAAGTACAAAGACTATGCCTTATTAATTTTTAGATCTCTAGGAAATAGCATAGTGCTTATCTCTTAATCATTATTCACAAAATGTCACTTCAACTTTTGGATTAGAAGTTGCATCACACATATCTTAGTCTAAGTATTATCTCCCTCAACCAGACTGTAAGATCCCGTAAGGCAGGGGTCACATTTGCATTCTTGGCATCTAGCTCGAGGGCTGGCACACAGTGAAAGTTTCACAGTAGAATAAGTGACAGACGCAACTCACCCAATTGCCCTGGCCTTCACTAACCAGCAGTAAAATTCCCAGAAGAGCTATAGAAAGCAGTAGGGGTATTAATGAAATAAGAGTCTGTGAATAATTTAGTAATTAACATTGTCTACATTTGCATTTATTTGCATAATGCTTCTTAGCTTATGAAATGTTTCCACATCCATTTTCTAACATAATCTTTCCAAGATTCCTATGAGGTTCAAAAAGCAAATACAATCGGCATTTTATAGAAAAGATTCTGGGTCTTGCCCAAAGCTACAAAACTGGATGGTGGTGATGTTAGAAATAATACTCAGATTTCCTGGCGTCCTGTGTAGAACTTTTCCCACCGGATCACCCTTTGACCAAGGTGAACGACTGAGCATTCAATTTGGAATGCAACCATTTATAGCTGTGGGCCTGCAGTCAGGTTTTTTAAATTTTTGAACTGCAGTGTCCTCTTTTGTAAAATTGCAATAATTATTATTAACCTGACTTCCCCAATCAAGTCACATTTACTAAAATATCTATTAATATTAATCTATACTAATATAATACATTAATTTAATAATAGAGTTAAATTGTATTACTAGAATAATATTAATATTTGTTGTCATATTTATTCTTTTTATTAAAAATAAAAGTGCAAAGAAGATAAAATACTGACTGAATCCAACGTACAAGTATTAAAATTCTGAGGAAGAAATGAGAAATCTTCCCCCAAAAGCAGAGAGATTTGACAAGTAATATCTTTCCTAAATTCTGCTCCTTGTTTTCTTCTGAGCCTAGGAGTCTAGTGGGGTAGAGCTGTCTGTTATCCCAAAGCAGCCCTCCTCAATAATTTAGGAAGCCTCCAGTATCCAGCCTGGTTGGCTCTCCTTGCACTGCAATCCAGGATTTGAGCTGCACTGCTGATTCTTTAACCTAGCTCTTCACTACCACATTAAGAATGCCTTTTGGTAATTATTCATATTTATGTAAAATATCTCATATATTCAAAAAGGGGAGCTGCTTTAGATGGTTCTTCAGTGAGCTTTCTAACTGCCAGACAAAAAGTCACACCCGTTTGCTAGCTAGTGACCAGCATGACCTATGGATTAAGAATATACTACCTTATGATGTTATGGGCAAGCATCAGATAGTTTTTCCAGTTCTGAAGAAATTTTTATTAACTTCCTAGGATTTCGAGGGTAGTCAAATCTAATTTGTAAGAACACACGAAGTCAACAGGCCTATGAAAATGTCAGGAATTCCTTGCTAAGGACATATGTATATGGGTCAAATGGTGAGTCTGAATCCACTCAAATTTCTCACTGCCTCCAATGTAAATCCTCAACTCAAGCAAACAGCACTATTCACCTACTTCTAGGATCCCCTCTGTGCCTGTGATTAAACTCACTCAGACCTGGAATGCCTTTTCAACTCCTCTGCAACCATAAAAATAATGGTTGCCATTTATTATTACCTAATAGGGTGCATCTATTCCCAAACTTAAGTCACTAAAGGAATTGTTGTCTCCATTTTACAGATGATGAACCAGAGGCTCGAGAAAGTTAAGCAGTGTATGCAAAATGCACACCTAGTGATAGAAGCAGGATTTAAATTCTGTTTAAGTCAAATGCATGCTCTTCCCATTATGCTTCTTCTCTCAGGACTAGCTCAAAGCCCACCTCCTTCCAGAAAGTCTCCTTTGAGCATGCAACTCTGAATGACCTCACACTTCTTTCTTCTCCACTCACTGACTACTTAGCACACTTTGCCTGGTGGTGACTCCTGGTCTCTAATGCTGTCTTCCACTCAGCCACAAAATTCTTGGGGACAGAATATACTCTTATATTCCTGGTATATCTTACCTCTCTTCCACTATGTTTTTTACCCCATTAAAATAAAATTTTTTGGTAAGGACAAACATCTACTTGGATGTCCTATTGATCTCTGCATACCTTTAGATGTTTTGAATAGTGCTGTGTACAAAGTAGACATCTAAAAACTGGATGTTGACATGAATATAAATTGGATTTAGACTAAATATCCATTTGAAAGACAAAGAAAGTAAGATGCAAAGAGGTTAAAAGCCAAAATTCTCACAGAAATTTTCTGACAGGGCTAGGTCTGTTGATTCACTGACCAGTGGATTTTTTTCCCACATTATAGCTAGGGTGACCTTTCAATTTATTGCCCAAACTTTGACATTTTTAAGAGTCAAAGTGAGTAATATTTAAAATTTTCTAGGACAATAGGCATAAACTACAATGTATCATCACCTAATTATTTCTCACGGCCTTTACCAATGGCAATATGGGCTGCACATGCTTATATACAGTGCATACAATGTGCCAAGTGCTGTTCTGAGATTATAAATACTATCTATGATATAGTTATAGATATACATGTACATATAAAACAACTTGTGTAATCTCCATAAATAAGTACTATTATTATTCCATCGTACAGATGAGAAAACTGAGGCACAGAGAGGATAAGTAACTTGCCTAAAGTCATACATCTAACAAACATTGGAGCTAAAGATTTGAACTCAAATAGTGTAGCTCACAAGCCATTGCTCTTAACCACCACAAAATAGAAAGCAAGTACTCAATAATATCTGATGGTTATTTATTCCTAAGATCACTTCCCTTGATCAAGGTGCCATTATTATAGTAGAAATATTATATATAATATATAATATTATATATTATTATATAATAATATAATTATTATATAATAATATAATAATATATAATAATAATATATATTATATATATTATATATTATATATTATAATATATATAATATATAATATATATAATTATAATTATATATATTATAATATATTATATAATATATATATTATAATAGATATAATATATAATATATATAATATTATATATATATTATATATATTATAGTAGAAAGAGCCCAGGGTCAGGAAGTAAAAGAAATGGAATCCAGTGTCCACCCACCCTCTGAATCACCAGGTCACACTCCTCAGTCTTCCATCCTTAAGAATGTTAGACTACTCTTGAAGTCTACTAGCTTGAGAGACTCCGTTTATAGGATTGATGGATATGATTTTACTTCAGGGTTTAACATGGCCTAGCACCTGATGGGTACTGAGAGAGAACTCACCTTAGCCTGAGTCCTGAGGGACAATTATCCTTGACTTCGGAGGGCCTTGATGACAATATGCCAGGTTACACACAACAGCCTGTGAAATTGGTACAGCATCTCCAATTTCAGATGGGAAAGGAGAAATTCAGGAAAACTAAATTATTTATCCAACGTCACAGTATTATATGGAAGTATATGGAAGACCCAGGATTGGAATCTAGTCTATCTAACTCCAAAGCTGTGATCATTGTACTAGAGCACTCTGGCAGACAAATATCACCTACGTTCACAAACACAGCTTGTTTTTCCAGCTCCTCAATTTCACCATTCACTAGTTCTGTGGGTCAGAAGTACTAACATCCAGAAAGCACAAGAAGCATTGTTTGGGAGAGGAGGGGGGAAAGGCAAGAAAAGAATTCCATCCATTTCAACCAGCTTTAGTACCCGTGCCATTCCTATTGCTCACACATACTTAGAAACTAAATATAATAAAGGTGTTTATGGAGGCACCACAGAAGTATACTGCTGAATTTCTGAGGTTCTATGGTTGCCAGGGAGACAATGATCTTCTCTTACTTACAGGAAAGCTTCTTTAAGAGTGGGACATGACTCAGAGATACCAGGAACTGGAATCTTCACAGGGGAACTGTCTGTGTGAAGCATAGAGTCATCACCATACACCTGTCTGACTTGAGTTTCCCAAAGTCCATCTCCATCTCCCAAAGATTCTTCCTGCACAAATGCTGGGGTATGGGTCCCACCACTGTTATTCAGTCTGCTGAGGACAATGGGTCCCAAGCCCAGTCTGGTTTCTTTAGAAATCTTCCCCCCTCTTAGCGAGAGGCACCAGGACCAGCACAAAAGGGCACCTTGGGGGATAAACAGGGCTCTCAGATATAGACCCTGAACCATCTTCCTGGCCCACCTTAGAACTGGCTCCATTCCTGACTTCCTTTGTTGCTGGCTTCTCATTACAGTTTCTGTTTATGTCCCAATTTCCTTTCTGCTCTGACCTGCAATATCTGTTCCACTCCTGGAGATCTCTGTCTTCCCTCATCCAGAATTTGGGATTCTGCAAGACAACCCTACAAGAGACAGTGTTCCCCTAACCCCAGTTTTCATTTCAGCTCTCAGAAACTTTTAGGTAACCCTTGCCCTTTCCCTAGTAGCCAGAATGCCTACTGCCATGGGGCAGAGTCAGCTCAAAGAAAGGGTCTTAATAGTCACAGTTCCAGCGCTCAGCCTGATGACATTCTCCCCTCTCTACCGTCTCAGTAAGAGGACAGCCAGCCCTTGCTGTCCTGCTTGGGCTGCTCCCTGTCAGCCAGCTGTGGACAGCTGCAGCTCTCAGAGTGTCTCCTCATTGGTCTTGGTCCTGCCCTTTAGGCTGCACAAAGTCTAGCCCCACCCCTCTGGCCCAGGAAGTTCCTTGAGAGGGGTGCTGGCCACTCTCAAGCCCCCTGCCCCAACTCCTCTCCTCCAGCACCTCCCCACAGGACCACACACCATTCCTGTCGGGAATATACAGACAGTGCTCTAATCCCTCACCAGGACTTTGGCTTCTTGAATGGAATGACCATAGAACATCCACGGGACAACATGGGAACATCACATCCCGTTCTTCCTGAGGTTCCTCACTGACACTCCTCACAGAGGCCCTCAAGTCCTGACTTGTGTTTTCAGGCTTCCTTGTCCCTCCTTTTCCTCAGTCTGAGTGCTGTCTACTTGGGAAATCTCAGTCCTTTCCATGCCCACATTTCTACTTTCCACAAGGAAGCAGTAACTTTCCACAAATCCTTTTCCCTCCCCTCTCTAACACTGTCCTCTCAGAGTCAAATAGCACGTATTGAGTACTTATAGTGTTCTCAATTCTGACCAGCTTTATTAGGATTTCCTGGGATAGATACTCTGAACTCTGCCATTGAACACCCACTGGTGAACATTGCCTTGGGGGAAAGAGAGTCCCTTCCCTTCTCAGCTATAAGAGTATCTGCTCAACTCCATGCCTTTAAACCAGACCAACTACCCCAAACCCTATGGAGTACTCCCTAGTGGCCAATGAAAATGAGCCTTGGACATTCCAGCCCCACTGATGACAAATGTCTCTGAACTCTCCCTTCACCTTTCTCCTTCTCTCTCACCTCTGGAACCACCCTTTATCTCCTTGACTCCCAGCTTCCAGAATCTGCCCCACACTAGTCATGCCTTGGAATGAAACCCAGGTTTGCTTTCTGGCACTGCTCCTGACATATTTCTCTGACAAGGTACGTGTTCACCCTCCGCATTGTGTTAGCTTGCTTGCCCAGCGACCTGCACAGTTTGATCCAGGCAGGCACCAGTGCACATCCTATGCAATGGGTCAAGTTTTGAAGATACAGCTAGACATGTAAGATCCACTTTAGCAGTGACACCAAAAAAAGAGCTTGCGTGGAAGTCACAAGCAGTGGCCCTGCAAAGCTTCTTTTGGTCAGTAGGAGCTTCTCACCGAGTTTCTAGCCATCATTCCATGCTCATGCTCGTCTGTTTTCCAGGCAGACAAGTTGATTTCCAAAGCCTAACGCAGAGGCAAAGGACCCACTGTACATCCACAATCACTAACCTCCTTCCTGGTCAGCCTCAAAGGCACTTCTGTGGGTGCTGCAGCTGGCTCTCTAGCACATAGGCCAAAAGGACCGATACCCACCTAATGAAACCTCAGTCTGGCCAAATGTGAAGTCATTTCATTCACTATGCAGAGATTATTTACACCTCATGAAATTTTGGCCAGAAAATTTTGTTTTCATTTTCAGAGGTAATGATGGCCTGACTGAAAAAAGTTATAGCATTTTAAACAATACTCGTCTGGTAATAATTTATGCATCCATCACACAGAAGTCTTATTAGATATAGACTATGTCTGATGGAATCAAAATCTAATCAGAAGCGCCTATTCCAAAATATCCAGCTGAAAACCCAGGTGGGAAAGTAAGTCTGTGGAAGGACAAAAATGAAAGCAGCATACAAGCAGAGCTTTATCCTTAGAAAGCATATGTCGTTACAATTTTTAGTCACCATTGGAATGTTGGCTTGTCAAAAAGAAAAAAATATATATATAGAGAGAGAGAGAGAATTAATTAAAAACTGAGCCATCTTAGGCACTTATCAGCCTTTTCCCCAGGAGAGGACAAACTCCTCTAGGGCTAACTCCCTAGCCAGGCATGAAGACTCAACAACGGAACTCCGTGTCCTTGTTCTCCACTCACCCCTTTCATCCCTTCCGTTTCCTCTGTTATGAGCACCTGATCATTCTTCAAACATGACTGAACCTATTCTAATGTCTGGACCTGGATTCCTCCATCCTATGTACAAGGCTTCCCATCTTTGCCCGTCCCAACTCTTCCCATTAGTGAATTCCAAACTAAAATTCCTCCTCCCTCAAGAAGCCCTCCTAAATAGATTCAACCCCCAAACTTCTCCTCCTCTTCACCCACAGCATATACAGACTGTGCCAGTAAATTAGAAATAAAATTGGCCCTTTCTTAGTACACTGTCTCAGATAGTTTTCTCACTTAACTCCTGAATCTCCTAATTTAAGATTGATCTCACTCACTTTCAGACATCGGCAACAACTTCACATCCATCAGGAGGGCTATTATGGGAAAAACAGAAAAGAAGTGTTAGTGGGGGGGCTTCCCTGGTGGCGCAGTGGTTGAGAATCTGCTTGCTAATGCAAGGGACACAGGTTCGAGCCCTGGTCTGGGAAGATCCCACATGCCGCGGAGCAACTAGGCCCGTGAGCCACAATTACCGAGCCTGCGTGTCTGGAGCCTGTGCGCCGCAACAAGAGAGGCCGCGATAGTGAGAGGCCCGCGCACCGTGATGAAGAGTGGCCCCCGCTCGCTGCAACTAGAGAAAGCCCTCGCACAGAAACGAAGACCCAACACAGCCATAAATAAATAAATAAATAAATAAATAAATAAAAATTAAAAAAAAAAAAAGAAGTGTTAGTGGGGATGTGGAGAAGTTGGAACCCTTGCGCACTGGTGGTGGGAATGTAAAATGGCACTGCCACTGTGGAAAACAGTGTGTCAATTCCTCAAAAAATTCAAAATAAAAGTACCACATGACCCCTATTGCCATATGGTAATAAAATTATCATATAATGGAAGTGAAAGTAATTAACGTCACTGAAGTCTACACTTAAAAATTGTTAAGATGGTAAATTTTGTTGTGTATACTTTACCACAATAACAACAACAACAACAAAAATAGAGAAAAAGACTGAGACTGAAGGAAGAAAAACTAACTTTCTTAATGTCTCCTGTGCTAAGTGATTTTCATAGACTCTCCTTTTTAATCTTTGCAACAACCTTGATTTTAACCCCATATTTCAGATGAGCAGATGAAGCTGAGGCTGAGTATGTCAGTGATTTTCCTGTGCTTTCCAACTTGCAGAAAATGCAGATTTGAACACAGGCCTAGCTGACCTATGGCCACTGCTCATAGGTTCCTCCTCAACGTTTCTCCTTCCTTATACTCCATCTCCTCACATACAGCTTACGACCCTGAGAAAGGGGAAAGTGCCTTAAGTGTCGGTGCCTCCTCATTAGCATAGCCAAAGCTACAATAGGTGCTTCTTAATTGTTTATTGAATTGATTCTCCTCCTTGCTTAGGTAGTGAATGACCCAGAACTGGTCGGTGCTTCGGTGTCATTTTTACCTGAGATTACTGGACTCAACTCATGGCAAATCTGTGATCAGCCAGGCTGCCAGGCTGTGCCCTTCTCCATTGCAATCTATGATCTGACAAAAGAAAGAATCTATTTTAGGATTTCCCACGTCCGCTGTGGTTCTGAGTAATGCCTGAGATTTGTTATCTAGCAATTAAGCAAGAAAAGATGGGAAATTGTATTTACATTTTCCACACGGTTGAGCTTTCTGTACCTAACCTTGAATACTTAATACTGTGCTGAGTTATGACTCATCAAGGAAAGATAGTTTTATTTATAAAAAAGGAAACAAAGCTTAACTCTCAGTAGGATGCTTACCTCACAGAGAAAAGAGAGTAGAACATACGTTTTTAAATTGTAAATGTTGAAAATGAAAAATAAATTACTTCTCTTACTGAAAGCGAGGACTTTTCAGATCTTCTCTTGATCCCTAACCTTCATCAAAATAGTAATAATAGTACTAATTTCTCATTTTCATGACTTATCCATCTGGAAAGCCCTTACCCTAATAGCCGCATACTCAAATCTCATCTTCCTTCAAGGTTCAGCTCCATACCCTTCTTCCATGAAGACTTCTCTGACCAACTCCCCATCTCCCTTCTTTCCTGCCATTTACCTTGTCCAGTAGTCTGCACTTTAATTTGCTAATGCTACTTATTTACATCTCACATCTTCCCTTTAAACTCGGTCCTACTTCAGAATAAGAGATTTTATTTCTTTAAACCATAGCCCAAGACATTGTAGTCACTCAGTAAGTATGTACTGTTGATATATACTTCACATATTGTGTTTATTACATTTCACTTGTATATATAGAATGCAGAGTTTAAATCTATCCAGTTTCCTTTAGAACACAGGGCAGAAGAATATCTACAGTTATTGCCAGTAATATGGTTTTTAAAGGGCTGCCAGTTTTACTTGGGAAAACTATTTATGATGAAATGTCCTCTTATGCATTTATATCACTGGACCCGGAAGAAGCCAGGACAAGCACAGACAAGGGTGGACAGGATGTGGTACTTCCTGGGAATGCTGTTAGATTCCATTTTTAAGGTTCTTCTAATGTTAAGGGCAGGAACTTCAAGAACATGTAGTAACCTGGTTAAATATTAATGCTCCACAGGCTAGGAGATGAGTCTGATGTTTAATTTTCAGTGCTTTACTTCCCTGCCATCTTCCAGACAACAGAAAATTAAATTCTGACTTTACTGCAGTGCTTTTCAACCTACCTTCAGCTTAGAATCATCTGTGGTGATATGGAAAAACACAAATTCCCCAGCCCTACCTCCAGAGATTTGGATGCAATTGATCTGGGCATCAGTATCTGTTAAAAGCTCCCAAGGTGATTTTAAAGTGTAACCAGAATTGAGAACCACTGATAAAATGTTTGATTTATCAATTCCTCACTCTGAACCTACCCTAAGTGCCAAAAAAAAAAAAATTAAAAGTAACAATCCAGGCTCCATGCTGCCTCAGAAAAATGGGAATTTATTAGGTTTTAACAGAAAGAATATAGTAATAAAAGATATGGTACAGGATGGGCAAATGCCCAATGACATTTCCAAGTCTGGGTACCTTGGGTCTTAGACACTTCTTCCCCTGCACAGAGCCACACTGTGGCTGTTAGAATAAATACCTATGATTTTTTGAAATCAACCAAGAAAAGACTTCCCTGGTAAGAAGTTGGCAGTCCTTACCACCCGGAAAAATGACACCAACGTATCACTAGGCATTTCAGTCTTCATTGCTTCTGAGTGATGGGATATTGAAGCCATGTAAAACTGTTTCTTGCCAAAAGCAGAGGAAAGGTCATTTTTTATGTCAAGTATTCCCTTGAACAATTGGAACAACTTCACAACTGGGATGGAGATGGAGGCAGAGATAGGGGGACTTTATGAGAAAACACAGATTTATTGTTGACCAAATTATAATCAGAAGAAGCAGAAGGCATCCCCACCGGCAACATGGACTAAATTAGACTCCCCAGGGTAGGCTGAACTCTTCCAGAAAGAGTGACAGACCTGTTTTCTTGTTGCATGAGATGAATCACCCTTCAGTGTTAGTCAACAAACAATTGACTTGGTTACAAGGGGACTATTGGTTATAAGAAGAAAGCATAAAATGCATTCAAAATGGTCCATTTTGTAGGTGAGATGATTAGAAGAAACATTTAAACTCAGAACATATACAAAATGGGGGCATCTAAAGAGGTACAACAAGAGCATTGGGTCAAAAGCCCCACAGACCATATATTCTTTGGGTTTCAGTTGTCCCTACATGTCCCTCAAGCACCTAAAATTCGGCCAGTGAAAAATTGAGCCCAACTCCTCTCCTCTATTCTCAGTCTTGGATGGTAGCCCTACCCAGAAGCCTATGTTAGAAGCCTAAGCTTTACCTTGATTTTTCCTCCGTCCTTCCTCCCATCCATGTCCAATTGCTTACCAGGCTTTACTAGTTTCTCTGCCTTGAACTAGGCCTAGTTCAAGTTAGGCCTTTATCATTGCTTGTCTAAATCATGGGTTACCAAACCAGAACTCTTGGAACAAATCCTGGCCCTCAACCTGTTTTTGTAAATAAAGTTTTATTTACATATCATCTAGGACTGCTTTCAAGCTACAGTAACAGAGTTGAGTAGTTGCAACACATAACATACATAGTCCATAAAGGCAAAAATATTTACTATCTGGCCCTTTACAGAAAAACCTTGCTAACTCATGGTCTATGTCACTGCAATATTCTTCTAAAAGATTATCCTACTCCACCCTCTCCCCTACATCCAAACTTTATCCCTCACACTGCTAATAGAATAGTCTTTCAAAAATAAAACTCCAATCATTTCCCTCCATAGCTTAAAAGGATGGCTCCTCATGAAAAGTAAGATCCAAATTGTCAGCCTGGCATTCAAGACCCCACACTATATCTTCTCACCCAATCCCAGGTTCCCTCAGCTCGTTCATTCTCTCTTCTAAGCAGCATAGCTTTTCTTTCCTTGGGGAATCTATGCTCCAATTTGACATGAAGTTCATTCAGGCATGTTTCAACTCACAGAGGGCTTATCATATCATCATTTCAAAAAGCAAACACTCCCCTAAAGGAATTTGCTTTCCAGTTTATTCTACTTACTTTATTATGTAATGGCCTTGATAGAGAAGATGATCAGAAAGCTTTAACAGAGGTAGATCTTCAAGTGGAAAGAGTTTACCAGGTATTAGAGATTAGGGAAGGGCTTCAGAGACAATTGTTTGGACAAAGTTAAAAAGGGAAGGTATTCTTGAGAAACAACAAAAAGTTTGCTGTGTGGTGCTGAATAGCCCCAGATAAGGACAGAAAGGTAATTTGTAAAATTTTAATGTCATAGTAAGGACCTTGTACATATCCAATACCAGCCAAAATTCTAATGATGGTAGGATCTTAAAATCATCCCACATGTGGAAAACCAATCCAAGACTGCTAAGCAAGGAAATTCCAGGATTAGAGTCTCCTTATAAAAAGGAAGCTGGTGAGAGTGAGAAATAAGGAAAGGAAAAAATAAAGGCAAGAATCCAGTATAGAAGTAATTATAATAGCCCAGTGAAAAATGAAAAGGCCTGAACTTGGGTGGTGGCAGTTGAAATCAAACATGGAGTTAGCAATTAACTGGATCTAGGAACTCTGGATAAAAGAACGAATGCTGAATCTAAGGCTTCTAGTTTGTACAATTAGCTAACTGGATAGAGGGACTTGTAGCCAAAATCAAGATTACAGGAGAAGGACCTGATTTGGAAGGCAAGTGGCAGATGCAGATAATAAGTTTCATTCATACATGTTAAATCCCAGATGCTGGAGATCATCTAGGTGGAACTACCAAGGATGAAGTTAAAAATGTGTACCTGTTCCTCCAGTGAAAACCTGGTGCTAGAGATTGAAATACCATCAAGTTTGGAGAGTGGTAGAAACCTTGAGAGAACGTAGCCATGTCATCTTGGCTTCAAGGTTGCCCATAAGCACCTTGGTTCATGATCTTGGTTGGCTCCATGAGCCTTAGGAAAAGAAATTGTAAACCAATCAGAGAAAAAAATGTTCTGATTCTCTCAACCAGAAACTTTAAAAGGAAATAGAACTGAAGAGAATGAGACCACTTAGAATTTAAATTCAGTGTATGTTTTTGAAAATAACCCACAAATAAAGAAAAGGGAGGGGTATTATATAAGAAAATGTTAAGAGAGGATTATTCCCGAGTAGGTCAAAGGCCTAATTAACTGGGTACCAGTAGATCTGGAAAGTTAAAGAGGTGCAAATTCTCCACATGAGATGAGGAGGTAGCTGCATTTCTGCTTCCTGGGAGGGGTCATCCCAGTTTTGCTGTAACAGGACCAGGAGGCAGAATGGTGAGCTCTACCTCCAGGAGTAAAAGCTGAGAGAAGAAAAAGGTTCCTACGATCACCTCAACGGAGTTAGGAACTAAAAGCCAAGGGGAACATGAAACTGGGAACTTTGATACTTCACTTTGAAATTTTGGCTTTCCTTCGCTTCTTTCTCACCGAAATCATCCATAAAGCCCTTATAATAAAAAAAAGCCTGTAAATGTATTTAGGGGTGCAATACAGAAGCAGATAACTCTCAGCGGACAAGACTATGCTCTGCTCTACAGTAGTCTGAAGAGAGGGAACCCAAAGAGATCAAGCAGGCGGGGATAGCCATTAAAGGAGAGAAATGCAAGCTGAATTTCTAGGTTCTACATCAAAGAAATAAAGGAGATCCTGAAATGTCAGCCTATAATTAAGAAAGGGGCCAAGAAATAGCTCCCATTCTCTCTCATATTTTTAAAGAGCATATTATGGAAGGTACCAAAAAGACAATGCATCTAATGGCAAAATATAGTGTGTCACATCTTTACCAAGGAAGGCTGGAATCCAGAAACCACTAAAATTTCTAGAGACAATCAAGGGGAATATTGAAGGGGTTCAACGGTCAAGGAATGGCTAGATCCAATACTCAGGTTGAATAATTCTGATGGGATAGAATTAAAGCATAATACTCAAACTTAAGTTGGCTTCCTCTTCTCCATGAAGAATAATCTCAGTTTGTTCATTCAAGAAACATTAATTAGCTTCTCGGCCTTTTGGCTAAGATCAAGTGAAGAAACATTAATTATTCATGTATTTGTACAAACTACTGTATTAGATATTCACAGAAACACACACAGTCTCTACACTTCAAAGGGATCACAGTCCAAGGAAGGATACTAAAGCCAAGTGAAGACAAGGCCACAGACAAAAGTGAAGTCATATGAGAGCACATGGGCACTGTCACGCCCAGTCGAATCCCCTAACCCTAAAGTGTGATATACAGCAAGACCCACTGCTTGTGTCTCTGAGGCACAGAAGGGGATGACGGAGATGCCCAAAGACTGGAAATGAGCAAATGTAATGACAGAAAGAAAAAAATATACGCCTCATCAACAGAAGACCCACAGGTTGATATATTTAGACTGGTCAGCTGTCAGGGCCAGCCAGGCTAACAGGGCCAGAGGCTACATCTCGGCTGCATTCTGATTCTCTGTTGTTCCTTCCTCTTTCACATAGACTCCTGGAAAAAGAATTTTTGCTCCTTCTTATGAAGTGACAAGACACAGTGGAAATAGCACAGGCTTAGCAGTCTGACCAATCCCCCATCCTTCACTTGTTATCTACATGATCTTGGCTACATTTTTCAACCTTCCTGAAACTCTGTTTCCTCATCTATGAAATGAGAATAAAAGTTCTGCCCTTAAGTTTGCTGTAAAGATTCACTGAGAAAATAAATTTAGTATTTA
Source organism: Balaenoptera borealis (assembly GCF_965194805.1). Taxonomy (NCBI): domain Eukaryota; kingdom Metazoa; phylum Chordata; class Mammalia; order Artiodactyla; family Balaenopteridae; genus Balaenoptera; species Balaenoptera borealis. The sequence goes on along the minus strand of NC_138871.1, from coordinate 79,279,383 downwards.
GTTCAGTGTTTGGCAAATAATAGCTAATCGATAAATATTATTCGTTGTTATTACTGTTATCCCTTTGCCCTCAAGTACAAGCATACTTCCCTTACCAACTTCTGTCTGGTGTAGTTTCTCCCTGTTTGGCTAGGAAGTCACACAGATGTATTTTTTTGTAGCAGCTATAGCAACTCTGCCACCATCATAGCTCAGGAGATGATTGTCGGATAGGAACTGTGGACACAGTTCCCCAGCCTGAAGACCTTGGTGGTCCACTCCTCTCCACGTTGCCCTCTGCTGACCACAGACAGTCACTGCAATTGACCTTTCAGGTCCTAGCAGTGTCAAACTATAGGAGAGATCCTTCTCGCTGACAGATTTCTAGAATTAGTTGTTGATAAACAGGTCATTTATAGTCATATAGCAAAGAAGGAGATGACCACCAAGAGTCAAAATGGACCCATTAAGAAAATATCTCCTGTTAAATTAACATCATTCTTCTGTGTAATGGCATTATTAGTCTGATCATTAGAAAATATATTAAACAGAATTGCCATAAGACACTTGCTAAATGTTTTCTAATAACCTTGTGGAAAAGATGTAACTATTAGGTGAAATAAATATCAGACAGGAGGCTCCACGGCATGGATGAGTAATCAAACTGCAGAATTTATGTTAATGAATCTTGAAGGTTGCCCCAAGGCTCCATCAACAATCCTATCCCACTCAACATTTTAATAATTGACATGAATGAAGATAAAAGATATATCATATTTTCCAATGATACAATATTAGGCTGAACAGCTTATCTGATAAACAGACTCCACCTTCCAAAAATCTCACCAAACTCAATTTAATAAATAGTTACTGAGTTGCCTCTATCTTCCAAGCACTAAAGACAGATTGACAAACAAGGACTCTACCCTCATAGAGTAAATGCCTTGTGGAAATTCAAAACTGTATTTGGAATAACCTGAATTAAAATATTGGAAAGCAAGTTATTTTTTAATATTTGGCCTGAACAAAACATACCTGTTGAAAGCTATAATCCACAAACAACTAGTTTGCAATACACAGTCTAAATCAGCAATATTTACTCAGTGACTAAAATCACTATTTAATCGTAGGTGAAAGTCACAGAAGAATTCATATAAACGTGAAAGCTCCCTGGACATCTGTCCTAGTTGGACCATATATGGGTAATTGTAAAATGGACGGAAACCTATGCTGACAAGCTAGAGAGTGGCCACAGTTTGGTGACCAAGAGGGATCTAGATATCTTGCCTCAGGAACACTCAAAAAAGATCATGTTTGTTGGGTTAGAGACAAGAAAACCAAGGAAAGAGGCAATGTGTGTTGTGTATGTGTGTGCACACATGTGGGCATATTTGTAATAGGGATTAAGAAGCAGGGTAGCTTTTTTCAAACACTGAAGATATGTCATATCCTTCACCATAGTGGACTGTGGTAGATGGATACAGTTTTCACTACAAGTACACTTTCCTTTCACTGTGTCTTCTAGTAATGGAAGCCTTTTTCCTGTGGGAAATTTATTCCACATCGTCCAGGTAGGGCTAAGTGCTAGGCTTCCCCCACTCCAAGCAACACCCAGCTCCGATTTGGGGTGTCACATGACCCTAACCTTCTTCCACTAAAGTTTTACTAGTGTTATCAGGAAAAAGGCACTTTCATTTCTCTGAGAGTCCCACTAAGGCTCACATAAGCCAGGGGCTACCAAGGATCATCTTTTCCATCACTTAGAGCCCAACAGAGAGGGGAAAAAAAAGAACTAACAGAGAAAAGTAGAGCTCAGAGATTTAAAGAGGGGAATTGTTGTGATATGGTTTAAGTACCAGTATCCACCTTACATGATGTTAGACCAATCACTGTATCTTTTCAATAAGTTATCTTTTTGTTTAAGGTACTTTGAGGGGGTTTCTATTATTTACCCTAAAAAAATCCTGACGATTATTTTCACTAAACACTAAGTACTTTACGAACTGTGTCTTCCTTACTCATCTTTATAACCCAGTGTGAAGTAGAGACCTTAAGATATAGTAAGTACTAAAAAAAAAAAAAAAAAAAAAAGAATATAGAAGTACTCAGTAATTGCTATGATAAATTGAAGTGAATCAAAACTTCAAGGAGGCTGATTTTGACTCAGTTAAGGGCAGTCTTCCTAAAGACTGGCATTGTTATGGACTGACTGTGTCCCTTCAAAGTTCATATGTTGAAACCTAATCCCAATGTGATGCTATTAGGACTTCTAGGAGATGATTAAGTTTCGAGGGTGGAGCCCTCATGAATGGGATTAGTGCTCTTATAGGAGACCCCAGAGAGCTCCTCTGTCCCTTCTGCCATGTGAGCGCATAGCAGGAAGACAGTCATCTATGAACCAGAAAGGAGGTCCTCATCAGACACCAAATCTGCCGACACCTTAATCTTGGACTTCCCAGACTCCAGAACTACATGAAACAAATGTTTGTTGTTTAAGTCACCCAGTCTACGGCAATTAGTTACAGCAGCCCGAACTGACTAAGATAGGTGTGGTTCAATATCAGTACCACAAAAAGCATCACTAGAGGTGTTCAAGCTGAGACAGTGACTCTTCAGGCTGCTGAGGGTGGGTACTTGGGGAAAGCATCCTATAAGCGGGTTCCTTCTGGTCCAGGGTCTGTGATTCTAGGTAATATGTACCTTCTTTCCACCACTGAAAATAATGTACCTTCTTTCCACCACTGAAAATACTCTTTATGTTGTTTTTCTATCAGATTTCATTAAAATTAACTTATCTTTTGGCCTTTTATTCATTTGCTTTACTCTTTAAGTTCTATGAAACAGTAATTACTGGAAAGGTTGGCATAAGGCAAGCTGAAAGAAAACTGAAGCAGCACTGAAAATAGCCCCGTTAGAGTCTCAGCTCTGCTTGAGATTCTGAATGATCACAGACAAGGTGATTTAGGCTTCCTGTCTATACATGTTCTGTTAAAGAGATAGCGGCAGAGCTCCTTAGAGAGCTGCCCTAAGCAGAGCTCCTAGTGTTTGAAATAGAAAGCAGGAGCAGCATTTTGTTTAGATGTTTGTCAGTGATTGGAGATTGACAATCAGCATACACAGAGTGGGAAGAACTAAAGTTGGCTCACAGGTTCCCCGAAGAGTGGAGTCTGAGCAGAAGCCCTTTCAATTTCTCACCCAGAAGTCTGGCCTATAAACTTGTAAGGAACTCTTGAGAGGCTTTTTTTGTTGTTGAAGGAGAAACACTGGGAGCTGTGGACCCCACTGGAATCCTAGCCGTTGATTTATCTTTAGTGAATAAGGATGAAGAAGCCATCTATTTCTTGGGAAATTCTCTTGGCCTTCAACCAAAAACGGTTAAAACATATCTGGAAGAAGAACTAGATAAGTGAGCCAAAATGGGAGCCTATGGTCATGATGTAGGGAAACGTCCTTGGATTATAGGAGATGAGACTATTTTGGGACTTATGACTGACATTGTAGGAGCCAATGAGAAAGAAATAGCCTTAATGAATGGTTTGACTGTTAGTTTACATCTTCTATTGTTATCGTTTTTCAAGCCTACGCCCAAACGGTATAAAATTCTCCTAGAAGCTAAAGCCTTCCCTTCAGATCATTATGCTATTGAGTCACAGCTTCAACTTCATGGACTTATTGAGAAAAGTACGCAGCTTATAAAGCCAAGAGAGGGGGAAGAAGCACTGAGATTAGAGGATATCCTTGAAGTAATTGAGAATGAAGGTGACTCTATTGCAGTGATCCTGTTCAGTGGTCTGCACTTTTATACTGGCCAGCTCTTTAATATGCCTGCCATCACGAAAGCCGGACAAGCAAAGGGTTGTTTGGTTGGCTTTGATCTGGCACATGCAGTTGGAAATGTTGAACTCCACTTACATGAGTGGGGAGTTGATTTTGCCTGCTGGTTCTCCTACAATTATTTAAATACAGGAGCAGGAGGTCTTGCTGGTGCCTTTGTCCATGAAAAGCATGCCTATACAATTAAACCTGCGTTAGTGGGATGGTTTGGCCATGAATTAAGCACCAGATTTAAGATGGATAACAAACTGCAGTTAATCCCTGGGGTCAATGGATTCCGAATTTCAAATCCTCCCATTCTATTGGTCTGTTCCTTACATGCTAGTTTAGAGATCTTCAGGCAAGCAACTATGAAAGCACTGAGGAGAAAATCTGTTTTGCTAACTGGTTATCTGCAATACATGATCAAGCATCACTTCAGCCAGGATAAAGCAGAAACCAAGAAAACAGTTGTGAACATAATTACTCCATCCCGTATAGAGGATCGCGGCTGCCAGCTAACCCTAACATTTTCTATTCCAATTAAATATATTTTCCAAGAACTAGAAAAAAGAGGAGTGGTTTGTGACAAACGGGATCCAAATGGGATTCGAGTGGCTCCAGTTCCTCTCTACAATTCTTTCCATGATGTTTATAAATTTATCAATCTGCTCATTTCTGCACTTGACTCTGCAGAAACAAAAAGTAGCCGAGTTTTCCATAGCAACTTAAGCAAATAATATGGAAAGCCTGTGGTTATTTTATTACTATTATTCAAGTTTTAATTATTTCAAAACTGATTACACATAACTGGCAGTCAATTGTATACTTTACAGAAAAACAAGACAATTTTTTTAAGGGTCTGTGGCCTTGAGATATCTGCATGGCTGTCCAATTTCTTGGTGTTTGGTGGATCAAAGTCTTTACCGGTGCAAGTATTATGTACACAGTCTTGATTAGCTGTCATATTTCATTGTTAATGAAATGTTTTTTGTTGGTTTAATTTATAATTTGACTGACAACTTCACAATGTATGTGGAAATTTTTGTGTCAATTTTAGAAATATTACTTTAATTTTAATTTACCAAAGAGTTTCTTATAGGCACTGTAGTTGAACAGTCTGATGTATGTATGCTTTTTACAATGTTCCATCTAACTCCAATCTGAGGAACAGAAAATGCATTTTCTAGGGCAGTGGATTTCAAATATTTTGGTCACAATCCACACTAAGGAATACATTTAACATCAGAGTTTAATTTGTGTACAAGCCTTATTTCATTGATTCTAATACACAATTTTTTTAATCGTATGTTAACATCTGGTAAAGAAGAAATGTCTTTCAATTTTCATTCAGCAGCTTACAATTGCCATTGGCCATTCTTTCATGTTACCATCCCTGACATTACCATGATTTTCATAGTGAGTAGATATCATCCTAGATCTGGTTTTAAAAATGGTATATACAGCAAGAACAAAAGTTGCATAAATTATTTGCTTGTGCTTTCATATTTATTATTTTATCTCATTACAACTAATGTTGGTTGAAGCTCATTAAATTGATTTCTTTACTCAAAAAAAAAAAAGAGATAGCATGTAAAATTATTTAAAATAAGAGTAAAATCAGAACAAAGTTTAGTTATGTTTGAGGACTGTCTGAAGGAATGAATATATGAGAAGAAAAGTAAAAGATGGGGAAGACATAAATAAAAATTGGAATATTCAAGTGCAGAACTGTCAAGAACCAAACTTGTTTGATTTACTAATCTCTAGGTAGATACCACTGTATCAATCATATACTTTCATATTAAATGGTTTCCGTAATCAAAGCATCTTTTAAAAAAGAAAGTTTAAATGAATTCAATCTTTAATTTTATTGTCTTGACTATGCTCTCAAAATCCTTTGTTGACTATTACATTTTTATCCTGGACATAAATAAATGTATAAACAAAAATCTGAAAACAAAGCAAAGGTTAAAGATTTATTATAAAATATAAGCCATGAAGCATTTTTACTGTCAAAACTGAGACTTTGCTTAGTGATTAGAAAATGTGATCCTGTATACATCATTACCTCCACACCAGCTTAATGGTTCTGCATAGAAAGTAATCATCAGAAATGATCCTCATGGACCGTTGTTCAAGTTCTTAATCTGCTTAGCAGTTTCTTCATGTGTGATTTACACTCTCCCTTATTGCCAGGCAGCTGCAGAAAACACCTTTTTTTTCTGGTCTTTGGGAATCGTTTTGTTGCAGTAGGTAATACCAACTCTGACAATGCTATGACATCACTAACACTATTTGTGATATGTGCTTGCAGCTTAATCCTGCCACCTTTTCTGCAGAGCAAACTTGACTCGTATCTATGCAGATAAAATAATAGCCCTATGTCCTCACTGAAATAAGTGAATCACTGTGATATTTCAGTAAATATTGAGAAACATCTATTCTTTTTTCATACCTAACTATCATCTAGAATTCTGTGTGACATGCACAGGCCAGAGATGGCAGGGTAGAAAGAAAGGGAGGCAGCGAGCCTGGGCAAGGGAGAAGATGGAAGAGGGAAAGAGACATATTGCAAAGTATAAGGATATGAGCATTTAGTTTTTATAAGAAAATTACCCCCGAGTTCTAGAATAAAACTAGTATTGCTATCATCTACTTTGCTACCCTGAAAAGGAAGACAAACGTGCTTACAGGAAGGAAAAGAAAAAATTATGCTACAAGATTTAATTCTACATTCTGACCATTCTTTTTTTGTCACATCCCCTATACAATCATGTGAGAATATCATTTTAAATGACCTTAAGTAAAAGGGAAAGTACAAGATGAAAATTTATGTAGGACCAAGGGCATTATTTCTCTCTTTTGCAGAGCTGTCTTATTGTTATATTGTTCTTGTAATAAAAAACAAAAAGACCTTCAGATACCAGCAAAGAAATTTTGCTTTTGACTACTATTTTCTCAGCAACATGGCAAATATTTGGTGGGGTAACATATACATACAAAAATAACTCATGAGTCAAAAAAATCATTCCTGTGGGAAGTACTTTTGAAAGTATATAATTAACCTCAAACAAAAGCAAGTGAAGGACACCTTTCAAAGGAAACATTTCCGCACTGGAGAATTAGTTCGCTTTTCTTTCTTTTCCAAATACAAAATGACTTTCCTTGATTCTCCTCCCACACACTAATTCAAATAAACCATGCACTATGAAGCTTTTTAAATACTGAGAGAAGATATTTCAAAGGTCATATTAACATCTGAAAACGTCCTTTAACATTTTGCAAATATTTAGAGATTTTGCACAGAAATTCACTAATTTTCTCATTTTTGATTGTCAGCATCCCCTAATAATTGAAACCTTAGGAGATTAGAAAATGCTGTGCGTGTTGCTACCTTGTCCTCAGCACCATCAACCATGTGCAGGGACACAGCTAAGGGGAGATGTCAATATTCCAACCTGAGAGATAGCAGAAGAAATTGTCATTCTGCCTACTCTTAAAATAAGGGCTGAACTCAGTGAAAAGAATTTTGGCAAAGCAAAATTATAAGTATTTCACCATACAAAGAGTCAAACAAATTAACATAGTAAATGAGTCTACTTTTCAAGATACAGGAGAACAGTGTCCAGAGGAGGACCCTGAGATTATTCTGCCCCTGACTTTTTTCTTCTTGATACTGTCTACGCAGCAGATATGCCCAGTGAACACCATTCCTGCCAGGCCATCACCAACAGTGCCAACTCAACCTCAGAAATAAAGTGTTTTCTTTCTGAAACTGGTAAAGCATACTTTTGACAATTCCAGGGTATATGTCAAAGACTAACTTGGGCCAACAGATAAACAGAAGATTGTCACATATATAAGTAAGTTTTGTCACAGGTGCTTCGGGGCTATCATTTCTAAATCTGACCCCACATTAGAATCACAGAGAGAACTTTAAAAATGCAGATTCCAAGGCCCGGCTCCAGAATCAAGCTATCTCAGGGCACCGGAGCTGGGGGAAATGGGGGTCACAGGAGCATATGAGGCTTTCTCATGTTCAAAACCACATGGCAAGCAAGAGACAGAACTAGCAGAACTCAAGTCTCCTATTACCAAAGATATTTAGTCACCATCTTCTCTGTGCCATAATACACACTTCATCCCAAATTAACTAGCCGGATTATATGATTTCTCGGTCTTCCTCCTGCTTTTATTCCAATTGCTTCCAATAGCAATAAGCACAAAATCCAGCCCCCTCACCATGGCAGAGCCTGCTTCATGGGCACGTGGCTCACACAGTCACGCCGGGCCCACAGTAAGAAGGGCCCACACTTAGTTAATGCTTTGTTGTCTTCGTCTTGAAATCCTTAATAATTTCTTACAAAGGGGTCCTGCGTTTTCATTTTGCACCAGGCCCCACAAATTATGCAGTCAGTCGTGCCTAGCAGGGCCCAGGATCTGGCCCCAGCCTCCTCTCACCTCACCTCCCTCAGCTCTTCTCTTCCTTCACTGGGCTCCAGCCACCCTCGCTTGCTTTCTGTCCCTCGCACATGCTAAAAAACTAGGTCAGAGCATAAGGCTTAGCTTAGAGATTGCATGAGGTCTCGTACATCCCTTAATGGTAAGTTTAGCTCTCAGGATCCTACCGTCCTCTGCCCAACACCAAAACAATGACGATGTGCTTGGTGGTGTTTGCAAAGAGAGAGATGGTAGAGCTCAAAAAGGGGCCTTGACTTTGCCTGCCACCCTGCCACGTGGTCAGAAGGGAGACAAAGTGCTACTTGGTACTCCTGCCTTTTGATCCTTGCTGGTAGCAAAGAGGAAGTGTGTCCCAAACATTGACCTGGGAATTGAGCAATCAGGTTATCAGTGGTTTCTGGAGGGACTGGAAGAGAGAATTGGAGAGACTGCAGGGGGAGATAAAAAGACAAGGTGAAACAGCCTCTCCTGCAGTCAAATAGATTTTAAAATACATTAAAATGTATTTCTAAGCCACAATAATATAAGCTAATTAGGGAGAAAGAGAGGCTAAATGTAGAAAGTCTCAATTATGCTAAATTTCAAAGAACTTAAGAGAATTGTATAAAGCTGCTTAGGGGCTCTGCTTCAGTGAACCACAACAAAGAATTTCCAAGTGTGAAAAGCCAGTTTCCTTGAGTAGATAAAAAGATCTTGGCAATTTGGCATGCTATTAATTTGGTAAGCAAATCTTTTCCTTATAAATTGAACAAGAGTGACTGCAGATTTCAGATCAGTGGGTACTGAATCCCTGTGCAGTATATTTCTCCTCTCCTTAGTGCAGGACAATTCTAGAGCCAATGCTGTACTCACACACCCACTACTCCTGGAAATATGAACTATGAAATCCCCAGGAGCACCAAGAGAAGCTAGCGTTTCAATTAGGCACTATGCCTTTCCATGACAGCTTTCTCCAAAATTGCCCCATGTTAGGGGCATGGCAGAGAATATATTTTAAATATTATTAGAATACTCCTGAGTGACTGAGCAATCCTTGAAAGGCTTGAATCCCAAATGTTGACAAGGGGATTGAATTCAAGGACAACCCTCCAGGAAAGGCAGCAAAGAGTAACAGAAAGAGAGTAGTCTTTAAAGTTGACCTACTTGAATGCCAACTCTGCCATTAGCTCCCTGGAGAACACAGGAAAGATATTTTGACAGGCAGGTTTCATCTGGTGAATGAAGGAAGGACCCTGTCTTGAAGGGTGGTTGGGAGAACCAAAGGGAGTAAAAAAGGTAAGATGAGCGTGGGTGATCTCCTAAACTATCATTACATAGTTTGAAATTCACGCTATAGTTTTTCTTTAAGCATCTTCACTAAAGAATACAGGAGCTGGAAAGGATCAAGAGAATCATTTCAAATGATGCTTTCATGTAGCAGATGAATATCTGAGTCTTGCCTAGCATCACGTTGATAGCTTTGGAATAATGTAGGGGTTCAGAACAAGTCGCCCCAAGATGTGGCACTCTGGCTTGCAAATTCATATGTGCTGAAAACAACCAAGGCCCAAAAGACTTAGGAAGAACCTCTGACCTTCCTCCTAATGCCTAAAAGAATTTAGATAGAGAACCTATTCCAGGAAGGGAACTATCACCATGGTTCTCCTGGAACCTTCAGCCTTCCGTATCCCGTGTTGTACGGTCAGCATCCTCAGAGTCAACCAACCCAGACTGAATTTCTACACCATTTTATATAAAGGACTTGAGCATCCATGGATTTTGGTATCTGTGGGGATCCTGGAACCAATCTCCATGGATACGGAGAGACAACTGTATAATATGAATTAGGTGCGGTGGATAGGGAAGAACCTAGCAGAGCCTGTTTGATCAAAGGCCTCTTTATGTCCCATTGTTTCTGGATGACCCTGTAAACATTTGTTTACCAGACATTTACTCTTTTCATTCTTCTTGTGAATTGCCTTCCTTCCCTTTGAAGGCCAGACCCCTAACACTCTCTTTAGTCCGGAATGATGTATAGACATACAGAGCTCATTTTGCCTGACTGTCTTTGGAGTCTCCCATGTTTATGCAGATTCCCTGTATGTACATGATTAAGTTTAGGGGATTTTTTTCTCCTGTTAATCTGTCTTATGTCATTTTAATTATTCAACCAGCCAAAAGAACTAAGAGGAAAGGAGGGAAATTTTCCTCTCCCCAACAATAGCAAGAGGACATGAACCCAAGGTCATCTTTCTCGGGGCCCTTTCTGCCACCTCCTTCTTCACTGGGGGCCAAGTCATAAGGACAAAGCCTGCCTTAAGCAGCAAAGCTAAAAGGAAACCGTCTGAGTCCAAAGTTGTACATAGTCCAGCCCATCCTGCTAGATAATAATAAAAGCGACAGCTCCATTTTTTGAGCGGCTGACAGGTGCCAGACATTGTGCTAGACATCTTACCTTACCACCCTCCTCACCCATTCACAGCAGCCCTGCCTTTACAGACAAGAAAGGTGCCACTAGCAAGTGCCAGTCACGTCCCCAAGGTCACACAGCTGGTACCAGACAGAACCTCGATTCAAATTAAAGTCTGCCTTTGCTATGGACCCTGCTCTTTTCAAGTAAGGGGATGGAAGAGAAAGTGCGGCACCATGAAGAAGGTGAATTCTGCAGGAGGTGACAGCAACCCTGGCGGGTCCTCACAAGGTGAGAGCCCCAGCACTGCTGGTGCCCACTGCAGAGGTTACATAACACCGGCCTGCAGGACTGCCCTGTACGCTGCAGGCGTGGACCGGCTGGAGGACGTCGCTACTGCCTGGGAATCGTTATCTTTTTAAAAAAATCACCACACTGCTCACTGCAGAGAAAAAAAAAGGCAATATCAAGTTTTCAGAAACTCTGAATTGGAGATCAGCCAAGGGAAACTCAGTTTGCTGCAGAGGATTCAGTAATAAAATGCTGTGTGCATTTGGGCCGGATGTATGGGGAAAAGCAAATGGAACAGGGCAGAGTTTTTAGCTCTAACATTGTCTTCAATAATTGGACAGTGGGGTTTACAGTTATTGGAAGTCCTTGATGGGGAGTTTAACAGAAACTCTCCTGCAGGAAAAAGAAAGGAAAAAAAAAAAAAAACCAAAACATTAAAGAACCCACAGCTGTTTTCACCTTGGGTCCAGTTCTCCAGTTGAAATTGTTCTCCCAGCGGCAAACCTAACATGGTACAAGCACTGTTCTATAGAAAACATTTGTCTAATTAGGATTTTGGTTTTAGTCCCATCTGTTTAACAGAATTGCTCATCACCTCAAAGTTAACCGAAATCTGTTTGTTATCAACAAATTACGTAAGAACCTGGTAAATATTTTATAAAGAGAATTGTAAATATTTCCCTCTCTGTTCAAGGAATAAGTGATTATTTACCCATAGCCTGCTTGACCGCCTCTTGTAGGTGATCAAGAGGACATTTTCAAAGCTGTTGTGGCTCATCAGGAAGGGGAGAGAAATTTCCAGCCTCCAGGACACTATTGTCACTGTTAGGTCAAAGAGTCCAGTAAATCAAGAAGACATAACATCATGATATCAGCTTAACAGGGCAAAAGAAAATCCAAGAGGGAAATTATCATTGCCTTCAGAGATTATGCAGTGTGGTCAAAAGAATACAGACTTGAGAGCCAGAAAGACCTGGGTTTGAATACTGGCTCTGTCACCAACTGCTGTGTGGCCTTAGGAAACTACTTTATCTCTTGCAGTCTCAACTCTCCACATAGGGTTGTTATCATCTGGTAAGCAAGTTGCCTAGAACAGTGTGGGGCACACAGTAATAATAATAGCAACGATGATACTAGTAGTAGCACTTGTTGAGTAATCACTCAACACATTTTACTTGCCTTCTTCCAACCTCCTCTCTTCTTTTCAACCAAGTGTTTCCTGCGTTAGGTAGAGAAACCAGCTGACCTCTGAAGCATCTTCCAGCTCTAAGGTTCCAAACAAGTCCACCAGGCCATGTTAGCTACTGGTCTTGTCACAAGAGTGTAAGGCAGAAGAAGTGCTTCTTGGGAATGACATCCTGGAAGATGGGCCCCCCATTGTGTCTTTTCATAGTGCAGTATAGGGTCATTCTGCCTTTACTGCATGAATGGATGAATGCATGGGTGGAGAAAAACATCCAGCCTAGGACTTTGACTTGCAATGAACAGCTGTGTGGCTTGAATCTAGCCCTATAGGAGTCTAGGTTTGTGTATCAGCCTTGGAAAGGCAGCAGTGAGGGAGTGGAACCAAATGAGGCACAGGACACGTCAATGGAAAACGTAGGTCCATGTTTTCAGCTACCAGGGACTTCTCTGCTTGGACCAGGAGGTAAACCCACAATCCTTGAAAATCAGCAATGCCTGGGTTCTCACCACTGAGCTCCATCAACACACAGTTCTCCACACCATACCCATGTCTGTGCTCTGTCTTTCTATTTTCCAGGGGTGCCTTGGCACTTGTAACACTTTTTAGCACATATTTAAAACTCTTCTGCTGGACTCTTTGGGTTCCCTGCAGTTTGGAGTGAGCTGAGAGGGGCCTGCATGTCTATCTATTAAATGTTCCCTGGCACAGAACAATCCTGGGAGGCCTCAGTCAAGGCCTTGCAACTTCAGGAGACCTACTCTCCATTCTCTGCCCACATGGAGTTCCCCAACTCCACACAATGTAGCTCCTGATGACAGATATGCCAGAGTGTCTTGTGTCCCACAGCCCTGCCTGTCTCCATGAGAGTGAAGGCTCCTTGAGGGCAGGCACAGAGAACACATCTGCTTCCTTCTCTCAACTCTCCGTTTCCCACACATAGAAGGTCTGGCTGATTAACATTCTGCTGCAGCATCTCTGCCTCCTTCCACAGGGGTTAGATTCTTCCTCTCTGAGTCGAGGACCCCCAGCCTTGAGAGCCTAAGTGGGAGGGAGGGGTGAGATCGAAGGCTGAGGGACCTGGGCTGCTCCTCCCCCCAGTGAAGATGTGTGTGCGTTTGCAGGGGGAGGTCTATGGACCACAGCAGAGGAGGGTGAGGGCCAGACCATTTGGCCCCCAAGGGTATGCCCAGAGTCAGGGAACCTATACTGCAGACAAAAGATAATCCTCCAGAGATTTCCATGTGTTAAAAGGCACAAAGCTCCTTTCCCAAAGGGTGAAACTCTGGACAAGCCCATCCCGGAGGCCATTGACTGGCCTCAAATGGCCTAGAGGACATGTGCAAACATGGAAAGTTTGTGGATTCAGACCCATCCTCTGCTCCCACACTAAAGTGGGCAGTGGGACACTGGACCCTTGAACACAATTTGTCATTGTCCTCATCTTCACAGGACAGAAATAACTTGTGATATATAGATAATTAGAACAGAACTGTCTCTCAGCAGTCACTAAATGACCTTGAGTTTCCAAGGCCTCATGCAAGTAGCTATTTAACAGGAGGCTGGAAGAGCAAACCAAAGTCCTTCCTTCCACTGTCTTTCTTGCCAACTTTAAATAGTCTCCATATTTTTTTTCTATAGGATTCTTCCTGGGCTTGATGTTCTGACTAGATTTCCATGCTTTGGAAAGACCTGAGTTGTACCCAATAATTACCAGATGGCTGTTAATTACCTCCAATTACTCACTTTTCACCTCTAGCCTCATCTTTACCATAGTGCTTCCAGCAAACAAATCTATTAGAATAAACCCACCTACACTGGGCCATCCCGACGGAAGTAGGCAGTTTGACCTTATGAAGTAAAGGCTGTTTTCCACAGCTCACCCCTCTGCGGTTTCTACATCCCTTGGGAATTTGATCTAGGCCTTTGGGGCCATGATCAAACATGGCCATGTTTAGCTACTCCCCACACTGTCATCTACCACTGGGTTATGCTCCCACAAATCAAGTCTCCTGGGAAGGTTTTCAAAGAAGGTCTTTATTTGAAAATCAAGTTGTTCCCTCCATGCTTTGCCCAGCCCATGGGAGCCAGGAGATTTTATTTCCAGGTGAGAAGCGGGGCAGCTAATAGACTATATTCTTCTGAATTTTAGAGGCAGCATTCATTCTCTGCCAAAAATAGGGGCTCCAATTGCCAATCTGCTCCTATGCCAGGGCATTCATTGAACTCCTTAAAACCACTAATTATATCCTGTGGAAATCATAATCCTTCCTACTGGCTTTTGGGCTTGCCTATTTTCAATGAAGTCAGTAGGCCCCAAATGCTGACTCTCTATGAAAGTTCTTCCATATGAATAGAGGAAAAGTAGAAGGAAGAAATAGTCTTGGCTTGGAATTCAGAGACCTGGATGTTAGTCTCAGTTCTGACATGAACGGTTCAGGGGACTTTTATTCACGTGCACCTATTTCCTCAATTCTAAAATGAAAGATTGGGAATGACATTTTCAGTGTCACTTCCAGTCCCAAACAATGCTAAATAAGCCCATAGAGTCATCCTTCCATGGGCTCTCAAAGTTTCTCTGAGCAGAGAAGCAAGAACTTAAGCCCTGGGTCTGAGGCAAGGGGAAGCAGCTAGTACAAGGGAAGAAAGGAAGGCAACGAATAAAAGCTAGGATATATAGGACGTTGTTTGCCAAAATATATTCCAGGAAACAACATGGCCCTGGAAAACAATAGGTGCTGCTATCTTTAAAGGGTGCTCTATGGTCAAATAAATTTGGAAAATATTCAGTTAACAAATAGCTTCCTTTACTGCGGGTCTTCTCACAGCAATTAAAATGCTAATATGAATTGTAGATCTCCCAATGGTGCATACAGCATGTATGACATCTGAAAGTTATATTCTGAAGAAACCACTCTGGGAAATGTTAATCTAAGAGAAGCTACAACCATCAACAGAGCTGTTAGCAAACAGGGCAAGATATCCCTGGAGATAACACCTAGGGAAAGTTAGATTGTCACTGTAAATGAAATAATACCGGTTATGGATTCCTTCTGCAGTAAAGATTTGAATATATAGGAACTCAATTCTTTCAATCAGTATTTATTAAGTGCTTCCTATGGATTTAGGCCTGTGCTGGGAAGAAGAGAGTATTTTTAAGTGAGTGTGTGTGTGTGTATGTATGTGTGTGTGTGCACACGCACGTGCGCACACGCATGCATACACTGAGCAGAGGTAGGGAGTGGAGGAAGTGTGGTAAAGAGAAATACTTGATCAAAGACCTCAAGACGTAATCTGGTGAGTTAACCTAAGTTAATTATAGAAAACTACGCAGGGTACCAAGCTTTGTGGTCAAGACAATGTAAGAATGTGTATCAACGAGAGATGGCACAGGCAGGAAAAGCTTTGTGGAGAGTCAAGGCTCATACTGGTCTATTAGAAAATCAGTTAGTATAAATCGGATTATAACCTGACACAACTGACACGTAAGATTTGTCTCCATTTATAAGTTAAGAGCTGACAAATATTTCTTAGCACCGAGAGTTAGAACAGAATAATTGGAAGTGCTGCCATAAAGTGTAGAATTATTTGTCTATGCCTCTAGTCAGTTGCAATGTATGGCCATTTGTCACTGCCACTTTAATATATAATTCTTCCTGTTCTCCTCCTACTCTATGCTATCAATCCCACTCCCTGTCCTCTGGGTTTCCCTCGATTCATGTAAATTAATGACCATTTCAAGTCCCAATTTGTGGCCAGTCTCTTAAGAGGCCCTGGAAAAAATACCATGCACCTCGCTTATTCCATCATTCTTTTCCACTGTGGATTTCCTGGTTTCATGTGAGCTCACTGTGCATAATATGCTCACAGGGAGTGTGTTCATGAACATTCACCCCACTTAAAGCTGAGATGAGTCTTCCAACACATACTGGGAAAAGGAGATAGTTGACCATCCACCTTCTCCACAACTGTCGTGCCAAAGAACCCCACATGCTCTCTTTGCATAGTATTTACCAGGGTATGTGAGTGCTGAGAACTTAACCTGGTAAATTTCAATAGGCCAGACGATTAAAAAAAAAAAGAAGATCATGCTCAGTCAATTGCTATGATACATAACAGGTCTTCAAGATGACCCCCCATGAGTCACACCTCCATGTGTTCACTTCCTTTGTAGTCCCCTCTCCCAGTGAATTTTAGGTGGCCTTGTCTAACCAATAGAATGTACCAACAATGATACTCTGTGACTTCTGAAGCTAGTTCATACAAAGCCTTGAAGTTTCTGCCTTGGTCTCTGGGAACAATCACTCTTGAAATGCTCACGCTAGATGCAGTCAGCCTTCATGTAAGCATTTTGACTGCCCTGAGACTACTAGGCTTCAAAAAACTCAAGCCACCTGGGGGCAAGCTGAAGATGCCAGGTGGAGAGAGTTGATGCTACAGAACACTAAGGTGACAGAGGAATGAAGAAGTCATCCTGGAAGTGGATCCTCCAGCCCCAGGCACCCCAGCTAAGGTCCCATATATCAGAGACAAACTGCCAGATGAAAGTTTTCCTGAATTCCCAACCCATAGAGTCACGAGCCAAAGAAGATGTTTTCGTTAAGCCACTAAGTTTCAGGGAGTTTATTATGCAGCAATAAATAATGAGAACACTTGCTCTCATCCATTGCAGGAGTTAACTTCAAATGAAAGGAACACACAGAATAGGTTTTGATTGTTGACATAAGAAGAAACTGAGATGAAAGTTTAACTGCCTGACAAGGGCAATGGTATCCATATTTTTCCTAACTGAGAAACTGTCAATTCCAATAAGAGGAAATGAGATCTAGACTATCAAGCAGTGGGAGTAATTTGAAGGAGAACGATAGAAGGAAATGTGTATGGAGCACTTGATATTTTCAGGTATGGTTGCATGAATTCTCTCACGCAATCCCCATAATAAACTTATTTTAGAGTGGTATCTTTATAAGTGCTCACTTTATAAATCAGGAAACTGAGCCAGAGAGAGAAGAATGGGCTGCCAGGTCACAGAGCTTAAATGAGTCTGCTGCTTCTCACAGGGTTGAGAAGTAGACCTCACAAGCTAGCAGCTAGGTATTATTCTGAGTGCTCCCTCAAGGTTGATTCTGAAATTAAAGGTAGTAACAGAGCTAGCAGCCTGTGGGTAGAGACAGGATCACTTCCAGGGAACCACTTAAGAAAGGGATAGAAAATCCAAGCCCCATGTAAAAATCCAGTTTTAACTCCCTGAACTCCTGCTGAGGAAATTCCTTTCCACATATATTTATTGACTACCTCCTGTGCTAGGGCTCCAACGATAAGTAAGAACTACCCCTGACTCAAAGAACTTGTAATCCAGTAGAGAAAGCATTCACGCAAATTCACTAGTGTTAAGAGGGCTGCGCAAAATGTCTCAGGAGAAGCTGCCCTTTGCCCCACCTGAGGGGTCTGGAAGCGTGTTCTAGAAGAGCTGCTGACTACACTCATCTTTGCAGGACAGGCAGAAGTCAGCCAGCCTGAAGGGACTGAAGATGTCCTCCTTGTAGGGAGACACTCCACCTCTGGCCTCCCTGCCTATCATTTCTGGATCCTCTGTGATAAACCTGCAGAAAGGTATGACTGCCTCTTTCTTTCTATTAAACCTGTCACTGGAGTTTCTAGTACTTTGTCAAAATATAATGCACACATGAAGCCTGAGTAGGATGATAAATTGAGAAAGCTGAATTCTCTGTGTGCTTTGAAAATAAAGCCCAAAGGAAAATACCTTGAATATTGATGGGAGGTTTAATACTTCATTTTTTTATCTTTCTCTCAAAGCACACTTCACACTCCACTGAACTAGTTCATAGATCTGGCTGAAAATCTTCCATTTTGTGCATCTTTGCTGGACATTGTCGTTTACCCCAAATGCTCCTACCTCTCAATATAAAACTTCATTTCTTATCCCTTTTTAGAGAAGAACTCTCACTGGCTAAACCCAGACATGACGAAGTGAAGAGGAAAAATGCTATTTCCTCCAACTTTGGTTCTTGCCTTCTCTTCTTTCTCCTTCTTCACTCTATCTCTCTCTCAGTACGTCTCTCTCTGTCTAGACCTCTCTCTGTCTCTGTCTTCCTTTCCTTCTTTTTCTCTTCTCTGAAACCGTATCTCCAACTCCCTTTTATTTTCATCCACCTTTTAAGTACATTTTAATGTAATGAAAAAGTCAGCTTTTGAAATCAAGTTGATTCCAATCTTCTTACTGAACTTACACACACACACACACACACACACATACACACACACACAATGGCACACAAAACACACATTTGCATGCACATGGCACCATGTTCTTTGCGTATTCTCCATTCATTCTCTTCTCCCTCCTCTTTGCTCTTCCAAATCCTTCTGTCCTTTCAAGTTCATATCCTAGCTCCTGCAGGCAAGTCTCTTCAATCCTTCCAGGCCACAGAGACTTCTCCCCCTTTGGAGTTCTGATAGCATTTATTTCTGTACCATCTATCACAGCATGAAATTAACCATTGTCTAGAATTGTTCTCTCATAATACTTTTATTCCTGAGAAGATAGATTCTTCTCCATAGCTAAAAATGTCTCCTGTACTGCATTCCCCTGCTCAAGAATCTTGAATGGTTCCCTGTGGCCTATAGCAGTGTTTCTCTAACTCTTCCAATGAAGCAAAGACCGCTAAATAGAACATACGCATACTGTTCATGACTCTGGGGTAGAGCCCAACTGCCCCCTCTCACAAAATGTCCTTAATAGCTCATGGTTTCGCTTTTCAAATGCAAGCAAATTTAACATTATAACTTATAGTAAAGCTTTCTGTAAATCTGTAGAGATGAACTCAAATTCATGAGATATGAAAATGTGGGAACATTCGAGATAATTAAGTCTAAAGCCTAATCCTTTCACAGAAGGGCAGCAGTGAGGAGAGGAAGCCCATGCTTTAGAGACCACTGCAGGGCCAAGAGTGGCCATATCAGTGCCGTAAATTGTTCTGTGGCCTCCTAGCACTTTCACGATATAGAGCGAACTCTCTAGCATGACATTCAGTACCATCTGTGACTTGGCCACTCTCTGCTTCTCCAGCCTCACCTTTCATGCTGCATCTCTCTGTCCTCATGCACACGCCG
Source organism: Balaenoptera borealis (assembly GCF_965194805.1). Classification (NCBI taxonomy): domain Eukaryota; kingdom Metazoa; phylum Chordata; class Mammalia; order Artiodactyla; family Balaenopteridae; genus Balaenoptera; species Balaenoptera borealis. The sequence continues at coordinate 79,260,130 of NC_138871.1, read as the reverse complement.
CTCTAGCCATAAGGAAGTGCATGCAATGTCTTACATACGCCTTGGCATTCACATTTCATGATGCTCTTTCCCTGAATGTCCTTTCATATCAACCCTCCACACACACCTCTCAGTCCCAAGCCAGCTGGTGAACACTTTCTCCAGGAAGGTGTTTTGTGCTAACGATGTACCAAGCATCATCCTGTTTTTCCACTTTCTATTACAATGTCTCTTACATTATTTCACTCATTTGTTAAAAAAGAAAAGAATTGTTCAAGCCCCTCACCCAATAAGGGGCAGGTGTAGCATAAAGTAATGCAGGGCAGTAATATTGACTTGTAGGTTTTGGTAGAACGGTTGGTATGCAAAAATATGTACAAATAAAAAGTCAGCTTTTCATGGAATGGGAACTTTTCCCATAGAATGGGAAAATCATTTGATGTTAAAAAACAAAAACAAACTAAAACCTTTGTTGCGGGGAGGGGAATACAGAGGTTCTGTATGTAGCTATTCATCTAAGATGCCTAATGCACACTGGAACAACTGGTGCTAGTGCTGGGAAATAGTCCCAAGGGGAGCGGACCTCTCTCCTGAGTGTCTCAGGCAGCCTGGAAACTGGCTCTTGCTCTCTCCCTTCTTCCTCAACTCTTCTCCCACGAGCTGCTAGAAAGAGAATACAGCATGTCCCAGACACTCAGGAGCTTTCAGGTGAGTTGAATGGCTGAGTCATACACATGTACTTTAAAAGCAGTGTAAGAGCTTTCCAAGAGCTACATAAAGTGACCCAAGAGCTACAGTTTCTGAGGGAAGGAAAGAGTCCAGTGCTGGAGGGTTAGGGAAATCATCCTGGAGGAGGGCAGAATCCTTCAGAGATGGGAGCTGGTCTCAGAATTTTTCAAGGCCATTTTTGCTGCTTGTATATTCTGATGTCAAAGGACGCAGCCTTGATTTCCACTAAATTCTGGTTTAAATGCCATGGCTCACAGTAGAATGGTCCTTTAGTATTGCTGGCTTTAGGGGATGGGATTTCCATGAGGAGCCACTATCTTAATCTATACCCTCTGCACTCCCACCCCCCAAAGAAGAAAGGGGCTAGCATTTCTTGAGTATCCACCAAGTCCAGGAACACATTTAGCATATAAGTACATGTTTACAGTGAATCCTCCCCAAAACCTGTGAGATATGCTCATTTTATAATTGAAGAACCTCTTGCAAAGCCCAGTTAAGCAACTTGCCCAAGGTCATACAGCAGGTGAGGGGCATACCTGAGCTTTAAACACAGCTTTTCTGATTTCAAAGCACATATTCCTTCTACAACATCAGGAACTGCATTGGTGTAACATTATTCTGTGCTTTATTTTATTGAGATCCAAATGTCATTGAGCTTATAACTGTACATAACTACTGTCCAAAATATATATTGTATTAATATACCCCAAACTCTCTAAGTTTAAAAAACATTTCCATCAACTTACTCTGGGCTAAAGCTTTCCACAGTTACATCATTGATGAACTCTGCAAAGGGTAAACCATGATTTATCTGGCAGTATTTTGCATGATTCCTCCAAACTTTTTTATTTAACTCAAGGCTATCCCTGAACTCCTGTCTAGCTTTCTGGGAAGAAAATGCAGCGGAATCACCTGCTTTAAGGTCAGGCATAGCTAAATGTTAACCGTAAATAGTATGTCTTACAATCCCCATGTTGCTAATGATTTTCTTTTGGATTTTAAAGCCAGCTAATTAAAGAGCTGAAAGCAATGTAATATTGCATAAGTCAAACTTTATATAACATTTAGACCTTGGTTTTGGCCTCTCACTTATATTGATCACCTTATGCCTGAAGAAATTAGTTGGGGTTAAACAAATGTATGAACCATGTAAATATTCCCTGGCAGTTCTGCCTTGCCCCCAGAGTACTCCTAGAGGTGGGCAACACATCCCAATAGACCCTGGGCACGGTGCTGCACAAAAGCAGTCATTACATGGGAAGCTCATTATGCGACTCCCCTTAGCAAGCCTGCTGAAGGGCCTTCCTACTTGGTCCTAACACCCTCCTCATGGATAATGGGTCTAAAGGAAGTTACATGCAGGGTCCTCATCTGCTAAGCTGGGGTCCCATGGGATAGTGGGATCAAACCAGGATCCAGACCAGGCTGCCGGAGTGAGCTGGGCTGTGACAGGGCACAGGCGATGTGACTACTGGGAAGTGTAATGGAAACTCAGGGAGGCGTTATGAAGAATCTAATCAAGGGGGTACTTTAAGTAGGACTGGCAGCAGCTAATGGGCCCTGGGATACATTTCTCAGTGGCCATGGAAGGAATTATGAGTGGACGACAAGGTAAAGGGGGTCCAGAAGTACCAACCAGAGAACAAAGGCATAGAGGGCGAGGCAAGATGGAGTTTCAGAAGAGAAGGAGCCCAGTTACCAGAGTGAAGGTACAAGTTAGAATAGCTCAAGCACTGAGAATCACTTGATGTTGAGCTACTGATTTCACAAAGTGTGTTTATAAATATCTATGCCTTCTTATTCATTTTATTTCAAACACTCATACCGCTTTCTGTGCTTCAGTCACCTTTTAAAATACTCACAAACATTTATTTAAAAGCTGTAACAACCCTTAGAGGCAGATGCTAGTATTATCCCCACTTTATTAGTTAGGAAACTGAGGCACAGGGAAGTTAAGAAACTTGCTCAAGGTTACAGAGTTAGAAATTAATTATTATTTAAAATTTTACCTAGAACACGGTGAGCCTTTTCAATTTGCAAACAAGTGTTCATTTCACCTCCACAAAATTATATATCTCATATATTGTTCATTATTGTCTACAATCTATTGCTCGGTTTATTTTTTTCTTCAGAATGACTATTTTTCTAGGATTGGATATTTACTTTGTGATCCACATATCTATGATCTTTTTGTTCATGTTTTTATTTTGTCCTTTGCTCTGCATTTGAAGAAAGTATTTCAAATTTATCTTTGATTTCTTTTATACCTTTCACTTCTCTTTTTTCCTTCCATTGCTGATTTTTATTTCAATATTGTATTTTTACTTTCTCAAACTCTTTTATTTCAACCAGTCCTTTTTTATCTCTACCTTCCTTTCACTTTGGTCTCACCTTATGACTCCCTATTCCTTAGATTGAGAACAGGCCATCTTACATTTTATTAAATGCATCTAACAAGGGGTTTCTGAAATTGTCTTCTAGTTTCTGGAGTAAAATTTGTTTTCTAAGGTATCTTATTCTGAGTATTTTAGATTATTCTACTTTCTTGGAGGTTTAGAGAAACAATATGTGGAATATCCTTCCAGCCACCATCCCCCATACACACACACACGCACGCGCGTGCACGCGCCTACTACACACATGCACATTGTCCACTTGGGTTTCGTCACTCAGATATATATCTGGAGTAAATATTGATGTGTATAACCTTGAGTCCAAATTCTGAGACCTAACACAATTCAGTGTAGCTCTGGTTGGTCTAGTATGAGATGTTTTGTTCTTGATGTCAGGTTTCCTGTCACACCACAAAATTAGAACAGGCTGTAGCTCTTCTTTGAATAACTATAGTATTCAAATGGCTTCTCATTGCACAATATATTGTACAAATGAAATTCTAGGGGAAAGAGAAATATGTTTTCACACACACACACAAAAAGAAAAAACCTGGCCAGAGGAGAAGGAAGTATCTGATGGATGTGGTGTGCCTTGGGGCAAAAGATTTTTAAATTCCTTCTGATTTATTTCATACTTGGAAAAACAAACAAACAAAGCCACAATCCATCAGACCAGTGATAAGGCACTAGATGCCTTCTCGCTCCCATAGTCCCTAAGAGTTTAAAGTCGAATGAGTAGATACTACACTTGCTCCTTCAAAAAGGAGGTCTATCCTGTTACTGTAGCAGATGGTACCATGCTCAATATCAGAGCAGTTTTCAACAGTGAGAGAATTCATGCTGGCTAGTTCATTACATACATATCTGTTCCATTTCTTCTTTTGGACAATCAGGCATATGGGAAGTTTAGATTTTGACAATGAATCTTGTTGAATGATACATATAAAAAGATATCTTGATATCAAGATAGCGTGTTGGTCAGGTAATGACCTAGTAACAGAAAGAAATGTCTAGGAAGAGGACTTCATTGATCATACTGTGAACAATATTCTATATTCTATCCTTGTCCTGTTGGAATAGTAGCCTTAATGGTATGGAAATTCTTGGAGTGACATCTCAAAAACAAAAACCAATTTGGATGAAGAAATACAAAGAGAGGTCCAGATGGCTTTTGTTGTGCTCACCATTGTAAATGAGGATGGCTGTCCGTAGCAGCCAGAGTGCATCTGTTCGCCGTTTTATTCAATTACTTAATTAGAATAATGTTCTCTCCTTAATTGTCACTGTTTTAATAAAACAGAATATCAAAGTAAAGTTGTTATTCGATATTTTCTAAGTAGAGTTTAAATGCATAGGAGGAAAGCATCATCCGATATTTCACTGAGTCTCAAATACATGTCCCTCTCTCCCTCATCCTGTAGAGTTAATTCTCCCATCAGATGTGTAAAGCTTCTGTTTAAGCAGAGGAAAATTTGGGGCCAAACTTCTAATGTTATCCCCTCCAGCAGATCTATCACTGTGTTGTTGAGGAGAGAAAGTTGGCAGCAAGGAACAGCATGATTAATCACATTGTTGTTTCTTTAACTCAGATAAATCCATCTCACATGCTTTGTGAGAATTGTCCACTTGGTAAAATAGGATATAAATGAGCAAGCCTAGGAATGGAAATCTCCCGGTAATATGGCAGATATCCAGAAAAACATTGTCTACTTCTTCGGAGTTATGACACTTTTCAGAAACCATTCTGTATCTCCATAGTTAAATGCATTTATAAGGTTCCTATGAGAAAGGGTCTGTCCACCCTAAAAGTTAAAAACAATTCTTCAGCAGCGAAGCAAGACTGATAAACTATCAGGAGCCCTCTGAATGCAAACCAAAAAAAAGAAAAAAAGAAAAAAAAGAAAAAGTTACTGCATCTTCCATCTATCATGGGTGGGCTATGAGCTCAGGATCTTGAGACCTATAGACTCATAGCGCTGAAAGAGACCCCAGAGTCCATTCAGCCCACATGCAAACTCCCTGGGATGCATTTTAAGAATACTGATACTTTAACCCCACCTCATACTGCTAAATCCAAACCTTTCAGGAAGGGACTGGATATCGGTATTCTTCAGACGCCCCCGGGAGATTCTAATGTGCAACCAGGATTGAGAACCACTTGCCTCTGGCCAAATGAGGCAAAAGAAGAATCGGGGAATTCAAATCACCCGATTGGAGAAAGACCATCATAGGGGATGCAGATGGCATATATGGGCATCTGAAATATCTCCCTATCCAAGCTGAATGCAAGTTGCACATGTTAAAAAGAAATGATGATGGGGGGGCTTCCCTGGTGGCGCAGTGGTTGAGAATCTGCCTGCCAATGCAGGGGACACGGGTTCGAGCCCTGGTCTGGGAAGATCCCACATGCCACGGAGCAACTAAGCCCGTGTGCCACAACTACTGAGCCTGCGCGTCTGGAGCCTGTGCTCCGCAACGAGAGGCCGCGATAGTGAGAGGCCCGCGCACCGCGATGAAGAGTGGCCCCCGCTTGCCGCAACTAGAGAAAGCCCTCGCACAGAAACAAAGACCCAACACAGCCAATAAATAAATAAATAAATATTAAAAAAAAAAAAAGAAAGAAATGATCATGGGGCAGTTGAAAACAACAACAACAAAAGACTACTTTAGTGTTATTTAGAAGTGCATAGAAGGCAGTTTAAAGTCTCTTTCTTTCAGTTAGGAGCTGTTGATGAGAAAGTTGCTCTCAAGGCCCGAAGCAGCCCAAAAATGTGTGTGTGCCCTTGAAAGAGTCAAAGGTTGTAATTTAGTAAAAGTCAAAAGAAAACAAAAACATTAAATTTTACCTAGATTATTTTAATTCTTAACCCTTTCTCTGATTGGTATATTTCCTTTATATTATTTAGTATAACCAGTTGGAATTAATAAGTAGTTAATTCTGTGATTTCAAGAGGATATTTCTTTTGGTGGAGAAAGCCTGAGTGGGTATTAGAGAAGCCAGGGGATGGGGAGCATAGGGGACTTACTGGGCCATGGGGGTGGGGAAGGAAGCAACATTAAGAATTCATTTTTTTCTTTTACTAAATCCAAGAGAAAAGAGCCATGGTGTCAAGGCTGAAATTTTGTTTTGGGCCCCTCAGCACACATTTCACAAATGGTGTCTTTCTCCTAGACCAACTGCAAGTTTGCAAGTCCATTAACTGCCCTGGTAAAAGTTCACAACTACTGCCTAGAAGCTTCCAGAAGCTGAGTGGAAAGAGATCAAGGAGACCCATGAGTCAAAGTGGGCTAGAAATTCAGGCTCCAAGTCTCAGGCTCCCTCCAAACCTTCTGACCTGGGCTGCTGCTACCCACTGGGCCCCAGGGAGGCCCCATACCAGCAAGCTCTGCCATCTGTCCAGAAGTCCCACGTGGGACCAACTATCTCTTTTTTTTTTAACATCTTTATTGGAGTATAATTTCTTTACAATGGTGTGTTAGTTTCTGCTGTATAACAAAGTGAATCAGTTATACATATACATATGTTCCCATATCTCTTCCCTCTTGCATCTCCCTCCCTCCCACCCTCCCTATCCCACCCCTCTAGGTGGTCACAAACCACCGAGCTGATCTCCCTGTGCTATGCGGTTGCTTCCCACTAGCTATCTATTTTACGTTTGGTAGTGTATATATGTCCATGCCACTCTCTCACTTTGTCACAGCTTACCCTTCCCCCTCCCCATATTTCAATTTCACCACTTGGTCTTCTGTATAGGTTTACCTGCATTCGTTTGTACAAGATTTGATTGGGATTTATTTGATTTTGATGAATAACTGACTTGTGGTTTAGTCTTAGAACTAATGATGCCAGACAGTTCCTAAAGAATCTGCCTTCTATGATTCACAGCCAACTTCATAGGAATTTAGCCCAGACATAAATGTAATAAATCCAAGATTGATCTGAGGAAGACTACATCATTCATGTTTCTCTCTGATACTTGACATAAGCCTGTTTTCTGTTGAGGATACCAATGTATCCACTGTAACTTATTTTTGCTCTGAGCATGGCTTAAACTGTCCTGATGGCCCTCCTCCTCGGTGACTCACATAAGACAGTTCAACTGCCCTGAGCCGAGCAGGATCTATTATGGCCAGTGTCCCCTCTGGCTAGAACTGCCCAAGCCACAGTCCTTGGCTCAGAGAAGTAGTGGTAGCCCAGGTCTTGTACAGAGCTGGTGACTCACTGAAGCAGCACTGGCTCCTGACCCGGAGGCTGGACTCCCATGGCTGGCCAGCAAACCATGAGAGAGCTTATCATGAAGCACAGCCAGTAGAGGTGATAGATACTGACCAATCAGAGCAGCAACCTACTGCCTTTGAATTAGCAACTCCAGAGAGGATTGGCCAGACAGGAACAAATTGAGCATGAAGCATTCCCATGCAAAGAAGATTAGACCCCACAAAAAAAAGAGAAATTATGGGTCCCAGAGCTGCCCTGGGCCCTGAATAGACTCCCAGTCCCAGAACCACTCCACCAGCATTCCACTCCAAACCCGCCTTTTCTCTGTATGGCCTGAGAAAATCTCTATTCCCTACAACTGTAGATCTCGTGCAGTGGAATGAATTCTAGACTTGGAATTGTGACAAACTGGATTAGAGTTCTAGTTCTGTCACTTACTAGGTAAGTCAACTTGTTTAATTCTTTTGAATTTGATTTCGTAACTTGTAAAAGAGGAGAAATGTCCATTACCTGGTCCCAATGTTAAAAAGTTGATGTGAAAAAATTTTTATATGAAAGTTCGAACAATGTCTTACACATAGGTAGTCAACAAATGTTAGATATTGTTTTTATTGTGATGATTAAATAAGATAAGAACAGTTTCAGGCACACAGCAGACACTAATACATGGTAATTATTAGAACAGTCTCTACAAATAGAAGGCAGGCTCTAAAGCAACATCTCTATCATTAGCAAAGAGTTATCTGTTACTCAAGTTTTCTCTTTAACAAGTGGAAACAAGGGAGGAGGTTTGCTGAGAAGCCCACAGCCCAGTGCTCTGCTGGCAGGCATGGTGAGAAGCCCCCTCCTGGGGAAGAGGCCAACATGCACTGTCTTACCCACTTAACAGAGAATGCCCTATTGCTGTCACTACCACTCCTTCCTACTAGAAGAATAAGTGTTATTGATACGGAACAATTTAATTTAAATCCAATCTAATTGCAATAGGAATATCTATTTTCAGCAAGACTCCCAGCCAACTGAGCTAAAGAATGCTAACAAATTTGGGAGGAGATCCCTAGAGAAAGAATATCATGAAAATTTGGCCTCCTGCTCTGAATCTGTTACACAAGGAAAGTTGGGAAAGGGGGCTGGTGGAACCTGATGGTCGCCACTCAATCCCCCAAGTTCTGACAGAGGCCGCCCTGGCCTGCCCAGCTCCAGCCTCCTGTGAGTGTAAGGAGGAGGGTAGGTGAGTGAGCTAAGACACGAGGCAGAGGAGTCTATGGTCCCTTCTCACAGAGTACTTTTGCTGTGTCTGTGGATGCTGTTCAAGCTCAGAAGAAGAGGGGCTACAGATTGGGAACATTTGCCAAAGGATGAAGAATAGGAAGGAGCTGAGGCTTGGGGTATGACAGAGCGAGCACAGTAGAAGGAGAAAAGTAAACCTTTTTAATGTTTATGTAAACATAAACAGTAAACATTGATAGACTTGATTCATTTATTAAATCTGTAGCCTCTTTCACACTTTGGGCAAGTTGCTTCTATAATTTTACCTGTCTGAACCCTGCTAAGATATTTTCTGATCATTCAGGTTCAAAAAAGAAAACGGAGACCCAGAGCCAGGCACCTTATAAAGTGCAATGAGATGCGCTAACCGTCCATTGCCTTTACCATGAGAACAATGCAAGGGGAGTAAGCTGATCATGACCTAACATAGTCTGTGTTTGCAAAGTTGGTTTGGTTCACACTTTTAGCAATTTTTCAGAACAGTGGCTATTATTAAACCAATCTGGATTGTTTTCTCTGTTTCATCTCATCATAGTCTCTTAGAGATGAAAGAAACATTGGAGCAGTGTTTTACAAGCTGTGTTCCACAACAAAGTAGTTCCAAGAAGTCTAATGGGTACTACAAGAAAAGAGGATTCTCTTTGTCAGAAAAGTTTATGAGATCACAATGTGCGTAAGGATGTTAAAGGCTTTAGAAGTCCTACAGTAAAAAAAAAAAAAACCCAAAAACTATGAAGCTTGGTTTAACTCAACATTTCCTAAGCTTATTTGATGAAAGTATCCTATTTTCATGAATCACTTCTCTAAGGTCATGCAGAACAGGATCCACATAACATTGGTTTAAAAAACACTGCCTTCAAGTGTTTTCTTACCAAAATATCTGGTCCTGTAACCCACTCAATTAAAAGACAGCTTCTTTAACATCCCTGAAAAAAGACTTGCAGTTCACACTCTGCTTAGCAATGTCCCATGACTAGAAAGACTTTACCTCAGGGGACATCTAGTTCCATGTCTGAAAAATGACTGGTGACAAGAGCGTGGAAATTGGAGTTAGAAGACCTGGACTCTAAAACCCTACTGGCCGTAAGCTTTTCTCCTCTGAGCCTTGGAGTCTTTCTGTGTAAAATGGCCATGATGACTACCTACATAAAACTATATAAAGTTTATAGTTTATTGTCTCTGCTGGTATTCTACTAGTAGCCAAGAGTTGCCTCCTGTAACTTTACTTCTGTTATCCTTATCTTGTCTTCTGGAGACAAACAGAATTGAGTGAAAATTGTCCCGGTTTCACATAGTATTCTGTCAGTTAGATCACAGTTACACTGAACTTCTCAAAATTCCCTTTTCTGGGATATACTCAGTTATTTAACTACAGCTTGTAAAATAAGAAAACATAGTACCAAGTTCCTTCAAAATCATGGGATTTTTCTCTGCAGATACAATTGCTTAAGGCTCTCCCTAATATTTTTTATCAGGAATTAAACCTAGTATTTCACGTTTGATCTCACACCAGCAGAAAAGAGTATCACTCCCACCATGCACCAATTAGTAAAACTCAGTTTAGGTTCATGTATTAACAGTCTTGGGCTACTTAGGGCTCAACTGATCTTGTGGTCAATTAAAAGCAAAGTCTTTCTGGCAGAAGTGCTACCAAGCTGTGTCTCTCGGGCTTGTTCAGTTGACTATTTAAACCTAAAAGCAGTACTTTACCCTTTACCTTTTAAAGGTCAAACTTGCTGGTTTCAACCCAGCATCCTGGCCTCTTGTTTTCCTCTTTGATTCCAGTATGAAGGCTGTGTCATCTGCAAGGCTGATGAGCGCCTCTCTCTTGCACAGCCTCATCCAAGTCTTGGCTAAAACTGTTGATCAGAGGCTCATCAGCAAAGTCAAGTCTCCAGCAACAGCAGCGTCCTCAACTTTCAAACCAGATCATAGTGAGGAAGTTATGCCATTTGTCACACACAGGGAGAAGGGAAATTGCAAACTACTGCCAATAATCCGCTCTTCCTGAAAGTAAATAGAAACGATCTTTCAAAAAATCCGCCAAAATGAAGTTGAAGATATTTTAAGTTTTTCCTCCTTTAATAGTAGGCAAAAAGAATGCCTGAGATATTGCTTCTTTGTGTTCCTATGAACTTTCGCTGTGAACGTCAAACAGAATAAGCAGTCGTCTGCACAGTCTCACCTGAAGTGGCGCAAAGGACTTTTTATTTTATTTGTGTATTCATTCATTCAGTCAGTCAATAAGTCATCAAGCATATATTACGTGCTTGTTGTTTTCAGGAAATGTAGTGAGCTCAGGACATTTAAGATAAAGCATATCTCTGCCCTTGGGAGCTTAATCACATAAAGGGGGTAATAGAAACTCAAATGAGTGAAAGAAGCGTTAGAGAGCTTTACCACCTATTAGAGTTTAATAAGGTGATATAAAATTAGGATACAATAATACATAGTGTATCTGTATATCTTATATCTAAATATATTTCTACAACTACATCGATATCGATATAACAAAACAACATGGGAAAAGATTATGGAAGTTTTCATTTAAAATCTCAACAGATAGAACAGATGATCTCTGAAGCAACAATAATAATGTGATGTGTTTTATAAAATAAAACTATACAATGTTTTCTCACCAAAGTCACACACTTAGTAAGCAGTAGAAAAAGACTGAGGTGTAGGCCATCCACCCCCTGAGACTGCACCCTGAACTATGACTTTACCGTATTTCACCTTCTAGAATGACAAAGTTCAAAACAAGGATTAATTTTCAGTGGTGTTGAGGATATTTGAAAACTCTCATGAACTGATAGTGTGAATTCAAATTGCATGGTTTTTGTAAGACAGTCTCCAAATGACTTACAATATAAAATGTGCATGCCTAACCTATAAAATACTCATAGAGGGTGCAAAGGTATTTGCACCATGATGGTCATTCTAACATTATTTACAATAGAAGATTAACTAAATAAATGTTGGTGTAGCCACTTAATAGAATTCTATGCAATCATTTAAAAAGACAAGAAAAAGGCAAAAGTGTAGGGACAGAAAGCAGACTAGTGTTGCCTGGGGTTGGGATGGCCACGGGCATTGACTGTAGCAGGCAGAAGGGAACTTTTAAGGGTAATGGAAAGGTCCTAACACTGAATTATAGTGATGGTTGTGCAACTGGAAAAATGCACTGAAAGCTCATCAAGCTGTACACAAAGTCTGCAAGATTAGACACCAAATTATCACCAGGAGGTATCTCTAGGTATGGAGATTATAAGGGACTTTCACCATAAACATTTTATTGCTAAGTGTTATCATTATGAATTACTTTTGTAATCAAAAAAAAGTTCTTAAGTAATCCCTATCTCATATCAATAAACAATATTATATATAATTATGAAAATTCACTTTCCCAATAACAAGATAAAAATGACAATTCATACCACTATTTTTTAATGAACAAGGCCCAAGTATGAAAAATAATGAGCTCTGATCACTATTATTGATGATTTCTTGATTGTCTATTTGAAAAACCAGAGAATCAACTAAAAGACTATAAAATTTTAATGAAGTTAATAACAAGGTTAGTTATGAAATAAATGTTCAGAAATCAGTATTTTCCTATCTATTAACAATAATTAAAGAGAAAATATAACAAAAACAGAAACTAAAAAATACTCTAGATTAACTCAATAAGAAATGTATAACAACCTGTATAAAGGAAACCACAGACTTCCTGGAGGTTAATAAAAGAAATATAGAATAAATGCTATTTTCCTAGATAAGATGAGAATATTTTAAAGGAGTCGATGATCTACAAATGAATTTATAAATGTAATGTAATTTTACTAAAATGTATGTGCTTATTTTTGTAAATTTAAATACAATTTTAAAGAGTAACTGCATAAGAATAAAGAAGACTTTTCTAAAATCAAAGCAATCAGTGTATATGAATTAAGTATTAAAATTTATCATATAGTCATAAATTTAAAAAGAGGCATTAACATTCAAATATATGACAGATCAGAGGAGCAAAATATCATCTCTCAAATATATATGTGAATAAATCCTATGGTAAAGATGATATTTCAAATTAGAGGAAAAAGGAAGATTTAGTCAATAAGTACTGTGGGACTCAGCTAAACAGTTAGAAAAATAAAGTTAGATCCCCTTATCTCACTTTACCCACAAAACAAATTTGATGTGGATTTAAAACCATAGTCCAGGATTCCAAAGGCAATGTCTCTGGTTAAAAAATGCAAATTCAGTGATAATAGTCCTGTGAACACTCTGGATTTTAATGTCATGGGGATCTAACCTAAACATGAAGATCAAAAATACAATAAAAGTAGAAGCATCCAGACCTTAGGGAGAAACAATCAACTGTCTCCAGCAGTGTGGGATACTGAAAGGACTGGATTTTTAAATCAGACAGATTATGATTGAAATCCTGGCTCTACCACTTACTGGCCAATCACTCAATCTCTCTCCTTGCCTCAGTTTCCTTTTAGGTAAAGTAGAATACGTAAAATTAATAATATATTCCACATTAGATATTAGAATTAAATGAAATAATCCATGCAAAGTACTTTGCTGTCACTTAGATATTAAACTAATATACTCCCTATCCATCTGTATTAGTCAGCTTGGGCTGCCATAACAATATACCATAGACTGGGTGGTTTAAACAACAAAAATTTATTTCGTAAGATTCTGGAGACTGGAAAGTACAAGACCAATGTGCTGGTAACTTCAGTTCCTGGTGCAAGCTTTCTTCCTGACGCAGATAGCCGCCTTCTTGCTGTCTTCACTTGGTAAGGAGAGAAAATGAGCTCTCTCGTGTCTCTTCCTATAAGGACACTAATCCTATCATGAGGATCTCATCCTCATGATTTTATCTATCTCTGCTTACCTCCAAAGGCCCCACTCCAAATACCATAATATTGGCGATTAGGGCCTCAACATATGAACTGGGGGGAGACAAAAACATCAAGTTCATAACACTCTTCCACCCCCTTTTATCTCAAACTATTTGCAGGACAAGAAATGCTTAGCTATGATTTTTATTTTGTTTCCCTAAAACTTAAGATAGATAAGAACATTCAGCAAAACGTTCCCTGATTTATTCATCAGACATTTAATAAGCACCTACTTTCTTCCAGATATTGTACTAGGTACTGGGGTTATAAAGATTAATTAATCAGACAGCCTTCAAGGGGTTCAGAATCTAACAACTGCCTATTGATAATGTCTCACTTCTTCCTTAAAAATGACTATTTCCCTCCCTTTGTGTGACAGTCTTAATGTTAAGAGCTTTCATGTTTCTCTGGTCATTTCCTTCTTGGATAAAGCAGCACAGGTAAGCAGGCAGCCTTTATTAACTCAATTGAATACATAAAGGAAATAGGTGCTTAGAATTTAAGGACATGAAATAATATTTGTATATGCTCAGCACTAGGGGAAGAGATGAAATGAAGAAGAGTTCTTTTTAAAGTCCATGTGTTTGAATGTTTTTGCTTTCTTAACAGACTGTATTCTTTAAGGGAGCAGTCCTCTTTGGAGTCTTCACAAAATTAAAGCAAAGAATCTTTTCTAAAAATATTTCCTAAAATAACTTCTCCATTTGATGCTCAAACAGCTTCATGAGCAAGAAGTAACTCTCCTCTTTAGTAGCTACATAAAACTGAAGTGAAAAAAGGTCATAATAGCAATGATAACAGGCCTTAACTTGGAAAACAATATTTTATCAGTATCCGGCCATGCCGCAGGCCATCCTTTTCAAAGGAAAGGTTTTCATTCGTGTTGTTTTTGATGCAGCACACAAGAAATAGGGAAATTCCAGGCAGTAATTACTGAAGCAATTATCACTGATTGTTTCAGGTAAAGAAACTGAAGTTCAAACCATCAAGTGCCATATAAAATGTGCCACAGCTGATGTTTTTGTACATTTATTTAATGTTTCTTTTATTTTTTATAAAAGCGACACTAACTCGTGAAAAAAACCATCAAACACTAAGAAAAAATATAAAATAAAAAAAGTAAGTCTTCGTCCATCTCTCGCAAACTTTGCCCTACTATCCAGAGGTAAGCATCCTAGCCTATTCCTTGTGGAAGAGTTGGCAACTAACATCAATGTATATAATACCTTTTTTAATATGTAAATTGGATTAGCTAATAATAATATTTTGCATCATACTTGTATCAGTAGCAAAATACTTTGGAGAGCTTTCCAGAACAGCACATGTAGCTCTATCTCATTCTATTTAATGACAGCTCATTTCCATAAGAGTCCAAAACGGGAATCGTTTTTCCTGTCTCTTGGTAACCACTGTCCTTTGTACCATGCAAGTAACTCTCTTCCTTAATAAATTCAAGAATTGAATTGAGAAAAGGTCATAATATCAATTTCAACAAGACTTGATTTTAAGAACAGTACTTATCAGTATCTGTCCATGCCAGGGACCACTCCTTTTCAAAGAAAAGGTTTTCATTCACGTTGTTTATGAGGTAGCACACACAAAATAGGATAATGCCAGGCAATATCCTCTCTTTCACACACATGGCAAAAATTGAAAGACACAACCT
The DNA here is from genome assembly GCF_965194805.1 of Balaenoptera borealis. NCBI lineage: Eukaryota > Metazoa > Chordata > Mammalia > Artiodactyla > Balaenopteridae > Balaenoptera > Balaenoptera borealis. Next base: position 79,244,962 of record NC_138871.1, on the reverse strand, counting down.
GTTTACTGTCTGTGTCAATGCAACACAAACTTCAAGTAACTTTTCCTCAGACATTGCAGCTCAAGATAACTATCCTCAAGTTCACAATAATAAAAATTAAAAGAACAAGAGAAAAAAAATAAGGTTTCTTCATGCTGGAGATACAAAGATCAAACAAATCTGCTAGTTATAATTCTGAGCTGTTAGTTTGACAGACACAGACTTTAAAAGACAATTTCTCAACATTCAAGTGTAGCCAGAGGTAACAGAACATTCTTTTCCCAAACTCAGTCAGGGCCTTAAAATGCTGCCTTGTTCGATTCAAAGGGTGGAGTTCCAGTTACAATGAGAACAAGAGAAGCAGACAGAATCCCAGAATGCTCAGAAACACGCAACTCAGTAGGTTTGCTAGAAAAGAAACCTCATTTAGGTAAAAAGATTAAAACTCCTATTCACCAAACATAGGTTTTTCTAGGAGTACAAAACCCAAAGTAATCATTTCGCCTAATCAAATGGGTGTCCTGTTGCTCTGTAGTCAATGATAATGAATGGATTCTGTAAACTAGAGTATTTATAAGCCTTTTCAATGCAGGAAAGCATCCCTGTCCTTTACAGCCTCTCAGAGGAGGGCAGAAATGGAGAAGATGCCCATCTTCCTGCCTCCAAGGTCTAAAGGCCAACAAAGTTCATTAGCTATTTATCTACCTGTGTAGAGCCACATTCAACACAAGATGCCATTCTACAAACCTCACCCAAATGGAGATAGGCTAAGAAAGAAAAATTAGCCAAAAAAGCCAGACATTCAAACTTGAGAAAACAACAGAGCTAAAAGGAAAAAAATAGTGATTTAATTCATTCAGGTGTCACATTTTTATTATGTGCCTTTTCCAACAGGCACGGTGTGTACTAAGGATCTGGGTATAATAAAACTCAATCTCCATACACAAAGAAATCTCAGGTTAGAGTGGGAGACAGAGATATAAACAATTAACCATTCAGTGTTATAAACACCATGATGAAGACAAGTCATGGAGCCATGGGAGGAAAGAGAGAGACTCCCTAACCTTAAATGATACGTAGAATAAGCACAAAGAGAAACTATTTTTGAATCCTCACTGGGAAACTGATCACAGTAGTTGACTGAGGAGGGGAAATATCTACTGAAAGCTAGAACTAGAGAGACTTACTTTCATTGTATACATCTATTTTTCAACCTTTGAAATGTGCACACTTTGCATGCATCACCAATTCACAAATTAATTAATTAATTTAAAATAAAATGGTGGGTAAAAATGATTAAAGAAATTAATCCTTGTCCAGGGTAAAGAACAATAACTATCTAATATTTATTCACAGTCACACAAAAAAAATAAGAATGCATTAGTACCCATGATTAAATGATAATGCATCTGAATTTTTATAAGCATGTTTGAAATTCAAAAACTTGCATTTTATAACAAGGGCCCATGTTTTCACACAATCAGATCATAGCCTTAGCAAAATATGATGCTGTTCATGGTGTAAATTGGTAAACCACTTGATAGAACTAAAGTTGGACTTTACTGAGTAAAGTTGAAGATATGCGTCACCCATTTCCAGTTCTGGGTAGATACTCAAGATGGTTCTCAATCTTTAATGTGTGTCAGAGGACTAAATCCCAGATTGCCAGGCCCCACCTCCAGAGTTTCCAACTAAGTAAGGTCTGGGATGTGACCAGAGAATATGCATTTCTAATGAATTCCCAGGTGATGCGGCTGCTGGAACACACCCAATCACTATCAGTAAAAGAATGCTTAAGTTGTGGTAAAATGGTACAATGGATTACCATATAGCAATAAAATAAGCTGGAGCTTCCCACAATAATGTGAATGACTCTCAGAAAAATAATACGTGGCAAAAAAATGCAACACAAAGAACATATTCAGTATGATTTCATTAGTACAATGTCCCAAAATAGAATTAAAAAAAGAAACTACTATATCATTTACAGATGCAAACATAGACAATAAAAGTATAATGCAAAACAAGTAAATGGTTATCTCATGAGTCAGAATACTGGTTACCTCAAGGGTGGAATGTGGAGTTATGATTGGGGAGGGTCACAGGGAGGTCTTCCGGGTGTTGGCAATGCACTGTTTCTTGACTTGGGTGGCAGTTATCCCAGTATTGGCTTTGTAATTATTTGTTAAATTGTACGTATGTGTTTAATGAACTTTCTTTACAAATGTTATATTTAACAATAAAAGAAGTAGAAAATATATCCAAAAGGGAGACAGTATTAAAAAAGTGAGTGAGGCAGGAAAAGCTTCATAGAGATGCTGAGACATAAGATCCAATTAAGGAAGTTTAAATCTTTTTAATTAAAAGAACTACTATATTTGGATACTTGAAAATAGAGTTGTTAAAGAATTTTTTAAATATATTATTCTGTTGATAAGTTAAAATTTTAAATTACCAATTTTATAAAATTCCATGAAAGGTTTCTTAAATTAATAACAATTTCATCTCTCTGCCAACTCAATGGGAATAAATTTTTTAAAGTAATTTATTTTATTACTGCTTTTAAGATAAATAAAAGTTTAATTGATTATAATTAAATATGCTTTAAAGCCAAGAATTGGGCCATTTTCTGTGTTGGGTAGGTTCTAGGTGCCAAATTACAAATGGAAAAATCATTTCTGAGATTGAATCTTTTCAGCAAATGATTACAAATCAACCAGCATTTTGTGATCCAGCATATCCTTCTCTCTTCTTTCCCAGAAATAGACAAGAATTCTTTCCTTCTCAACACACAATCGTCACTTTAATCCATGAGAGGTAAAAGGTTTTACAAAATATCTACCTCTTTAGCCAAAGTTTTTGGATGAATTAAAGCACATCTGTTATATTGGTTTGGCCAAAAAGTTTGTTTTGTTAATGAGTACGTTGTTCAATAAATTTCTTGGTGAAAATGAAAAACATCTTTTATTGGTACGTAAAACCGAACGAACTTTTTGGCCAGTCTGATATTTCTCAGTTTCATTTTGCTGAATCATTCCTATTTGCTTCTTAGGGGCACCATCTTGAAGTAGAAATTAGTGTTCCTTTTGACTCGTGTATCTATATAATGATGTCTTGATTATTTCTAAAGTTAATAATTACCTCATTATTCTAAAGACTGAGATGATGAACCACATGGTTTTCCTTCTAAGCTTCTCCAGTCTGTACCTTCTCCTGACTCAAGAAAATCATAAGTTGACCCAAAAGCTGTTTGTCTCTAAAAATTCAGGGACTGATACATCTTTCATTCATATGTGAGTTCCCACAAATCCACTATTAAATCCATCATTTTGGGTAGAAGAGTAAGAATGATGGTAATTCAAACATCTGATTGAATGTAGAAAGGCACTTAGAAATGTATTCAGGGAAAGAACATTTGTGGCAGTCAATTCCAGAATATCATGATACCTTGTGACCTTACCTCCCCCTCTCTCTCTCATTTTCAGTTTCTTCCTTTACTCTGGGTCCTTCTCCCAAAGAACAACAAAAATATCACTTACATTCTTTATCCCTTCTCCACCATGAAGCTTCTCTTAATGCTAGTCCACATCCAATGTTACTGACTCTTCCAAGAAGCCTCCCCTGAATTGGTTCCCTTCTCTCCAGGAGGAATTATGTTTTGCCTCTCTGTGTTCCCATGGCACCTCTTACTGGTCTCTTTTACAATACCTTCCCAATGTATTGCAATTACTTAACTTATGTGTCCGCGGCTTCCACTGCTCCTTGAGGGAGTGGCTATGTTATATTCATCTCTGAATCTACATATAACACAATAACTGATACTCAATAAACATAGTATTGAACTGAACTCTCTCAGCTTTTCCACCATCTTAAAATAATCTTCTTCCGGCAAAAGTAAATGCTGATAGCAGACCTACTACGTGTAAAGTACTTTCTTAGAAATCTGGGGATGCCATCATGGAGATTTAAAATTAAAATTGCCACTAAATAAAATATAATGCAAAGGATAAAAAGTGTTATAAATGCTGAAGAAAGAAAAACCTTTTCAATTAATGAGCAGAGGAGGATGGGAAAGGAAGTCTCCAGGCAGAAAGCAACACCACATAAATGACACTCTGACTTTCAACCCCTAATTATCCAGGGTTGAATTACTTGGAATTATTTTTTATTCCCCACCTCATCTCATACAGTCAATTGGAAACTCCCAAACATTCCTTTTTTGGTAATGGCCCCTATATCCACCACCTCCTTTGCAATTGCACTCCTATTGCCTCATCCATTACCTCTCACATGAAATGAACAATTGCAATAAGCTTTTAGCTAATATCTTTCTTCCTTCTTTCTCTACTCTATCAATATATCTTACACAGTCTTTCAGGATTATCCTCAATGTGGAATTCTAATCCTATCATTTCTCTGCACAAAAGCCTTTAATGACTCTCAGTAACTACCAAATTAATTTCCAGTTCCTCAGAGCCAAAGCACAGCACAATGTGGTTAAAACCACAATTTTAGCCTTATCTCCAGCCATATCCTTACTTTGACCCTGTGCTTTGGCCAAGCTTGGCTGTTTAACATTCCTCAACAGTCTCTCCATCTTTCTGCCTCATTTCTCTTCCTCTACCTGCTGTGGCTTCCCTACCCATTTCCACTAGTCAAAATCCCCGCCCACTTGTAGAAACGGCTAAAGTGGCTCAAGTGGCATTTGCTTGACGTAGCCTCCTTACTGGCTATTTTTTCTACAAAACAACCAATGTGATCTCTCCCATTCTGAATGTCTATGGCATCATCCTTTGGATTCTGTGTTGTTTTCACTGCCCCATTGATGTGGACTCCTAGAGCTATGTAGGGCCTCCCACACTCTACAGAACACACCCCCTTCCCCAATCCTACTTCCGCCTTATGCCTGGAATTGCTTTAATAAGGAATTAAATTTTTATTTGAGAACAAAGCAGCACCTCATTTCTCTCAAGAATTCCTCAAGCACCTTGCACAGGGTCTGACCCTAAGAGTCTTCCATTCAAGTTCAACATCAAAAAATGGATATTACTACAGAAACACACCCTCATGGCTAGATGAAAACATGCAAATCTAAGATAACATTTTACATTATTGTTTTAGGGAAGAAATGTAGGTATCATTAGCAGGATGGGATTTGGTGTTATTCACCTTTGTTCCCCCGCGATCCTTATGCCAAGTTGGCCATGGAAAGCATCTGCCTAGTGAAAGTACACAGACTAACAGTAAGTCTTTAAAGACAAATTTGTTTGGCAGACAAGAATTCTCCTTAATTCTTGGAATAATTTAAAAATCAGAGTCCAGCCAAGATGAAATGTTGATCTGAGGGGCAGCAGCTAACACCAGGATGTTAAGTGGGAACTGGCAGCCTAGCTACCTGGATATTTCTGCTGGTGAGGATTATAAGTCAAGATGGCTCTGCTATTGTCCTCCATGCCTTGCAAGCCTTAAGAAGTCAGAAACAAACTGAGAAATGTAGGAATCTTGGACCCCCTTCAAACCAATATTCCTTAAATATATGTTCATTTTTCTAGTGGGAGTAAGTAACTCTTTACTAATAAGAACTATACACATAAACAGATTTAATTACTAATCCAGTTCTAATGTCTGAAGGAGAGTCAACTTCTGGAAAAAAGAATGATCAAAACAGTTCCCCATTTTCGTAGAGTTCCTGTCCTTATAATTTTTCCAAACAAGACACAACCTGAGAGGCATATAAAGATTCGGAATTTAGATAACAGAATAAATCATTCATTCCCAATAAACAGAAGCATGGCCTGCATCATTTGGTTTCAAAATTTCAGCTGACTCTGAATGCCAAGGATGAATGCATGTACCATGGTGCAAAACGATCAAAGATCAATGATCAATGGAGCTATTATCCCTTCTCCCACTTAAAGAGTGATATAAATTTCCACTGGATAGTATTTTCAGTGTCAGTGGGAGTGGGAATACATTTAGCCATTTTATTCTGGTGATGTTTAACAGCCTATCTCTTATATACTAGTGCTCCAGAAAACTGCCCAGCTGGCCTTCCCTGTTAATGGGGCTCCTAAGCAGATACGAGTTACTTTGTGTGCAGGCATTGAAGACTCTCTCCTCTCCTCAGTTATTTTCCAGTCTCTCTATGAAGTGAAAGTTGTATTCCTTGTTAAAGCAATTTCGTTCATCAATAGACAGGTAGGTGGTGGGGAGGCCCTACCTAGCCTGTGCTCACTACATTGATGCACAAGGTTAGAAAAAGCTTTATGTAACTAATACACCTTTTTCATACCTGTACATCTGTTCATGTTTGTACATCACTTCTCAAACAAAATCATGTGTGTGAGAAGAAAGATAGGAGTTACTTGCCAGGACTTCCCGTTCTAGACATTAGATGGGCTATAAAGTAATCAATGTAAATTACAGAATGTCACAAAGGTGTGAGCCAAATCTGCACAACCCCCTCATTTTAAAGATAAGAAAATCAAGTTCCAGAAGGGGGAAGGCACAGTTATCTGATGACACAGTGGGTTAGTGGTAGAGTAGTACTCACGGCCTCAGAGATCCATGTTTCCCCCAGCGGTGTTGAGCCGGTCAATAAATCCCTAGGAAGACCAGGAAACCATCTTCATGACATAAATTAAGGGGCTGATTCATCTCCCATTCACAGTCTGATGCCTAAAAAGCCCCCATCAAATTTCTGCGGGAGAACAAAAAGGGAAAATTGGTGGTACTATACATATATGAGTGCATACATTTTAGATCCTTATTTGAGATTAGACTAAAAACAGGCAGAGAATGGAGCATGAGAACCCTTGGAGACTGAGAAGCCAGAGTGAACACCATCAGAGACATAAGAAGCTCAGAAGGAAAAAGGTTGGCAAACACTGGAAATAGGCTTCACCTACCCCAAAACTGAGGATGGAGAAGGCAACTCTGCATGTACATGTAAATCCCACCCGGAGAAGAACAGCCCAAGAAGCTTGTAACAGTTTTAGGGGGAGAAAGTGTTTTTAGAAATGATATGGAGTTTATAAACTTTTGCAAATTGGGTAGTTCAGGAAAGTTCTAGAACAGGAACCTATGTGGCAATTTCAGTGGACATTATCCATCTGTTAGCCTAAAGTGAAAGGTAGGACAATAGAACAAAAAAAAAAAGAGGAAGGAGAAAATGTAAGATCAAACAGAGACAAACACAATATCCATGGTTGAGAGAAAGGCGCTAACAGTGCCTCTCCTGGCTGCTCTACTACATCTGCCCTAGTGCTGACCCTCCCCATCTGGTCTGATTCAATTGCCACCTCCCATGCAATACTTTTGCCTCCAGCTTGAGCCTAACACTGATGTCAAAGGGCTCTCAGACCCTTTGTGCTCCAGTGACTCACTCACTGCTCATCCCTCCTCTTGAACTCACCAAAGCTAACTCCCATTTATCTTTCAAAGACCAGGTCAGCTGTTGTCTCATCCAGAAAGCTTTCTCTGATCCCCCAGTCTGTCTAAGAAGCCCCTCCTCTGTGCTCAGATAGTACCTAGGTTTACTCATATCTATAACCATACCCAACACACTATCCTACAGACCTTGATTCACTTGTCTGTCCTTCTAATTAGATTGAGAACAACTTGAGGGCGGGAACTCTCTTCCTTTCCTTGGCATCCTCCACACTTACCACAAGGCATGGCACATAGTAGCAAGTCACTGAATGTTTCCTGAATGAAAGAATATTCCTAATGTTAAACCTGATGATCTAACATATCTGCTTGCAAGTTCTCCAGGGCCGATGACATAAAAAACATTCAAATTCCTTTGCCTACTGTACTATTCAAGGTTCTCCATGGAAGGAGTGCAGGATATCTTTCCTAAACCAGGTAGCCTGGATAAGCTGATGTTTCCATCATAACTGAACTCCTGTACTTCACATAAATTGCCTGAATATCCAGCCCAACCAGTGGGGAACACCCCTTAAGTCATTTCTACCACAGATGAGCCAGAGTGACGTAATGGCTGTCCACCAACAAAGGCTCAAATAAGCTGTCCAACACACAAGGTGTGGCCTTCAAACATGCTGATGAAACAGGGCCATAATACTTCAGGAAATCATAATGCCTACTTCACAGCAATGCACTTGACTCATTCGTCAGCAACCACTGGCTTACGCAGAGCCTGGTAGGCATCCGGACGATCGAAGTTGGACTAAGTGCCTGTGTGAGTTTCAGCAGCAGAATGCCTAAAAATCTCTGATGGGAAGAGAACCTTCTCACCCACCACCACCCCAGCCTTCTCCACACATATCTTATCATTGTGCTATCTTCAAACACAGGGTTCTATGCCAGGGGATTAAATTTTATTTTGATAACCTATAGGAAGTTCATCTACCTGGCCCCAGGGAACAGTTACAAGGGGCGAACAGAAGTGGGATGTAATTTTTCAGCAGTATAACTTAAAGCCTCCCTAATGGAAAACAGGGACCAAGAGAGGTCCCAAATGACTACTAGCCAGGGTGCTGTTGACATAGATGTGTAAGCTGATTATAGCAAATAGAGAATCCACTTCCCAGGGGCCTCACTTAGAAGAGGCTGAATGTTAGTGCTGGAAAGTGAACTCTGAACATGAACCCCTCTCTATTTATGACCCTGACCCTTAACAGATAGAAACACAAACGTGCTTGCCTTTCCCATAGCATGGTCTCTATGTTCACACCCAGAGCCTTTGCACAGGTTATTGACTTACTTATCTGCTTAAACCAGTCTTTCTCATCTGTAAAGATCCACTTAAGAGGCCAATAAGTCTTTCCTTATTCCCCAGTCAGGCTTGATTACTTTCTCCTCTCAAAACCCTGATGAACATCTATTCAGCACTCACGTCTTTATGCCCTGCAGTACAGTCTTCGGTCTTCATTTATTCCTCCCTTCTGGACTGTGAGTTCCTGAGGGCAGAGAACACTTTCATTTCATCTCTTTGCCCTGCTGCTCCTTAGAGAATAGGGCCTGCCTAAGAGTAGGGACTCTCTTCCCGACAGGCACACACCATACTAGCCTGGAGCAATGTTCTGAATAGCGATTTCCTAGATGAACAAGGTTCATGAAGAAAATTAATAAAAGAGAAAAGACTCCTCTGATTCGAGGCCAAGGTGGCCAGTCTCTCTAAGGAGTCATAGAAGTGTTTATAAGGCAGACATGATAATAAATGATCATTCCACCACTAAGACAATCACAGCTTCTAGGGTTCCATAAGTGCCTCCTTTCAGTAACATCAGAGGGCCAGCCTGGACGATGCCACTCTATACAACGATGGAAAACAGAGATATTTTTCTGTACTTAGTCCAGTTGGATCAAAGTGTTTAGATGAACATCCAACCATTCCTAAAGAGAGAGAGAAGGATGTGTTGGCAGAAACATGGTATCTAGGGATAAAGATCTAAAATTTGGCTTTACCACTTAACAGCTTCTTAATTCTGGCATACAAGTGTTTATCACTTGGAATTTTCTTATGAGGAGTCGTTTGCAATCTTTGGTCAGTAGGAAGTTGATGACTACTTTCTAGGTGTTTTTTGTTTCTTTACAAAAAATATAATAAATACAACTTATTTTCTCTGTGTATAACCCTGGCATTATTCTATGCTTGTATATGTTGCATCTTCCTTATTGCCAATTTCTGAGCAGTATGTAATTTCAGTTTCGATTTGTTCTCTGGCCAAGTGTTATTTGGGAGAGTTGGCTTTGTTTCAGTATAGTTTATCATTATTGGGGACTGGAAGTTTTGGTTAACTTTTGTTATTATTTTTAGTTTTATTTCATGGCCAGAGGGTTGGGCTGACATAAGTTAGGCATTTTACCACTTATGAGCTATTGATTGTTAAAATTACTTCTTATACAAGGGTGGTGTTGGGGGGAGCCATATTCTCTCTTCCGGATCTTTGAAACCTGGTTCTGAATTAGTGAAAGAAAAACAAACTCATAACCCACCATGACAAGAAGACACCACAAACATCTCTTAACCCCATCTACCTTTACTTGAGCCACTTTGCTTTGGTCTGTAGACTATGAATCTGTTAAAGTAGAAGCATAGTTTCTACAGAATATAATGGCTAGACTCATACAAAAGTGATGTCTGGAAGCAAAATTTATTCAGCAATGAAAATACTAGATGCTCTATAAATTCCTATCGTTTAAAATTTTAAAGATTCTTTTTTTTTAACATCTTTATTGGAGTATAATTGCTTTACAATGGTGTGTTAGTTTCTGCTTTATAACAAAGTGAATCAGCTATACATATACATATATACCCATATCTCCTCCCTCTTGCGTCTCCCTTCCACCCTCCCTATCCCACCCCTCTAGGTGGTCACAAAGCACCGAGCTGATCTCCCTGTGCTATGCGGTTGCTTCCCACTAGCTATCTATTTTACATTTGGTAGTGTATATATGTCCATGCCACTCTCTCACCTCATCCCAGCTTACCCTTCCCCCTCCCCGTGTCCTCAAGTCCATTCTCTACGTCTGCATCTTTATTCCTGTCCTGCCCCTAGGTTCTTCATAACCTTTTTTTTTTTTTTTTAGATTCCATATATATGTGTTAGCATACGGTATTTGTTTTTCTCTTTCTGACTTCACTCTGTATGACAGACTCTAGGTCCGTCCACCTCACTACAAATAACTCAATTTAGTTTCTTTTTATGGCTGAGTAATATTCCATTATATATATGTGCCACATCTTCTTTATCCATTCATCTGTCGATGGACACTTAGGTTGCTTCCATGTCCTGGCTACTGTAAATAGAGCTGCAATGAACATTGTGGTATATGACTCTTTTTGAATTATGGTTTTCTCAGGGTATATGCCCAATAGTGGGATTGCTGGGTCATATGGTAGTTGTATTTTTAGTTTTTTAAGGAATCGCCATACTGTTCTCCATAGTGGCTGTATCAATTTACATTCCCACCAACAGTGCAAGAGGGTTCCCTTTTCTCCACACCCTCTCCAGCATTTATTGTTTGTAGATTTTTTGATGATGGCCATTCTGACCGGTGTGAGGTGATACCTCATTGTAGTTTTGATTTGCATTTCTCTAATGATTAGTGATGTTGAGAATTCTTTCATGTGTTTCTTGGCAATCTGTATACCTTCTTTGGAGAAATGCCTATTTAGGTCTTCTGCCCATTTAAACATTCTTAGCAAAGAATGCCAACAGTATCACATGCTGATTTGACTGCAACATATTCACATTATTTTGTTTATGAAACACCAAGCTAATTCATGATTTTTTTTTCAATACTGTTGCTTCCTTACCCTTTCTCTTTCTTCTCCAGATTTACTTCTTCTCTTTCACAGCCTATTTGGTGCTGGCACCCTGTCTGCTATCCTGCCTTTTTCAAATAACATTTGAAACCCAGCAGCTTCCTAAGAGGCTCATCTAACCACGTGTTTATGTGGGCCACCTTTCATCTGAGCAGCTCAGGCTGTCTCAAAAACATTAACTCATGGCTCTTCTGGGACATGCTCAGTAAGGCATAATTATATCCACCCTGAATGGAGGACTGCTCAGAATGCCGATGACTAATGGAAACTTACCCAAGAAACTGGATGAACTTGGACTGAGATGAAAGCCTCTGACACTAACAGCCTGGGCTCCACATTAGAAATTACAATTTTCTCTATTAGGGTTTGAAGTTATCTTTCCCTTTAAGTTTAGAATCATGAATTTTTGAGTTGACAAAAACCTTAATCCCTATCATTTGTTATCTCAGACCAAAACAAAGAGTTCCAGGAAACATAAGAAATGAAATAACAAGTGCTTGAAACAGAGTAGGTCTCTCTGTTATTGCTTATAGATTTATAATTTTCTTCATGGATCCATGGGGGGTTTTTTGTCTTTTTTTAATTTATCTATTTTTTTTTTTTATTTTTGGCTGTGTTGGGTCTTCGTTTCTGTGCGAGGGCTTTCTCTAGCTGCAGCAAGCGGGGGCCACTCTTCATCGCGGTGCGCGGGCCTCTCGCTATCGCGGCCTCTCTTGTTGCGGAGCACAGGCTCCAGACGCGCAGGCTCAGTAATTGTGGCTCACGGGCCCAGCCGCTCTGCGGCATGTGGGATCTTCCCAGACCAGGGCTCGAACCCGTGTCCCCTGCATTGGCAGGCAGATTCCCAACCACTGCGCCACCAGGGAAGCCCTTGTCTTTTTTTAAACCATCCCCTCCTCTCCTCCCTTTCTCTCATCTCTAGTACCTGTCAGATGGTTTTACACAAAAAGTTATTTATTTTACCTTGCATGTACAAAATACAACACAACATAAATTCAAACTAATTATGTGCAAAAACCATCTTAAATGACTGAGAAGCGATAGTAGAATCTCTTTAAAGAAATTCAGTTTTGTTCTGCTTAGACCCATAGGTAATTCAAATTAGGCTATTAAAATGCTCCCTAAGAGATACATTCTTTGAAGTTAGGTATTAGAGATGACCACATTTTAATTATGAGCCATGGGTACTGTAATGCTAGGTCTGCACTGCTGACAATATCACTAATCACATGCATAGTAATGAGGCACATCCGTGCATCAGTTTGCAGTGGACAAAATGCTTTCAGACTTATTATCCCCTTGGATTCTCCAACTCCCATATCAAAAGAGGAAAGGACATCATTAATCCCATTTTACACACAAAGAAACTCAAGGTCCGTAAGGTTAAATGATCTACTAAAACCAGACAACCAAGAGAGAGGGCAGGCCCAGGAGCTGAGATCTGCTGCCTCCACACCCTTGTCTTTTCAGTAAACGGCCCCATGCTTTGGTTCCAGCCCCTGGCATAAGTTTCCCTGCTAAGACTGTGCTTCTGGAGGACAGCGGCTGAGTCATAGTCACCCCTGTACTCTCCACGACTCTACACGGAGGTTGTGCTCAATAAATGTTCTTTACACTAAATGTAATTGAAAAATTGGATTAAGTTGTACCAAAATCCCTATGGCCATCCTTTGGGTTAATACTGCCTTATTTTCATAAAATTCCTGCACTAAAGGGGCTGAGTAATGAAGCTCTTCCTGCAGGGCCAACCCTGCAAGGAAGAAGCCTCCTGTGCTCTGGCTCCGGGGGAAGCCTGGCAGGGCTCCAGCTTCCTTGACACCTGAGTCTTCTCATCCTCTAACGGTTGATTCAAGGCCCACCTCCTCCAGGAAGCCTTCTCCACCTCACCCTTCCTAAATCTTTTCAGATTCATGTGCCCCATGCTGGATACTTTACACTCACAGCTTTAATTAAAACCTACTCTACCTTTCTTGTCAAACGGACATCCACAGGGACCAATTTTAATTTCTCTGCCTCTTCCCAGCATTGACCAGAGAAGCATCTCATTTTTGGTAGGTTCCCAATAAACACTGACTAATAACTAATAAACTCTGGGTTCATTAGGTTCTGAGTTCAATCTTGGCCAGATGTTGAAGTGATCCTACTTCTAGGCTTACCCCAGCATCTCACACCTCCTTGGACAGCTCAGGGTATGCCCTCTACTTGACTAAATACACAACCAAACACAAAGGGTCATGGCTCCACCTCTGAGCTGCTGCTTCTTCCTATCTGTGGGCTTTGAACAATAAAGCACCCTGTCTCCTGCTACCTTGTGTAGTCTTCAAACTCCAGACAGCTATAGTTTGGTTCTGCATGCAGCAAAGAGAGAGCCCCTAGTTCCACTGTATCGGTGCACAGAGTTCCCTGAAATCCAAATAGCCCCTGTATGGCACATCCATATGAGTGGCTAGGGAATGACATAAACTCACAGTGCTCTCATGTTCTTTAAATGGTTCCACTGCAATGCAGCACTCAGCCTACTCGCTCTCTAGGAAAGGGTGGCTCAGCTCTCAGTGGTGTGGAAGGAAGTGCTGAGAGCCCGAGGAAAGAGCTAGTGCTGAGAATGCTGTGGCAGAGTCGTGATGCCCACAGCTTAGGCTCTTAACGATGCAGCACTGACAATGGTAATCAGAGACAGAGACAGAGACACAGAGGCAAAAGGGGAGTGGAGAGAATGAGGGAAGCAGCATAAGAGAGAGAGAGAGAGAGACTTAGCAAAAGACAAAGGGGTAATGCTTGCTGAGAAGTTTCCAAGTGAGTTCTACAAGTTTCCAAGCCAGTTGTCTGGTGGAACCTTGTTCTTTTTGTTACTCCCTCACAGGGAGAACTGAAACCACCTATCCATGTAGCTGAGCTATATCTAAAATTCCAAGAAAAAGAAATCCCAGGAAAGCAGAGCTGGAGCTTAGCTGCAGGAGGCCAGTTTATAAACGACCTCTAAAAACCCATCCCGCCCCTTTCTCCACTCCACATCCCCAGTCATTTCCTGTTTTAGGATACCTTAGTGCCCTCCTCCTCCGCCAGAATGAAACTGGTTTTCACAGAAGAGTGTCCACAATTGTCAGGTAAGGTTCTGAGTGACCCATACTTTCCTACCCCACCCCACCCTAGGAAGGTTGATCATGTCAAGCCTGATCGCTTAGCATGGGACATTAGTCTCTAGCCCATGAGAAAGAGACTCCAGGCCCGGTCTGCAAGCTAGAGTCTGTCTCTGTCTGGGAACTCCCTTCCGATGCTTTGGGTGCTGGGATTGTTGTCTCATTTCCCCGTGATGGGGCACTGGAGGCCCTGCTCCTAAGGATAACATAGCTCCTGGCCATTTATCAGCTTTTCTTGCAATGAGATTTCTTTTTCTCCTGAAGTCATTTCTTGGCCATTTAATTTATTTTTTCTTTTTTTTTTTTTTTTGCCCTTCTAGTTCTGCAGGTATTTATTGGGCACATATTGTAATTATAAACCCAGTTTCAGTACAGGGAGCAGAATAAGAGTTCATTGTAAGCCAGATCTAAAATGACAATTTAGGGTCTGCAAGAAGCTCTCAAGCGTAAGAAAACTCACTCAGAACCTGAGTGCCAAGGAGCACAACTCCGAGACATCTAATTCCAGACATAAGTGGCTAGAGGCAATCGCATCCCTCATTTATAATTTATACTTAAATAACCTGATACAGCTTTTAGATGAACTGAGTGTGGCCTACAAACATGCCTATGTGAAGGCGAGCAGAGTAAGAGGTCAGCAGAGAGCCAGGCCACAGCCTAAACTAAGGTAACACAGTTATTAAAGGAATAGTTGGAAATAAAGCAGGGGACTCAATATGGCCCTGACATACTGTCTAACAAGACACTGACATTTTAGCTGGAACTGCAAGAATGACAGGAGTTCACCAGGCAGCAGAGGGAGAGGTAAGGCAGGATGTTCTAGAAGAGGGATCAAGGATTGAGTTGTGCTCTGACACAGTGGAGGCTGGAACCCAGAATGCACAGGTATCTACGTTCCCAGGCCTTGGAAATCCATTGTTGGCTTGATTAGAAATTACTGAAGCACCAGTACTTTTCCTTTATAGCAAGTCTCATGGTTTGTAACTATGTATTTGTAAGATTTGCTCATATTTGTCTCCCCCAACCTCTACTCTACCCAAAACCTACTCCAGAAAGGCAAAAATTCCAACTGTTTTGTTCACCATTGTATCCTCAACACCTAACACAGGCTTTAGTACTTAATGGGATTAACTAAATATTTAACAATGAACAAATAAAAGAGTGCACTACAAATGCTCTGAGAGCAGTTCTATCAGAGCACTCAATGCTGTATATTAATAAGGCATTATTATTTGTTTGCAATTGAACTAAATTAGACATCAATTCATATTAAAAGTACCATGGACTATGCACACAGTATTAATTTTATCATGTTTGCAGATAACTATTTTGTGGATTGGTTTCCCCTCACCTAGCCCCATTTTCCCCTTCTGTAGGATGAGACCCATTTGGAATATATATGCATTTTTTAATCTTAGATAAAAGGCAGCTTCCTTAAAATGTGTTCTAAATCTCACCAATGTGCACTAAAAGTAGTAAAAGGCTAATGATTCACCTCATACGCTGCTGGTGGGAATGTAAATTTGTGCAGCCACTGTGGAAAACAGTATGGAAGTTCCTCAAAACACTAAAAATAGAACTACCATATGACCCAGCAATCCCACTCCTGGGTAAATATCAGAAAAAAACAAAAACACTAATTCAAATACCTGCACCCCAATGTTTACTGCAGCATTATTTACAATAGCCAAGATACGGAAGCAACCTAAGTGTTCATCAACAGAAGAACAGATAAAGAAGATGTGGTATATACATACAATGGAATACTACTCAGCCATAAAAAACAATGAAATTTTGCCATTTGCGACAACATGGATGGACTTGGAGGGCATTATGCTAAGTGAAATTAGTCAGACAAGAAAGACAAATACCGTATGATATCACTTATATGTGAAATCTAAAAAATACAACAAGTAGTGAATATAACAAAAAAAGGAGCAGGCTCACAAATATTGAGAATAAGCTAGTGGTCACCAGTGGGGAGAAGGAAGGGGGAGGGGCAGGATTAAGAGGTACAAACTATTAGGTATAAAATAAGCTACAAGGATATATTGTACAACAAAGGGAATATAGCCAATATTCTCTAATAACTATAAATGAAGTATAATCTTTAAAAATTGTGAATCACTATATTGTGCACCTGTAACTTATATAACATTATACTTCAACTATACTTCAATAAAACATAAATACATAAATATTTTTAAATTAAAAAGAGAATCTAATAGGTAATTGTAATTCCATTAATATGGGCCACTCTTGAGCCTATATTTTGGAAAAAACAGGACAAAGAATTAGGAGAAAAACATAGCAGACAAACAAATCACACTATACTTTTTGTAATTGCATGCATAAATAAAATTTTAGCCTGATAAAAAATCAAAGGCCTTCTTTATTTGGTCTTAGAATCTATTCTTGCACATATATTGAAAAAAATAAATTAGCTAAGTTTTGCAACTGTAAAAAAAAAAAAAGGGTAATTGTTCTGAAGAATACAATGAGGATATTGACACTCAGTCCCTACATTAAATATGTGAAACTTTAGTACATTTATGATTTGGGAAGAAGAGATCCAAAAGATGTTCTTGGCGCATAACATAAGGATGCAAGAGAAAATTCTCTCCAAGGCAAATCTGTATTAGAGTGGGCTGGCCTGGGGAGAGGGGAGGAAATCAAACAAGGCTGATTTCCACTGGTCTCCCTCCTAGCTCTCAGCCACAACTTTTCCGGTAGTGGCCAGGCTCTACACTGGGTGTTCCTTACCTGGATCTGGGCATTATTGAACTGTTTTCTTGCCCTCCGCAGTCCATCTACATAATAAGCTTTGGAGGCAATTCCCCACTATAGATGTCACCAGCTCCCAGTGAAACAACACAGTCTCATTCTCAGAGATCTCTGCTGACTACTGAAAACCTTCTCTGACTCTGTATCTCTCAGGGATGTAGGGGTAATGCCACATATCTGTTCTGGTCTTTACTTTTCTGGTTCTACTTGACAATCTTAATAGCTCCTCCCAGCAGGGAAGGCCAAGATTATTAACCTAAGCCCAGAGAAGTCTAGGTATCCAAACTTCCCCATTTTGCAGATGAGGAAACTCAGACAGACCTAGAGAGGTTAACTGACACACTAAGGTCACCAAAGTAGAATGAGAACACAGATCGCTGCCCTTAAACACATGCTCCTTCTTTTCTCCTCCCCTGCATTTTCTCCCTTCAATAGCATCTCCTTACTAACATTTCCTACCTTTACACTTTCTTTCAGTTCCCACTGCCATTATACCACTTTAGTGTTCACATTCTTTCTTGTGTTCTCAAAACTTTGCCCATGTCGTCCCCACCACTTCCAGAAGCAGGCTCTTCTCCATTCAAAATAAAAAGTTATCACTGAAAAGCCAGCACAAAGCCTTTCCCTTCCATAAACTGTCACAGTACACTGGCCCAAGAATCCTTTCTATCTCTAACACCTAAAGTCTGGACCCTTCTTTGACACTTTGCGTGAACTTCCTTTATTTCTTATACTGTTATCCTTTGTTAAGGGAAATGCTTCTTCCCCACTCAGGGTAAATCTTTCCCCCAGAAAAGGAGCTTAATTATTGATATCTCTCTACCACTTATTCACTTCTCATCAGGGGAAAGTAGCAAAGAATAAACTCATAATTATAGACTCAGTTCCTCTCTTTTCTTCTTGGAAATAAGCTCTTCTACAAAGAGTGGTTCCTCTCTGCTCCCTGGGGAAAGAGGCACTGCATGGCTAAGAGTGTAAGTCTCTCTAATTCTGGACTTCAGTGTCAGGTCACTTACTGGGAGCTATGCTAAACCATGAGCACCTCAGTCTAGCCTTTATCTACTAGAAATAAATGTACTCTATTGCCCTATATGCATTATCTTTGGTATGTTTCTCAACTGGTGTGCCTCTCCTCAACTCAGAGAGGAAAGGAGGGAATTCCTCTGGATACCACAGCATTCCATACGGATATTTAAGTCTCACTTTATCATTTAGTCACTGCTTTGTATGCTTTGTCTCTTCATTGCTAGTGTGAACTCCTCAGAGGCAAGAACAATGGCGTGTAATTTTTCATATCCCCCAGAGCACTCAGTTCCAAGCTTTGCACATAGCAGGTGCTCAATCCATTTCTATTCAGTGAAATATTTGTTGAAAAACTGTGATACCTCCCAGCAATCAAGTAATTTTTCTTAAAGTGTTTTCACCATAATTCTACCACATATAAAGATCTGTAACCAAGGAAACATCTTTCCCATTGCAGCTAAAACGGGTCCTTTCAGTTTTAAAAAATCTCCTTCCATAAGTATTATCCTCCTCCTCCATTATTTCTCTGACTCTCTCTGCCTGTAGAAATAAGAAAAAAAAATTTAAAGCACTAATAAGGTCTTGCAGAAAGAGAGCCAGCTAAGGCATGGTAGTTCTGATTACTCTCTCCCTCTCTTTTCATTCATAATCCCTAAGAAGACATGCTTGCTTTCAGACACTATGATGCCTAAAGTTGGCAGAGCTTAGAATTATTATTTTTCTGCCAGCAGACCCCATGTCAGTATGACCTGGATGAGCTTGAGACAACCCAAGAGATTCCCAGTTGCTGTATTTCCTATCTTCTGTCTCATGCTGCTCCAGCTCATCTCCCTGGGACTGACTCTTCCTCCTTCTGTGCCCACTTACCCAGAGCCATACTTCTGTGTCATCCCGCCCTGAGTATGACCTAATGACTGATTTTTCTCTGCCTTGCCCCTTCTGGGAATTTGCTACCACTTCCCCACCGCCCCAGTTCTGTTAGTGACATATTACTGTACTTCACCTAATTTTGCCAAGCCATTCAACCCACGTGTAGAACCTCTGAGTAGTCTCCACTAGGACTTTTTTTTATAAACAGTTTAATTCCCCAGCTTCCATCTGACCTGAGGCATTTCCTCTAATTCATCTTCTTTCCTAACCTCAGTCAACCCATCATCATCATAACAGCCTGAGTCTACCAAATGTAGTCCAAAATATAACATCAGAGTGTGAAAGAGAAAAGGAATTTTTAAGATGTTCTAGTCTGACCTTTCCTCCTCTTCATTTTATAGATGAAGACACCAAGGCACACAGAGGTTAAGTTACTAAAGTGAGCTAAAGGCAAATTCAGGACTAAACCCCACTACACCTGACAACCAAATTTATACTCCAATATTTTTAAAGAAATAGAAAATAACACAACAACTGATATTGATATACCATTACTGTATAAAAAAGAACTGCCAAAATGATACAGATTTCTCACAAACCAATGCCTCAAATTCAAGGTATTTGCAAACTGAAGATTGATTTTCAGCAGTTTTTATGAGATGGATATTAAACTATAGCACACAACAAGGCTGAATGTTCTTCTATCCTGTGAGACCAACAATTCAGTCTTTTAATAGTAGACAGTTGCAGTAAGAGAAACTCTAGAAGCCTCCAGGGTCTAATATTCCATTAGGAGTATAAATAGCAGTTATCGATCTTAAAGCAAAAGGATTTCACCATAATATTAAAGGAAGAAATACTCTACAAAATAACATCAAGTAAATTTAATAAAAAATATGACTCTAAACCAAAAAATCCAAATCCTTAAACTTAAACAAATATGTAATGGGTTCATAAAGATAGGACAAATCCTACCTCTACCATAATGAAATCATTTGCATTGATACAAAGAAAAGTCTATCACCCTCCAAATGCAACTTTTTAGACATATTCTATACCTTGTGATGACAAGTTATAGGATTTATAACTTTACCAGCATGATGTAAACCAAAAAACACCCCTAAGACTAAAAATATATTTACACTAAGAACACTGCGTAATTTTGCTGTTAATTTCCCACCATCAAACCAAAAACTGTGCAAAATAGTTTGTCAATTCAGCTCTGTGCTTTCATCAATAAATGACACTTGAAATCTCCATGTATTTACTAAAATTCTCACAAATTTCACATTGATAAGTAATGTTTCAATTCACAACCCTAACACTTTGCCCTATATGCAAGAGAGCGACAGAGATAGGAGAGAGACATATCCATGAATTTGAGCTCTCAGATTCAAATACAGCCATCTCATTCCTGAAAATAATTGTACCCTGCTCCCTATAAGCTCTCCGTCTTCCTGAAATGGGAGATAATGGCAGCACTGCTGGGAAGTGACTGGGGACTGATGATTTGTCAGCACTCGGGGAATGGCTGAATCACTTAAAAAGAGTACAGCAATTTGTCAGGCCAGTGCTTATAATGCAAAGGGCTCTCTGCATGCTAACAGAGAAGCTTGTCACACAAACCCACCCCAACTTTAAACCAATAAGTAGTCTCTCACTTGAGCCACTCACTGAAGAGGGCAAAGGTGGGCCAGGACTCTATAGAAAGTACATTTTTAAGGTGGACTATTTAAAATCTTCTACATTTGCATTTGGGTTGTAAGATTTTGACCTTGCCAGTCACTGCTTCTTCAATAACTGTAGATGGAATGATAATAAAGCCTGGCTCTCTTTTGAGTGTTTGAATAACATTAATATATTTAATCTTCATCTAATTCTTAGGTGAGAGAACTGGGAAGAGTTTTCTTAGATGAGAGTCACAGGGAAGCTAAGAAATTTGCCCGAGACAAGTGGCAGAATCTCAATTCCAACTCAGGCAGTCTCACTCCAGAGCTCTTCTCACAAAATGCAATGCAGGTGAATCGATAAGGAAAGACATAAAAGGCTGCCCAGGGAAAATGACATTTCATAACAACCTCCTCAGATTCTCAGGACCTTCGTGTTTTTCCAACAAAATGTACTCCCTCTTACTCTGTCTTCATATCTGTAAAATGGTGAGACTATCTATTCTGTTTTTATTTCTAGGTAGTTGTAAGATTCAAAGAACATAATCTATTTCTTTTGGAAAAAAATAAAAGAGCACAAGCAAGAACAGATTTATATGATATCATCTATGAATCAACATAGAGTGTAACACTCAAGAAATGTTAAGTAGAAATCATTTTTAAATTAATATTAATAGGTCTAGAAGAAATAACACACCACAGCTACCAATGTTCCAGTAAACACAATGCAAATATAAGAAAAATCGGGGCTGCAGATCCAAGTTCTCCCAAAGGATCAGCATTGACATGGTCATGCACTGACACAGAACCCTCAGCAGAGCAAAGCACCAGGAGCCAGTGACAGAGCTAGCCTCAGTTCCCCACTCCCTCCCCAAGATGCATGAGTTGGGGCGTGCCACTCCCCCTGTCTTCTTTTCAGCTTCCTCATATGAAAAGTTTTATCAGCCACAGCTCTTTCTTCTGTATCACATTACCTCGTTGAGTGCTGGGGCTCAATGCCACAGCAAATACTTATAGCTCTAGAATTCTGAGCACCCTCCATCTCCTAAGCCAGGGGCTCGATTCTGTAAAGTAAAACCTCAGTGACTCTGGAACAAAGCATAAACAAGAGGTAGGCCATTATTACCCAATCCTATGGGTTCAACTTCTTAGATTTCTCTCATCTCTACTGCTCCCTAATTCACATGTCCACAGCCATGGCCCTGATTCAGGTCGTCATCTTAATCGGGATTCTGCCAAGAATACAGAAGTCTCATAGCTGATCTCTTTTCCACCAGTCCCTTTAGACCATGCAAAACCTGCCTTGCCTCCAGAGTGATCTTACTAAGAAGTAATTTCAGCACTTCAGTGTCTGTTCTGAAACACAGTGGCACAAATACAAGGTAACGCTGAAGTACCTTCTGAGCTTGGCGATAACATGATCTTCTGAAGTAAAACAAGTAGAATGGTTGTTTTATAGATGAGACTGATGATCTCTACTAGATATTAAGGAACAAGATCGATCGTAGTGGGATGATCAGGCAAGATTGGCATTTTGTTTGGGTTGTCCTAAGAGAAGATTCTGAGGCAAGATTTTGGGTACAAGAAGTGTATTTGGGAGGTGTTCCTAAAAAGCATTGTGAGGGATGGATAAGTGACTTATAAATGGGAGGAAAGCGAATAAATGTGCATTAATGAATATATTAAGGCACAAACCCACCGGAGAACTTCTGTGAGAATGTGGAACGTATCTCAGAATTGTCCCACTGAGAGGTAAGGAAGTTGGGATATTAATCCACCAACTCCTGACTCTCATTAGCCAGAGAGTCATTCCCAGGAGTTTAATTCCCCACAACTCTCCTTCTAGTGAAGGCCTAGCATGGTCCCAGAGATTACCCTCAGATAGGTCTCTCCTATAGCATTTTACCAATAATAACATCATCCATAATTTGTCATTTACTATGCCAGGCACCTTGTTAGACACTGAGTACTTTATGTTTATCACCTCGTTACACAACCAACAAATAAAGGAACTGAGATTTGGATGGATTAATTGATGTTTCAAAGTCACAGAGCTAGTAATCTCAACCCCTTACTAGCTCTATGACCTTGGACATATTGGACTTAAACTCTCCCATTAAGTAGGTGGCCTCAGCTTTCCTCACTATAGAGGGAGGATATTGTGCTTAGAGATCTCTAAATCCCCTTACAGCTCTGACAGCCTTATGCACTCTGGAATATCCTCGCTGAAATTCATGCCTGCCTTAGGTGTGCAGAATTGAACATCTACTGATGTCCATTAAAATAACCACCACTATAACAGTTAAATTCTGAGCTTTCTCAATCCCCATTGTCTATGATTTTTCCACTAACTAGTCTTTTTTCCATGTGTTAAAGGACATGTCAACTTTTGACAGAAATATTTCCCAAGATTATCTAGTTCCCTTTGTTCTAGTACAGCATTCATATCATGATCACCACTCTCTAACGCTAGAAGGAATCTGGATATGCAATGTAAAGTTTATTCTATCCAATTCAACTTAACATACATTTACTGATTTCCTATTCTATGAGCCAAGCTATATGCCAGACACATTTGGCAGCACAGGGAGAGATAAAGCCTGATTCCTGTCTTCAAGGGATTTATAACATTGTGGTACAAGAGAAAAGTGATATTTAAAAAGCTATTTCTCATCCATTATCTTTAATCATCATAATGATCCAATAAGATAATATAGTAAACATCTATGCACTAAAATGGTGACAACTATAGATTATTTTCTCTTTATCGTTTATCCAAATAGAGTTTTATTGATGTTACTTCATGGTTAATACTTCAATTCATAAGTGTATATTTGAAATAAATATTATCAATAATTTGTAGAATTCCAATACTGACTCTAACTTGCAGAATCCTCATATGGATCTTGACCTACGGAGAAAGAACTGCGTCAGGATTTGAAGGACAAAATGAAAGCATTGACATTACCCCCATCCCTAAATATGATTCAAAAGAAAGATTTCATCCCTTGGGGAACCATAGAAATGTCATTTTAAAATGCTTGAAACATGCATATAGGATGCTTCTTAGCAGATCCCCCATTCAACTCTAGTTTGGCCACTGCAAAACATTGATGAAAATAGAAAATTGGTGATAAATGCCTATTGCAGGTGCTTGCCATATTAGTTTCCTTATTGGAGTTATCTGCTCCTAGTTTGCAGTTATTGATAGAGCAAATGCATTTTTATCCATTGTCATAAACAAAAAACACTAAAAGTAGTTTGCTTTCACTTGGTGGGACAAGTCCTAGCTTTAATGTCCTCGGAGTAACAACTCTGAGTTGTCAACTCCCCAGTTCTGTGCCACAACTTAGTTTCCCAGAACCTTTCACAGTCCTGTAGGATATTATACCAATTCAGCCCATTAAAGACATTATATTGCTCTTTGGAAAAATGCCTATTCAGTTCTTCTGCTCATTTTTCCAAAGAGGAAGTGCAGGTGGCCAATAGGCACATGAAAAGATGCTCAACATCACTAATCATCAGAGAAATGCAAATCAAAGCCACAACAAGATATCACCTCTCACCTGTCAGAATGGCTATCATCAAAAAGAACACAAATAAATGCTGGCAAGGATGTGAAGAAAAGGGAACACTTGTACACTGTTGGTGGGAATGTAAATTAGTGCAGCCACTGTGGAAAACAGTATGGAGGTTCCTCAAAAAACTAAAAATAGAACTACCATATGACCCAGCAATTCAACTCCTGGGTATACATCCAAAGAAAAAAAAAGCACTAATTCTAAAAGACCCATGCACCCCAATGTTCATAGCAGCATTACTTACAATACTCAAGATATGGAAGCAAACTAAGTGTCCATCAGTAGATGAATGGATAAAGAAGATGTGGCACATATATACAATGGAATACTACTCAGCCATAAAAAAGAATGAAATTTTGCCATTTGCAGCAACATGGATAGACCTGGAGGGTATTATGCTTAGTGAAATAAGTCAGACAAGAAAGACAAATGCTGTATGATATCACTTATATGTGGAATCTAAAAAATACAACAAAATAGTGAATATAACAAAAAAGAAGCAGACTCACAGATATAGAGAACAAACTAGTGATTATCAGTGGGGAGACGGAAGGGGAATGGAGGGGCAAGATAGGGAGTAGGGGATTAAGAGATACAAACTATTAGGTATAAAATAAGCTACAAAGATATATCATACAATAGGGGGGATATAGTCAATATTTTATAATAACTATAAATGGAGTATAACCTTTAAAAATTGTGAATCACTATGTTGTACACCTGTAACTTATATAATATTGTACATTGACTATACTTCAATTAAAATTTTTTTAATTAAAGGAAGGAAGGATGACATATTGATGGAACAACGTAGCAAGTTGTTCAAGAAAAAAGTGTAGTGTTTGGTGGACATTGTTGGGTAAAAAGGCAAGTTACATCACACATAGGTGTTCTACTTGGATCATTTTACCAAGTAATTTGAAAAGCTGACCACTCTAGTTGGGCCCAAGGGCAACAGAAGATACTCAGACTGGTCCTGACTTCAGAGCAGATAGCTCTGATATATGCCCTTATAACTCAGTGCGGCTTTCGGACCAGAGTCCCTTCAGTTTTGGAGAATAGCTATATGCTCTACAACAAGTAAGCAACCTTCTTTTGAGAAATAGTTCTCAACTTACTACTGAACTCACAACAGCGAGAACATGAGCCCTCCTCACCCATGAATTTTTGGACATTTCAGCAGGACATTGGATCATCACAGAGTGTGATATTGACTCCAAAATCAGGGGGGAACTACCCTGTTCTCACCCGAATTACACAGAAGAACTAGATTCCTGTTCATTTTCTAGGTTTGTGTTTTAAGTGCCGATCTGTTGCTTTAGATTAAGAAGGCATTAAACTTACTGTTCAGCATTCTGTGGAAAGTACAGGGTACCCTCAACTACATAATGCTATCGCTCTCCTTCTCTCCAACGTGAGCTTCCTGTCCTGCAACTGTGTTTTCTTTGCAGCTGCATTGACTGTAAAATCAGTGTTGTCTGCTCACTGGATATGAGAACTTTGTTATTAAACACTCTTTGGTGTACTTTTTAAAATCACACACTTTCTTTTTGGAATTAAACTAAAACCAAAACCCCATTTCATATCATTGTAACAATTCCTGTGAAGCCCTATTAAATATGATGCTGCAGAAGCAGGAGCTAATGATAATTGCTCTTCAATGGCATCAAGTTCAATTCCATTGCAAAGAACTCCCTCCAGAAATTATACCCCCAGCAAGCAGAAATATTTGAACCTGCTAGCATTTGTAGATAAGTATTATGGTTAAAATAAAATTGTTAAATGGCAAAAGCGGTATCCACCGGCATCTCAATAATCTGCGTTCTAACCATTTGTTTGTTGGTTTGCTTTAAAATCTTGGGATGCTTTAATTATATACACTGCCTAACATAAAGGGGAAAATGTGACCAACTTCACAGCCTGAGGATTCCTAGTGGTGTTGTTATTGACATTACTAATAGTAAGACAGGCTGGGACCTGGGACCCTTTGCTGCAGTGCTGCAACGCTTGCACCTGGACACACCTCTCCTGGAGCAACAAAATACAAAGAAATTATATGGGACTAAAATAACTGCAAGTATTGCAGTTGGGGCAAATTCTGGACAAAAGACCAAAAAACCCAACTGCTACTTTGGAAGAGCCTGGAGCAAAAGCAGCGTACTGCGCATGCCCCCTGCACACAACACCACCGAAGGGGTGGGCAAACCACCTAAGCTACCCCTCCTGCCTGACCACTGGACACACCCCTACCCTCACCCCATGTAAGGAACCAGCTCGACCCCCCGCGCCGCCGGCCTCGGGGAGCGAACAAACAAGGGACCCCGCTGTTTGTTCTACCTCCCCCACTGCTGCAGCAGGGGCCCCAAAAAGACCTTGCTTGAATTTCTTGTCTGACCTCTGATCAATTTCTACTGATTAAGGAGGCCAAGAACCCTAGTCAGTAGCAATAGCATACAGCATAATTAAGAAAAGTACAGAACGTACAATCCTAGGGGTGAATCCTGGTAACATCCTGACTGTGTAATACCAAGAAAATTACTTAATCTCCCTGAGCTTCAGGGTTAGTTTATGTTTTAAATGAGATAGTGTACATTGAATGCCTGCCACAGTACCAGACACCAACCAAACAACACCTGTCGTTAGTGTCCTCTGTGGTCACTCTGCTGGCAAAGATGCCCCCAGAGATGCCCTAAAATAGTTCAGCTTAAACTGGGAATAAGGAAGAGGCTCAGAGTGATGGGAAGAACTAAGACATCATGATGGTGATTAGCACGCACTCTCCCGTACTTATTTCCCTAGGGAGACCTAAAGCGTTCTTTTGTAGCTGGTGGTCAATCCTACCTAACAAAAAGATGGAGCTACGCTAAGGAGGCTTTAAGCCTTCCAGGAAGGAGGAAATCTGAGCTGCTGAAGCTCAGCTGCCTCAATAACAAGCAAGACAGCTGGTGGGAGAGGAAGTCAGGGAAAGTCAAAGAATAATACACACTGTGAAAGTCTGGAGAAGTTTCCAACCTCTACTGTGCTCATTCTAATCACCTGGTTTGACACAGAAAACCTTTGCCCCAGTGGATTCTATAAAAAGGTTCAGGGAATGAATGTTCTACTGAGGCTGTGTAATGACTTTTTGTCTGGAAGCAATGGTCAGAAAACAAAGTCTACACTAGAATCAAGTCTATTTCCAGGGATAAAATTGGGTGAGCTCCAAAAGCATCCAAGTGCTTTTCAGGGGAGAAAAACTGAGTTAGAGGTATTTTTCATCAGCTCAGGTGGAGACAGATATGCACACTGTTTTGCATTCAGCCCCTATTTGTGGAAGTAATGCTATGTGCTTCATCCTTAAGCCTGTGGTGACCACTGTGAACAGCATTTTTCCACTTCCATATAAAATAATAAATGGTAACATTTACTGAGCATTTATGATGCTCCAGGCACAAAACTCTTTAAGGAAAAAGGATAGAATTTGTATGTGAATCAGCACAGTCAAGATATAAGAAGCTCCCCCAGAGACTCTGCAGTAACTGTTTTCTCCTGTCACATGTCAGTACACGTGAATATCGTTCAGGTTTTCACGAGGCCAGAAACGAAGGATTCTGCAGTTCCACCATCACAACAGCCTCAAATTATTCAGAGTCTTTCAGATTAGTCTTTCCTGAATGAAGAGTTTGTGCTCTGATACCAAGCCTGCAAACATCCTCCTATCGCACTGCCATCATTACCTTGATTTTCCACTCTTCGGCCAGCTGCAGTATTAGTGTCAGCAAGTTCTGTGCATTTCAAAGCTCATGAAGGGATTGTCATTTCACCCTGTGGACTTGCTCCTTCTTGCAATACCGACAGCTGACTTAAGTCCTGCTTATGATTAATGACAATTTGGTAGTGGTTTTACATAGCACATTTCATCTCCGGATTACAAAAGGCTGTGTAAAAATTCTCTCACAGTCCCACCCAGAAGGATGGAAAGATTTAAGAGCCAGAAAGCTTCAGTTGCATGCCCAGTAAACAGTAACGAAAGGAAAAATAGAAATCAAGTTCCTCTGGGTTTAAGCCACTGCATCTACGCGAGGGGCCAGGATACCTCCCCGTAAAGGAAGAGACATGAAACAATGTGTGTAGCAGCTCATTGCACAGATGGGAAGAACTGCAGTAGTGCTGGTTCACAAACTGACCCCCATGCCCAGAAGACAAAGAGAGACTGAAGAAAGAGGCAGACCTCTCCAGACTGGTAGGTGGCAGGCTTAATAAGCAAGGAAACTTACATATGAAGCTTGTCTCGGGCACCACAAGATAGTAGATCCCTGTATCCATGCACCAGAATCTAAAGTTTATATAGAGGCCTTACCCAGCTTCAGTCACATATACAGTCCAGATGATCTAACCAACACAATGCTCTCTTAAGGCAGCATCCTTGAAATGGCTCTGGGAACTGTGAAGGAGAAACAAACATTCCAAGGACAGGGGAGGGGTAAGAAACATGCAATTGCCCAGGTCCAGCTCCTGGGTCAACGAGAGGTCACATCCTCTCAATTACCTCCTCCAACAAATACTTCTCTTTTCTTTGGGCTCTCAAAATCTATTTGTGGCTTTGAAACAGATCCATTAGTCAGGTGGGACTACTATTATTCTAGTTTTTGATCAAGGATCCTGAAAAAGGCTTGGAGAGTTGTTACTAGTTTGGGGTTTTGTGGTTTATTTATAAGCAGGAAGTTTTGTCACTCTTGTTTCAAGATCAACAATAAACAGGGAGAGAGACTCACTTTGTGTGTTTAAACTGAGCAGAAAGTTCACGACCTGTGTTATAGGCCCACCGAAACCACAATGACTCCCCAATCTCTCCTTCTTTCTCAAACCCCATCAACTTGTTCTCCAAGATGGAGAAGAGGCTCTTGAGGGCTATTTAGGACAACTTCTAACTCAGCCCTTTTAGCAGAAGGAGGCCAAAGAATTCAGTAGAAAAACCTCTGAACTCTTAGAAGACCTGACTTCAAGCCCTGCCTCAGACCTGGCTTTCTACGGGACAGTTTTGTTAATCTTCCAATGGGCTGTCTCCTGGAAGTAGAATGAAAATTCTGTTCTAAGAAAATTAAGGAATATATATTTTTTTAAAGAATCAAGTTGAGTCAGGACATCGGCCAAAATGGAGGAGTAGGAAGACATTGAGCTCACCTCCTCTCATGGGCACACCAAAATTACAACTATTTACAGAACAACCATTGATGAAAAAGACCAGAACCTATCAAAAAAGATCTACAATTAAAGATATAAAGAAGGAACCACAATGAGACAGGTAGGAAGGGCAGAGTCATGGTAAAGTCCCATACCCCCAGGTGGTAACCCACAAATGGAAGAAAAATTACAATTACAGAGGTTCTCCCTAAGGAGTGAGGGGTCTGAGCCCCACATTGGTCTTCCCATCCCAGGAGTCCAGCATTAAGAAGGTGAGGCCCCAAAACATTTGGCTTTGAAGGTCAGCAGGACTTACTTTCAGGAGACCCAGGGGACTGTGGGAAATAGAGACTCCACACCTAAAGGGTACACACAAAATCTCACATGTTCCATGACCCAGGTCAGAAGCAGTAATTTGAAAGGATCCTGGGCCAGACCTACTTGTTGATCTTGGAGACTCTTCCAGAGAAGAAGGAGGCAACTTGAGCTCACCCGGGAGACACAGACATTGGAGGTAGCCATTTTGGGGAGCTTGTTCCACTACGTGGACACTGATGCTGGCAAGGGCCATTTTGGAACCCTCTCTCTAGCTTATTAGCCTCAGGACACAGCCCCATACCCACCAAACAACCTGTAGGCACCAGTACTAGAACACCTCAGGCCAAGCAACTAACTGGGGGATGACATAGCCCTACCCACCAGCAGACAGACTGCCTTAAGAACCCCTGAGCCCACAGCCACCCTGGACACAGTCCTGCCCACCAGAGGGCCCAAGACCCAGCCCCACATTCCAGTGTGCAAGCACTAGACCTGGGACCCACAGGGCCCTGCATTCAGAGAACTGGGGACCCAGTTCCACCCACCAGTGGGCAGGCACCAGCCCCAGAATCACCAGCAAGCCTGCTAAAGCCTTGGGACCAGCCTCACCCACCAGCAGGTGGACAGCAATCCCAGGATAACCTCATCCCCCCAGCCTGCAGACACATCCCACCCACCTTCAGGCCAGTACCCACTCTAGGACCTGCTGGGCCCTAGCCCATCCACCAGCAGGTCAACACAAGCTTCAGGACACCCTCAGTCATGTGTATCAAGAAACAGTGGTCTGACACCATCTCTGGGACCCCTGAACCCTGCATCCAGACCCTAGGACCCAGCTCTACCCACCAGTGGGCCAGCACTAGCCACAGGACCTTTCTTCACTCACTGTGGGTGGGCACCACATAGGCAGAACACTCTTTGACATAAATTGCGGCAATATTTTTTTAGATCTGTCTCCTAAGACAAAGGAAACAAAAGCAAAAATAAACAAATGAGACTTAATTAAAGTTAAAAGCTTTTTCACAGCAAAAGGAAACCACAAACAAAACAAAAAGACAACCTACTAAATGGGAAAAAATATTTGCAAATGATATGACCAATAAGGGGTTAATATTCAAAATATGTAAACAGCTCATAAAATTCAATATCAAAAAAACAAACAACCCGATTAAGAAATGGGCAGAAGACCTAAATAGATATTTCCCAAAGAAGACATACAGATGGACAACAGGCACAGGTAAAGATGCTCAACATCACTAAACATCAGAGAAATGCAAATCAAAAACACAAAGTGATATCACCTCACCTACCATAATGGCTATCATCAAAAAGAACACAAATAACAAATGTTGGCCAGCATGTAGAGAAAAGGGAACCCTTGTACACTGTTGGTGGGACTGTAAATTAGTGCAGCCACTGTGTTAAACATTATAGAGGTTCCCCAAAAAACTAAAAATAGAATTACCATGTGACCCAGCAATTCCACTCCTGGGTATATATCCGAAGAAAATGAAAGCACTAATTCAAAGAGACTCACACACTGTAATGTTCATAGCAGTATTACTTACAATAGCCAAGATATGGAAGCAACCTAAGTGTTTATCGATAGATGAATGGATAAAGAAGATGTGGCATACGTATACAATGGAATACTCAGTCATAAAAAAAGGAAATTTTGCCATTTGAAACATGAATAGACCTGGAGGGTATTATGCTTAGTGAAATAAGTCAGACAGAGAATGACAAATACTGTATGACATCACTTATATGTGGAATCTAAAAAATAAAACTAGTGAATATAACAAAAAAGATAGAGAACAAACTAGTGGTTACCAGGGGGAAGAGGGAAGGGGAAGGGAGGGGCAGGATAAGGAGTAGGGGATTAAGAAGTATAAACTATTAGGTATAAAATAAGCTACAAGGATACATCATACAATATGGGGGATATAGCCAATATTTTATAATAACTGTAAATGGAGTATAACCTTTAAAAATTGTGAATTACTACATTGTACAACTGAAATTTATATAGTATTATAAACCAACTATACCTCAATAAAAATATTTAATTAAATTTTTTAAATATATTAAAAAATAAAAATAAAAAAGAACTAGTTACACCAAAATTAATTAAATCAGAAAACAAAATTCCTAAAATTTAGAATATCTAAACATCTATATAGATATATAGCTATATCTAGATATGTACATAGAGAGATATGATAATTTTGGTGCTATATATTTTTTGGTAGAGAAGGATTATCAGTTGAGCATCAAAATTGAATACAATAAAGTGAAACTGGAAAATGAAAAAAACAGTAAATAAAAATTATACATTTAAAAATAGAGAGAGAGAGAAAGAAGAAGGAAGAAAGGAAAAAGGGAAGAAGGAAGGAAGGAAGGAAGGAAGGACGGAAGGAAGGAAGGAAGGAAGGGAGGGAGGGAGGGAAAGAAAGAAAGAAAGAAAGAAAGAAAGAAAGAAAGAAAGAAGAAAGGAAGAAAGAAAGAAAGAAAGAAAGAAAGAAAGAAAGAAAGAAAGAAAGAAAGAAAGGAAGAAAGGAAGGAAGGAAGGAAGGAAGGAAGGAAGGAAGGAAGGAAGAAAGAGAAAGGAAAAATTCGTTCTACTGGAGCTTATCTCCTAGGAGCTATTATGCATATTAGATCACCAGGATAAGAATGTACCAAGCTCTTTCAAGGAAATTGATGGCCACCAGATACAATTTAAAATATATGATAAAGATCAATGGACAAATTTTATTAAGCATATATTATGTACAAAGCAGTGGGTACTGAGAAGAAAATAAAAGTATGAAACACAGTTCCTGTCATTCTATATTTCATAAGCTTGCCTTAAATAATACACAAGCACACCCTTAAAAAGTAACTGAAAACCAACCTATGCTGTATAGCATGTGACTAAAAAGAGATTCAAATGCCATAGGAAATATATGAGAAAGAGAGGACATAGAAGGGGCATAGAAGTGGTTTATGGAATTAAAGATGAAAGAGCAGGAAAACAGAAAACCAAGGTAAGAGGGTTACTTAAGCAATGCTGAAGTATTGGGAAAATATAAGGTTCCTTAGAGTCAACTGTAAACCATTTTGTTGGAGATGAAGATTACAAGTATAATAAATAAAATAGAAAATAGAAATGTCAGGTTATGATTCAGGCTGTATTGCACATACACAAAAAAAACCCAGTGAGAAGAAATAAGGGAAGGAAAACCTCCCATTTATGATATAAATAAATAAATAACCTAAGCAAACACTTATTAATAAATGTTCAAAATCTACTGGACAAAACTATAGAACTCTTGAAGGACATAAAAGTAGACTCGTACAAATGGAAAGACATATCATGTTCTTGATTAGGAAGACAATGCAAAAAGGATTCTAATTCTTACTAAGTTATAAATGCAATGTGATCCCAGTAAAATAAATACCATTTTTTCTAAAGCTGGACAAGTTGATTACAAAGTTTATTAATAAAAATAATAGTATGCAATAATAGCTAGAATATCTCTGAAAAGGAAGAGCAATGGGACAGGATAAGAGGTGGCTAGCCCTAACATATAGTAAAACATAAAGTCTATTAAGAGTAAAACAATGTGCTCTTGCTACATGGATTGAAAGACATATTAATAAAACAGAATTAAATATCTAGAAATAGGACCAGTAGATATTTAGTATTTTAGTATATTTAATAAGCAAATCAGTGGAGGAAAGAAAAATGTTTAATATGCCATGTTGTGGTAACTGGCTATTCATATTACTAAAAAATAGATTAAACTGGATTGTTCCTCACACTACAGACCAGGACAATTACCAGTGGATAAGGCATTTAAATGTAAAAATTGAAAGCATACAAATATTAGGAAAAAAGCACTGGTAAATTCTCTATAGTCTGGAAGAAGACAAATTTAAATAAGAAGCAAAAAAAAAAAGAAAGATTAATAAATTTGATAAACTTTTTTTAAATTATGGCAAAAATAACTCATAAGCAAGGTGGAAAAGACAAATGAAAAACATAAATATTTGCAACATACATGACAGGTAAGGATTCGTATTCCTAAAATAGAAAGACAATAAATAGGTAATCATCTAATATACAGAAGAAAAACTCCAATAACCCTATTGAAAAATGAGCAAGAGACATGAATATAGATTTAACAGAAAAAGAAATGCAAATGACCCTTTAACATGGAAATATGCTCAAGATCATTCAAAATAAGAGAGCTGCAGAGCAAAACTACAAAGATACCATTTTCACCTATCAGACTGTCAAAAGTTCAAAAGTTTAACAATATATTCTTCTTGGTAAGGATTTGGAGATATAGTTTCATACACTGCTGATGTGAATGCCAAATGGAACAATCACTAGGTAACAGAATTAAGCAATCTTGCTGATTCTAAATCTGGAGCAATAAATGTTTTGAAAAATCAAGGAAGTTATCAAAGTCTGCTGCAGTTGTATCAAGAGAACTCAAAAGCCAACTTCAAGGAACTCTCAGCTAACTAAAGATAGGATAATTTGAGCAGCACAATCAATTAATGTCTTCATGAGATTTAAAATCATCATATATGTTTTAAATAATTCTAAAAATTAAAAACCAGCTTATTAGTTACCACTGGAGGATATTAGAAGATTCAACACATAATTCTGAAAAATGTTAGCTAAATTCAGAGAACCCAGCATTTGTCCTGCCTTTCATGTATGAACTCTACCTCAGGGTAACTAAATAGTTGATGATGGAAAGTTTCTCTTTAAAGTATTACAGTTACTTATTAAAGAACAACACCACTTTGCAACCTGTAATGAAACGATGGAAGCAAAGATCATCAGTGGCTCTGAAGCCATTAGGTGAAAAACTGATCGGGAACTTTATGACTGGGTCAAGTTGAGCCCTGAGCCCACTGATTAATCTTAACATCACAAAAAGAAAGAAATCAACTATTATATTCTACCTGAGGTTACGAAACATGAAGTTCTCACAACTATGAGGTATTTGTGCCAAAAATTTGAAGCTAAATCTGATTACACCTCCAACTTGAATTATTAAGTTGAAACATAAAATGGCCAATACTTGACCATTTTGAACTACAAAAATACAATTACATTCGGTTCAATCGAATAGAGAGGGCAGAGAAGCATGTTAAGTTTAATAGTGAAGCAATTGGCAAAATCGAGATAGTTCAAATCACTCCGTTTCCTCAACAACAAAACAACAACAACAAATTTATAAGGAAATTTCAAAAGGAGGGGGGAGAGTACTTACAGACTAAAAAAGAACTGAGATTTATTGATGAAGCAGAAAGTGTGGCTCTTATTAGGATTCTGATTCAAATAATCCAACTATGAAAAGAAAATGAAACTAAGAAAATTTTAAAACTGAGTATTTGATGATAAAGAATTACTGCTAATTTTTTGGTACTTTAATGACATTGTGGTTATTTTTTAAGTACTTATTTTTTAGAGATATATGCTAGAGTGTATTACAGATGAAATTTAATTAGTCTGGGATTTGCTTTAACCTAATCTAAAGAGTGGCTATGAGAAAGAAGAGATACGAGCATAGATGAACAAGGTTGACAATACGTCGTAATTATGGAAGATGAGTGCTGGGTACACGGACATTTATTAAACTATTCTCTATCCTTTTGTATATATGTATGACTTTTCCCATCATCTAAAAAAAATGGGGAAAGTATATTTAGACTAATCATTGGAGGGTCATTGAAAGTCTCTCATCAGGGAAGAAGAGATTCATCAAATTACAAAAAAAAATGACACACTCACTCTTGTCTTGCATTTTTCTATGGTACACATAGGAGCCCAATATAACTGCAATTCCTTTCAACCTGACTGTTTGAAGCCCAAAGCAAAGGTATCTCCAGAACAAGTGGGTGGCAGACACACTTGCCTTACAGCTATTTTTTTTTCAAGAGAGAAATGAAAGAAAAAAGTCAACATGCAGGTCAGATCTTTGTGATTCTCTAATGCTCCAACAGATCAGCTAAAAAAAGTTTCCCCAAATAAATTGATGTTGTATAACTCAAAGACAGGAAAGGTTGTGCAAAGTTGTACATGTTTTTTACAAAACTTTAGAAGTGAACCAATTTAACCTACCTGAGCAGAAAGTTAAAATGATATATTACTTTTTTCTCTCTAAAATAAACAGTTCTATATTTTCACATACTCTTAGTAATCCAAGACACATTAACATATTCTCTGTACAAACTTGTTTATGCTGTTCCTTTTCTTAAGAAAGATTTCTTCCAAAGATATAAGCATAAACTTAAGTTTATACCTTGGTGTATTTTCTATTTCTTTTAGATTTCATACATGGCATCCAAGTATTTTCAAGATTTGATTCCTGCCATCCTTGGAAATAGCAGCTTCATTTTCTGTTTTACCCCTACCACGCGCCCCTTCACTGTGGTGGACAAACCCAAAAGTGGCCTTAAAGGATTTCTGCCCCCTGATGTGCAAGCTATTGTGTGATCCCCTTCACTTGACCTGTGACTTGCTTCTACTCAATATAATGTAGCAGAGGTGATTGACTAGGTTACACTGTATTACAAAGTGGTGAGATTCGTCACTCCCATGATTAGGTTATGAAATATATATGACTCTGTTCTGTTAGCATGCACCAGAAAGGCTTTCTTGCTGGCCTAGGAGAAGCAAGTTGCTATGATGTGATTGGAGAATGCCACATGGGAGGGCCTCTAGGTTTTTTTTTTTTTTTAATTTATTTTATTTATTTATTTATTTATTTGGCTGTGTTGGGTCTTCATTTCTGTGCGAGGGCTTTCTCTAGTTGTGGCGAGTGGGGGCCACTCTTCATCACGGTGCGTGGCCTCTAGGTTTTGAGGGCCTTGATCCTATGATCATAAGGAGATAAATTTTGCTAACAACTATGTGAACTTGGAAGAGGATCCTGAGCTCCAGAAAGGAATGTAGCCCAACTGACACCTGGATTACAGCTTTGTGGGATACTGAGCAGAGGACTCAGGTTAGCCATGCCCGCACTGCCATGGAAACTGTGAGGCGATAAAGGCCTGTTGTATTAAGCCGCCAAGTTTGTGGTTGTCTGTTAGGCAGCAATAGAAGAGAATATACTTGTGAGCACACCTCCTGGACCCCATCCCATGTTCAAATGGGTTTTTCTGTTTGGAAGGACCTCTCTCCTTTATTTACTTCTTATATGTTTTTGCAAATACCTATAGCATCCTTTAAGATCTTGTTTAAACCATCTTCTCTGGTAAGTTTCTCCAACTCTTGCTTCTAATCATGCTCCCACCATCAGCCTTTATGTATCTGCAGTTGCCTTAAACATACATCTATTGTTGTAAATATCACCTTACTCATGGCCTGCATACTGCACCAGACACTGTTTTTCATTCATTTATTCAACAAACATTTATTTCCTGAAAACAATATTCTAAATAGTATACTAAGTGCTGGGGAGACAGATTTGAAAAAGTCTTTTCTCAAAAGACAGAGACCAATTTTTATTCATTTTTATGTCTCCTGATGGCTGCCTGTGGAACATAAAAAAATGGGGGCTCTAAGTGAATTTGCCAAAACATCAATTTTCCAAGGATAGTTTGCTAAATGACCAATTCAATTCGTCAAAATCTTCCAAGCACCTTAAACTGGTTTCTCACAGCCATTTCACTTTGGGAGGCAGAGACAGGTTCAGAGTTTAAGCGTGCAAAACTGAGAATTGTATTTAAAGAAAAGCACCCTTGAATTCTGAGAAACCTTTGCATTCTCCAATATGAATCCTGTGAAATAGAGATATTCAGCCAAGTGGAACTCTGTGGGGAAAAGACTCTAGCAAAAATGAGTAATTTGATCATCTGGTGAATTAACTGCAGTAAATTGGATTGCAGATTATTATTCTTATCTCTTTGGTAGAAACAATAAGAGCAACGGTGAGTTTAAAGAAGACAAGATCCACATGGGCAAGAGTACTTGGAGAGACCCTCTGGAAGATTTAGTTCATAAGCTGAGCTTTGAAAGAGGAGAAGAATCTAAGTGAATGGAGAAGAACTTTGGGAAAAGCTAATTATTTACAAAGACGATGAGGCTACATTTTCATCAGAGGAATTAGGTTCAAATTTAATTCATTAACTATTGGAAGTATTATAAATTAATTATTTTATTAATTTATTCATAGGACATCAAAAAAAAGAAAAACAGAGGACTTTCCTGGTGGCACAGTGGTTAAGAACCTGCCTGCCAATGCAGGGGACACGGGTTTAAGCCCTGGTCCAGGAAGATCCCACATGCCGTGGACCCACTAAGCCCGTGCGCCACAACTACTGAGCCTGCGCTCTAGAGCCCGTGAGCCACAACTACTGAAGCCCACATGCCTAGAGCCCATGCTCCGCAACGAGAAGCCACCGCGATGAGAAGCCCGTGCACCTCAACGAAGAATAGCCCCCGCTCACCGCAACTAGAGAAAGCCCAAGCGCAGCAACGAAGACCCAATGCAGCCAAAAATAAATAAATAAATTTATTTAAAAAAAAAAAAAACAGACATTCACAAAGAGACCTAAGAATCAGAATGTTGAATGAAAGACAAAATGCTGACCTTGAGGATAATTGCATTGCTCTTACAATCAATTTTGGAGGACTTAGACACTGGGGAATCATTTATTCTTTATAAGCCCATGTTTATATTAAAAATAAAAACAAATGCAATGATATTCTCCTTAACAACAACAATAAGAAAAGTACGAATACACCCTCCTTGCTTGTTGTTTGGTCGTACCCATGTCCTACATGTGTCTCTCATGCGAGTATTACTAGTTGTTTTTATTGCTTCTTGATCTCATGTCTATCATCAGATCCTTGTTGCTTCACAAAATGAGTTCAAACTATTTCTTTTTTGCTTTTATTTTGTGTTTTATATTTTGGGGAGTTGTGAAATTTGGAACTATGTCTTCTTTCAATGATTGGTAGAACACTTTGACATAACCATTTTGGCCTGGTGTTTTCATATTGTTATAGGAATATTCAGGTTTTCAATTTCTTCCTAGGTAATTTAAATTTTTCTAGGATTTTTTAATTCCACCTAAGCTTAAATATATTGGCATAAAATTGCTCATAATATCCTTATATTATTTGTTTAATTTCTATAGCATATACAGTTATGTCCACTTTTTACTCCTAATAATATTTATTTGTATCAATACCTTCTCTCTCTTTTTATTGATCAATCTTGCCAATTTTGTTTGTCAATTTTATTTTTGTCCAAAATATGACTTTTGTCTTTATTGATTCTCTCTACTGTATCTTCATGTTCAATTTTAATTGATTTTACCTCAGTATTACCAGTTCCTTTAATCTACTTTCTTGGCATTTATTCTGTTTTCCCAACTTTTGAATTTGAATGCTTAGCTCATACTGTTTAATTCTTTAATGTATGAGTCACTTCAAAGTCTATTTTTTTCTTTTCTGGATGCATTTTTCCTAATATGTTTTTAGTTACTGGTTTCTAATATAGTATGATTTGTTTGAAATTTATTGAATCATGCTTTATGGCCTAGTACGTGGTCAGTTTTCCTAAATACCTCAGATGTACTTGAAGAAGTTTCCAATTATTAGGTGCAATCTTCCATATATGTTCATTAGAACAAGATTATTATTTGTAATGTTCAAATTTTGTGTCTCCTTACTGATATATTTTTGTCTGAGTTCATATACTGAGAGACATATTATAACCTCCCTGTATCACAATAGATAAATCAATTTCTCCCTTGAATTCTGTCAAGTTTTGTTTATGCCTTCTTAAAGGAAACAAGTTTAGAATTATACCTACCCGAGGAGTTGAACCATTTACTGCTAGTGATGTTTTTTGCCTCAAAGTCTTCTGGTGTTAATATAGCTAACCCAGTAAATTTTGGGTTTGTTTTCATCTTTTATATCTTTTCCATTCTTTTACTGTTTATTTTTCTGTATCTTTATGTTTTAGGTATGATACTTGTAAAAACATATAGCCTCATTTTGTGTTAGTTTTCCAATCTGACAAGTTTTGCCTTTCATACAGAGAAATTAGATCATTTTCATTGATTTGAATTAC
Organism: Balaenoptera borealis; assembly: GCF_965194805.1. Taxonomy (NCBI): domain Eukaryota; kingdom Metazoa; phylum Chordata; class Mammalia; order Artiodactyla; family Balaenopteridae; genus Balaenoptera; species Balaenoptera borealis. Next base: position 79,205,053 of record NC_138871.1, on the reverse strand, counting down.
TGATGTATTTGAATGTATTTGGATACATATGTATTTAAAAATAAAATACTATTGTATTTTGTGTTATTTCTACCAGCTTTATTTCCCTTTTTTTGTGTTAATAGTCTTTCTAAAACATTTTAACATGTACATTTAATGAAGACAAATGTTAATAAATAAATTTACCCTGCTCCAAACAAGACAAGGATGTGAGCAAGTTTGATACCTGCTGTAGAGGCTATAGAAGGGCACCTCTCAGACCACTGATTGTGAGGAACACAACGGCCTGAAGATCCCAGCTTCCATACTCAAAAATCCATTACTGCATGTGCACAGGCCATGGTGACCAAGTGTGGTAAGGATACCAAGGCAGGTAGGTCTATTTCTGGATGAGGTAGGACTCTTCTGAAGAAAGATTTTGCTATTTGGCTCAAGGAGTCAGCACTAACCTTTTCAAACTTCTTAAAAACTGCATACAACCTAAGATTATTTTCATCTAGCTCTTCCTTTACAAGGGTCAAAACATCATTATGGTCTCATTGTGGTCTTATTAGGCTCTCCCAGCCTGATCCCACTTCCCATTTTTCCTCATGGACATTTCCCTTAATAAATCACTTGCATATCTAATCTTTTGGAATTTGCTTCTCAAATATCCCAGACTAACAAAAGTGGTACCAGAGGTGGTCTAAGAAAACAACTGGTATGATGAGAATTTGGGGCTGGTTCCGCTACCATCAATTAGGTAAACATGACAGCATCCTGGTTGGCAGGTGGGACACAGACTATCACTGGCACAAGGTGGTACAAAACCCTTGCTCAGTATTTAGTAGACTCAGCACTGAATTAGTCTAAGAGCTCCTATACTGGTCTTGCAATCACATGCTAGCAGCTTTACTTTTGCTTTGTCAATACTATTCCACTCTTTCTTTGTAACTCAGTATTTTCTTTCTCTTTGCCTGGGCTCTTGCCTTGACAGTCTGCCATAATCCTATTTTTTTTCTAACACTGAGTCCCCTATTTAGCTCTAGAAAATCTGCTCACAATCCCTGATGATATGGTTTCCATTTACTGAGAAGCCTACCTACCATATGTCTGGTGTTATGTTATCGCACTCCTCACATCTCTGCCAGTAGTTATTTTACCTCATCTACAGCTGAGACTCAGAAATATTCAGTGAATGGAGCGAGGCTGTAGTTTTACCTATGTTCCCATTTGTCTATGCTCATTTGCAAAGGAGATGAGGAAACTTCAGGGGAAAATCTTGAACCCTGAGTAGTATGGACACATACAAGGTGTGTCCAACAGACAGAGGCCAGTGTTGCCAGAACAAATTTGCAGAGGAGGTTATAAAGCCACGGAAAGAAAATTCACCAGAAGGAAAGAATGAATGTGTCGCAGTAAACTCGACTCATAAACAATGCATAAGGATCAGAAGGAAGAGGTATACAAGAAAGAGCATGACAGCTGTTACCCAGCCTAGTCCTTCTGGACACACACTGGAAGTGTGCTCCCTGGAGAGCAGTGGGATTATAGATGTTCAATGAAAGAGCCGTCACAGTATTTGCTGAGCAATTTGGGAACAAGGCAATCCTGCTCTGGGAATTCTACCCACTCCACCGCCCCCAGCCAAGCAGTAGATAAATAATACAGAAGGAAGGGGTAGTGTCTCATTTTGTAAAAAGCATGGGAAAGGGGGAAGGGGGTTGGGAATGAGCACAGAAGGGGGAGGAGCAGCAGGGGAGTTTTCAGGGGCCAGCAGCAGCACGTTGCCAGGGAACTGCACCTGGTGGCAGTGGCAGAACCACCTCTGTCTGGGCAGCAAGGATGTATCAGAAGCAGAATTCCCACTAGAGTGGTACCAGGCAGTAAAGGTTGGGAAAACGTTCATTCATTTATTCAACAAATATTTATTGAAGAGCTACTGCTTGCCAGGCATTATGCAAGATCCTTCTGTTGACTGGCAATGAGACAACAGAGGTGTCTGAGGCTAAAACAAATAGAATGAAAAAAAAGGAGGTGTCTCACTAAAATCAGTAGTACTTTGGCCCCCAAAAGCCCTTTTGGAAAATCTCACTTTACCAAGCTTCCTTCTTTGTAAATGTTCTAATCATATCTTGATCCATTTATCTAACAAGTTGTCCTTTTCTTATTGGATTATCAGAGACTTTTATTTGAAGGGATAGTAATATTTTATTGATTATATGGATCAAAAATATCCTCTCCTTGTCTGTTATTTGCCTTTTACATTTATTTATGGCAGAAGCAGGCATTCACTTCATTCATTTTGATCATTCATTTAGATCATTCATTTTGTGATCTAATAACTTTATACATGTCTTTGTTACAGAGCTAACCTCCTTACCCACAGCATTTCTCCTTTAAGGCTATGGAAACAAGGCTAGACTTGGAATTGGGATATCTGGGTTATGACAAAAGTCTTCTAACATTAATAGTATGTGACTTCGGGTAAGTTTCTTAAGACTAACATTAAATCCTAAAACATCAGACACTCTGCTGGGTTTCTTATATATGGTATGTGATTTAACCTTTACAACTATTTGCCTATTTTTCAGATGAGGAAATAGTCTCAGAGAAATAAAGTGACTTACCCAGTGATACATAACTACTTAATGACATCCTTGGGAATCAAATTCAAGTATGACTCCTGAATCTATGTTGCTTTCTTCTCTTAATGTGTGTTTCAGGATTCTCATGTGAAAAATCACACACACTCAAAAAAAAAGGAGTAAATGGAACTATGATCCCTAAATCCCTCACTGCTCTGAGATTCCATGATTCAAAGCATCTGTTGGAAACCAATAACTATGAGACACTCTGGAAAGGGACTACTGATTCTAAATCTGCTGGTCCTGTAGAGGAAGACAATTAACAGCAAATGACAATGGAGTGACTGATATCTTGATTTTAAAAACCATGCAACATTGACTTTGAAGAGGATTACCCCGTAAAGATAGAATAAACTTTTTTTCTGACAAGCTTTGCAATTGCACTATGAAAAGTACTTGATGTATAGCAGCTATATATTATTGAAAATCACTATTCACTAAGAACTTTACCTATACCATCTCCTTTAATTTTCAAGAGAACCTCATGAGGTATTTTACTCTCCATTTTAAAGATAAGCAAACTGAGACATAGCGGGGTTATATGACCCCACACTAGTAACACCTAAGCCTCTCTCCAAACCACCACCCAACACCATGCAGCCCTGGACTTCCCCTTGTTAGAAATCTACAGCCAGTATCAAATCTTTGCCAAGTGAGGTTCTCTTCTTATAGCAACTTAGTCTTTTATGATTGTCATCGTTGAAGAATCTCATTAGATCTTCAATATTAAGGGAGTCTTCTAAGTTAGCAAAGTGAAAGAAAGCATATCAGAGAGAATTATAGGTCTTTCACAGAATTAAAAGTCTATAAATAGACTTACTAAACACTTAAGGAAAACTTTAAAAGTATTTTTATTGCTGACTTTTCAAAAAGGAACCTATGTTGAAAATTTAAGGCTGACATTTACTTGTTGAGCAGCTAAAATTCTCTTTTTCCTTTAAAGGGTCAGCTGAAAAATTTGTGTTTCCTACTTCTCTATTGAAGTTCCCAAACCTCACTTAATATGAATTCCTGTGAAAATTAGAGTTACATGTTCCATAACATGGTGGCATTTAAAACTCCCTCATAAAGGACTTATCTCTCCTAGGGCTTGTGAGCTAATGAAATGTAGAGTGGCTGTAGAAAGCTTCATGGAAAGCATACATTCCAAGGAATAGAAGGTGAAGAGGAAAACAATGCATCAAGTTTGTGTGCAGTGTAAATTCCAGAAGAGATTCTAATTACGACTTCTAAAGTTAGGCTTGCAGTATGCTTTCAGAGCCAGGAAGACTGTGGGTGTAATGCGATGGCTAGCTTCTATTGTTTATACCCCTCATACTTTATTATTGCATAGGAACACTTACCTACACCAAGGTGACCAGATGATAGTCTAGGTAAGTACGATTGCTCTTGAACATCCCTCCAAATAAAGTCTAGATCAAAAAGTGTAGCAACCACTGTCCTGTGTTTTGCTGCTTATTGCTCAAGTGTATTTGGAACTTTCATTAAGCTATTTTGGAAACTGTCAGAGAATCACCCTGATTTTACCTTATGAACCACAGTCACAGAACTTTTGAGAAGCTTTTGATCCCCTATGACATTTGGTTTTGTGTTACTTTTCCTAATTCTACCTTTAAAAAAAAAAGGTCTGTTGTGGTTCCCTCAAATGCCAAACGGAGGAAAAACACTTATGGTGATGTTGCATAACATTTACCTTCTAAATACCAAGCTTAGCATATACACAGGGCGATAGGGCATAAAGTATCTTCCTATTATATGTGTGTGTGTTTTATATTCTTTTATAAAATGTCATGGGGTGATTTTAAATGCACATTCAAGTACTACTTCCCAAGAAAATGTACAATTCTAAATATAGAAAAGTTGAGCCCTGAACAGAATTAATCTCCCTGAAATCAAATACCTTTTAAAATACAAAAAGACTAACCCTCCGAGTCATCACTGACTCCTCTTTCTCCTCCATCATATCCAATATCCACTCCATCACTGGATCAGGTTGATTTCACCTCAGAAATATCTGGTGGGCACACACTCTCTCTCTCTCTCGCTCATCTTTCATTAGGACTATTTCAACAGCTTCCTTACTAGTCTTCTACCCATCTGTTTCAACCACTTTAGTCCATTCTCTCTGTAGTACTACCAGAGTAGTCTTAAAACTGATGAGTTTGTATCCCTGATTGATAACATTTCCTAGTTCCATATTGCCTATATGATTAAAAACAATACAAAAGTCTTAGTGCAGTGTCTCACAAAGTGTGATTCTCAGAACAACTGTATCAGAATCTTCTAAAGTCCTTACTGAAAAAAAAAAAAATGCAGATCCCTGGACCCAGCCCAAGACTACTAAATCAGAATCCTTGGGTCTGAGTTCAGTAATCTACATTTTAACTCAGAAAGAATAAGCCTCTGGAGAGAAGAGAAAGCATAAAATATTTTAGAAGTTTTGGAAAATTTCAGTATCTGGTAATATTATGAATGAGAACTCCTAAAAATCATGACTAAAAAATTCCTAAAAGTACTAGATAAAGGAATGAGATAATATGTAAAATATGAAAGGAAATCCATCAAGTCTAGAAAAGAAAAGGAATAACATGGATCCAAAGATGTGAAACAGAGTAGGAAATTTGACCGCAAAGTTTCCATAGTCAGACCCAAGTCTCAGGAAAAAGGGGAATTGAAAAAATATATATAGCAAACTCAGAAGTAGATAGCAAAATTCCTTTTCTGTCTTAGCCTTGGTTCTGAGAAGAAAGAAATAAAATCATTTTCCCTGAGTATTCATAACCACTACCTGGTTCCTTATGTGAGTTGATGTCTTAAATTCACACTATTTGCTTGGAGAAAAATATAAAGGCAAACTATTTTATTTTATAGTAGACCAAAATCTTCAGCATCCCCAAAGGCAAATCTCTTTCAGTTAAACATGGAGTCAGTTCAAGCAACAAAGAAGTCACATAAATAAATTTCCAAATATGAACTACCAATGAAAAGCTATAAAACACATAAGGAGACAAAGAATTATGGTGAGAGTCATCATTTACAAAAAAACAGAACGCAGTTCAGAAAGACTTTAAACGTATATGCTAAGAGATATAGAATGTAAAATAAATGTTTACAATTAGCAAAAAGATTACGGTCTATAAATATTATTTCCCACTAAAAGGAACAGTGGTTACTTGGAGAATTGGCTGAGCCAGATCTGGAAAATAAAGTATAAATGTTGATCTTGGAACACCTTGTCCTATCAGAGAGCAATGAAGCTATTAAAGGCTAATATAGCCATGTCAAGACTCAGGGAACAACTGAAGAGGCCCCAACTGAAGAGGCATACAACTGGACAACAACTCCCAAATTTATATCACCAGCTCAAAGTGCTCTCTTAAACTTCAGACTCATATATAAAACTATCTATTCAGTATATCCACTTGAAAAAATCTCATATACATCTCAAACTTAGCATGTCTAAAACAAACTCTTGAATCTTTCCCCCAAATCTGTCTCATCCACAGTCATCCCTACAAAAATTATTGCATAAAACCTTCAAATTACTCACGCCAAAAACCTTGGAGTTACCTTGACTTTTCCCTTCTCATTTCTTATGCAAATTCTTTTCTTTTTTTAATAAGTTATTCACAAAAGGAAAACCAGAATCGACTGACGACTCACCACTTACACTGCTACAGTGAACCAAGCCACTATCATCTCCTACCAGGATTATAGCAACCCTTGTCCATTGTAATCTATTAAGCCCAATATCAAAGAAAATAAAAGCCAATGTTCTTACAATGGCCTAAAAGATCTTACCCATTCTGCTCCCTCTTACCTTTCTGGTTTATTCTACTTCTCTTTCCCTCATTTACTCTGCTCCAGCCATGTTGGCCTCCTCGCTTTTCCTTGAACACACCGTAGGGCCTTTCAACTGACTATTTCCTTAGCCAGGAATCTTATTCCCCCAGTTATCCCCTGATTAATGTGCTACCTCTTTCAAGTCTTTGTTTAAAAGTCAGCGAGGCCTACTGGAACCCCCTCCAACTTCCAATCTCTATGTTCTATTTTTTTCTCATAATACTTATTATCTTAAAACATACTCTAATTTACTTTGTGTGTTGTTGTTGTTTTATATAAATTTATTTATTTTTATTTATTTATTTTTAGCTGTGTTGGGTCTTCCTTGCTGTTCTCGGGCTTTCTCTAATTGCGGCGAGTGGGAGCTACTTTTCGTTGAGGTGCGCGGGCTTCTCATTGTGGTGGTTTCTCTTGTTGCAGAGCATGGGCTCTAGGCAAATGGGCTTCAGTAGTTGCACCACGTGGGCTCAGTAGCTGTGGCTTGCAGGCTGTAGAGCACAGGCTCAGTAGTTGTGGCTCACGGGCTTAGTTGCACCACGGCATGTGGGATCTTCCCGGACCAGGGCTCGAACCCATGTCCCCTGCATTGGCAGGCGGATTCTCAACCACTGCGCCACCAGGGAAGCCCTGTGTGCTGTTTATTGTCTGTCTTCCTCTATTGGAGAAATTCAATAAAGGCAGGGATTTTGTTTTGTTCTGTTTTGTTTCGTTTTGTTTTCCAAAGTACTCCAGTATTTAGTAAATGTTTATTGAATTAATCAGTGAATCAATGAACATATAAATAAGAACTTCTATTCATCAAAAAACATCATAAAAGGTAAAAAATTGGCCACAAAATATGAGACAATATTTACAACACAAGTAATTAAAGAAGGATTAATATCATAAATAATATTTTGAAATAAATACTATGAATAAATAAGAAAAAGATAAATATCCTAATAGAAAAATTTGCACAAAATAAAAAAAAAAAGAATAGGCATTTTCTAAACAGGAAATGTGAATGTCAATAAATAATGAAAAGGTGTTTAGCCTCATTAGTGATCAAGGAAATGCAAATTAAAGCCATAATAAGATATTACATATCTACCAATTGGTAAAAGTAAAGTTTTCTGGCATTAACACAACAAGACACCTTTATTTCCTTTCTCAGTTAGGAAATTCCAAAGTTTTAGGAGCTGTGTGCCAGAAGTGGGGATGAAAACCAAGTATATATTTCTTATGAGATTAAATTCAAGCATGTTTATCATAGGTTATAGATATTTTCTGTTGCATTTTACTGATAGCCAAAATAAAAGATGATTCCCTAGATATCAAAGTGTGTTTAGACAAAGGCTGTATTTACCCATCTGGTACGTAACTTTTAACCCCAAGGCTTGTGCTATCACCAAAAATTTGTAAATATATTTTAGAGAATTGCATGAGTCATAAGGCATGTTTATTATAAGAAAGCACTGTTAGTTTATGAAATATCCTGGTTACTTACTTTGTCAATTATCTCACCATTTTTTTCTCTCCTTTTCTGGACAGAAAAAAAATCATAATTCAGTGGACTAATCATCAAATAGAATTGACTCTGGCTGTTTCTAATTCAACCAAAATACAAAATTCTGTTTTCTCCACATTTGAGGTGACCTTTAAATACATTTAGTTTGATAATGATTGCTTTAGCGTAAGAAACAAGATTCTTCTTGCCCTGAACCCTATCACCCCCACTATATGCCTTCATGCACCCTTCATTCTAGTTTATGATTTCTGTTATAGACCCCCTGTCTCTAGGCCCAAAGTCATCCATCACCCCCAACTCGGCATATGAAGCTCTTTACCATTCAGCCTCTGTCTTTACTTACCAATCCCTGACTCAATCCACACATTTAACTTTCACTGTTTCTCAAATCTAACAAGTCTGCTATAGCCTGAATGTTTGCATCCCCCAAAATTTATGTGTTGAATCTAGTCCCCAGTGGAATGATGTTTGGAGATGGGGACTTTGGGAGGTTATTCAATCATGACGACAAAGCCCTCATGAATGGAATTAGTACCCTTATAAAAAAGTTCTAGAGAGCTTTCTTGCACCTTCCATCATGTGAGGACACAGAGAGAAGATGACCATCTATGAACCAGAAAGTGGGACTTCATCAGACACTGAATCTGCTGGTACCCTGTTCCTGGGCTTCCCAGCCTCCAGAATTGTGAAAAATAAATGTATGTTGTGGGGGCTTCCCTGGTGGCGCAGTGGTTGGGAGTCTGCCTGCCGATGCAGGGGACACGGGTTCGGACCCTGGTCTGGGAGGATCCCACATGCCGCGGAGCAACTGGGCCCGTGAGCCACAACTGCTGAGCCTGAGCGTCTCGAGCCTGTGCTCCGCAACGGGAGAGGCCGCGATGGTGAGAGGCACGCGCACCGCGATGAAGAGTGGCCCCCGCTTGCCGCAACTAGAGAAAGCCCTTGCACAGAGGCGAGGGCCCAACACAGCCAAAAAAAAAGTATGTTGTTTATAAACCACTCAGTCTGTGGTATTTTGTTATAGAAGTCTGAAGGGACTAAAATACAGTTCATTCATATAAGCAGAATTTTGCACACTTGATCCTTCTGACTGAAAAGCCCTACTCATCTCTGAAAACCCTCCTCAAATCACACACCTTCCATGAAGCCTTCCTACTCCTTTACCTAACAAAGCAAGTTGTTCTTTTCTTTAAGTCTTCATTGCATTTTGTGCAAGCTTTGATTAACAGTGTGATTATTTGCTTAAGTATCTAACTCTCCAAGTGCCCTGGGAGAATACTGTCTTTAAATCCAGGCAAGCAGAGCCCCTGCCTTGGCCCTGCACCGCTGCAGGACCCTCCTCTTTTACAATACCTTCTTGGAAACTTCCTAAATCTTTCTCCAGTGCATGGGATTAGGCAGAGTGGGCAGTGCCCTCAGAGCCTGACATCCTGAGCCCAGAGCTGAACTCACATGGGCTGGGTCCTATCTCCTATTTGGAGGGCCTTCTGATTTCTAAATGCCAGCATGACATTGATCAGATGCCCCAAGATTTGAACTTTCCAATCTTGGTTCTTTCATTAATTTGCTCTAATGATGACTTTAGATAAATTTAAATGGACTTCAATCTCTTAATCGTGAAATTAGAGGATTGAACCCTAGATAATATTTGAGATATCTTTCAGATAAAAGAATTCATGACTTCCATTCATCTAGTCTTATTACTTTAATTGATTGAATATGTAATTATCATAAGGAATGAACACTCACCGTATCCTTAGTTGCATCAATAAATACTAAGAGCTGGAAAATGAAATATTTGCCATAATATTTAAATTAATAATAAAACAAAAATACATGGTATATTGTATTTGGGGGCATATATTCTCAATGATCCATCTCCTAGGATTCTTCCCTTTGATTTTCTAAAGTATATTTTTTAGTGATTTTGAAAGGGAGTAGAATATGCCACTCCAAAATATGCTACTTTGTCATGTTGATTACTTTGAGCTGAAGGCAATCAAGACCCAGCCAACTCAGGAAAAAATTTTATCTCTCCCTTAACCACCTAAAAGAATTTAGATAGGTGGCCTGTACTAGAAAAAGAACTATTACCAGAGATAACTTTTTTACCTGAAAGACTTATCTGCATGGCAGGGCAAACTTCTAATTACCAAACACCAGCTCTTCTGATTGTCCTGTGATTCCCCTTCTCCCCTTTGAAGCCCCAGGCCACAATCCCCTTCCTTAGCTCAGGATGACATAGAAGATTCAATTACCCAACTTATCGCTGAGTCTAGTATCTTTGGAACTTCCATACAAATTAAATTAAATTTGTTTTTTCTCCTTAATATGTCTTGCATCAATTTAATTATTAGATCAGGCAAAAAACATAGAAGAAAAGAAGGAAAAATATTTCTACCCCTATAATTTATTATTAATCATTTGGAGAATTTAATTTCACTTTAAGATTAATAAATGAGGGCATGCAGTTTTAATAATCATATATTTTTTCTTCTATGAGAATTCTAAAATCTAGTATTTAAGTAAACATAAGTAGATATTAAGTATAATAAAAAAGAAAAATAACACTTAATCCTGAAATTTATTATGACAGAAAAAGCACTACAATGCCAACAAATAGTTGACATGTGTTAAACACGTTGACAGAAACAGCAGCTAAAAGATAACATAAAACAATCCATATTTTCAGCACTAAGCATGCTATGTTTTATTTGATTAATTTCAATAATTTTGCAGTTAGTACTTGTAACATAATTTCAGTATCTGTATGCAGTAATTTAAAAGAAAAGTGGATATCAGAAAGAAAATGAAAAAAGTAGAAATAAGCTAAAAGAATACAAGGGCAAAGGAACTAAAAAGTCAACATGAGAAAAAGGAGTACAAAGATTCACCACACAATCCCTATGTGTATTGTTTTCAATGTACAAACAAGTTCATTCTTCGTAACATTCAAGTTAAGTTGGCAAAATCAAAGCATGATAAATGTTTTTTCTTTATAAGGTATTTGACAGAATAATTTTTTTAAAGATTAAACAGTATCATTTAAATGCAGTATTTAATAATGACTATTGTATATATGTGTATAATTCAAGTTATGTTAAAGTTAATTTTAAATATTTTGTGTAATAAGAAAGAAAACCAGTAGCTCTGAGAAAATAAAATTGGTCTCTGGCTATGAGTTAGTAAATGACAGTAAATGAGTTAGTAAATTTCCTCTGCCTTCCATGCATGTTGCCAAGCTGGCAGAATAATTTACCTTTACCAGGGGGTGTCTCTTAACTCTCAAAGTTCTGTTGACATTCACATTGGCCCTTATTGTGCATTGGTGGTATCTTACAACTATGAGCGACTGTAAAAACAATGAGGACTGCTTACTTCTAGAGCAGTTGAAACGTTCCATACAGGGTGAAGTTGAGAGAGCCTAATGCTTAAGCTTCATTAGCTTCAGAGAGAAATTCACTTCTGATTGGTTGGTACAAAATATGTCACCTCTGATTAATTATGCACCTAGAGCTGTGGTCATTTTTTATTTTCAGGAACTTTTATCTTTAACAATTAACAATTCTACTTTGTCAACTCATTTGGATGTTGTTCTTCAAAATCAGGCCCTTATTTTGAATATACATATTTATATATAGAGAGAGAGAAAGACATAGACAGAGAATTCAAGATATATTTTGTATTTATATGTATTATCTATACTAGCTTTATATATGTATGATCATATATATCTGTGCATATATATGTATATGTATGTGTGTGTATACGTGTGTGTGTGTGTGTATATATATATATATATATAAATATATATATAAAATCTTTAGAGCATTGATTTTTAGAGTCAATGCACTCAGGGTGTCTTTTATATATAGATTATCATTGGCACTTCTCAGATAGACACTCAGTAATACCAAAAAATTAACTCCCTCATCTTTCTTGTAATTCATGGCACAGATATAAAAAAACAAAAAGGTATGTTAAGAATATTTAGCATGATTAGTATGCCCCAAATTTTTTCAGCATTGCTCAACAGTATTATAAAATCTGTCCTATTTTTCAGGTCTTCAATGTAAGAAAGCTCTAAAAACAAAAAGGCAGTCAGTCTTAGTTTTCCCCCTGGGGGCCACTGATCTTATTCACATTTTTTAAATGTTCACATGAAAAAAATTTTAGTAATTATATGTATGTTTTCAGCATGCGAAAGAGCTGACATAATGACTATCAGCAAAACACTTCTAAATGACCTTGTCCCATGGTTGGAATACCTATGATTAAAAGTTATTGGGGTACGTAGCTTAGAAGACAGATTGTAAAGGATGTACGTAAAGCCCTATAAATTCATCAGTGACTTCATTCCCTGTATCAGTGAGTAATAGAATATTAAAATGAATCCTGAAAACATAAACTGACCAAAGTTTGTGCAGAAACAGAACTGAAGTGATCCGATGCACTGCCCCAAGTTCTTTAGAACATGAGATCTATAGTAAACAGAAGACTAGGAACTTCACACATAAAATCTTAACGAATAGTTTATGATGCTACTGATTACTTCCCCAGTGACCACTCACTGGAAAAACATTTCAGTGCTAAATAATGTTGTGCTTTATTGTTGCAAAACATTAACAAATTGTATGAACATATTCCATTCACAAGTACAAGAAGCTCTACCAGTAGCCCTGGGCAAACAATGCTATGACATTAAGACATAACCGAGTTCACTTGAATGTTCAACAGAAGAAGACATCACGATGAAAGATCTTCATTGTACCCTGCTGACTTTTAGCACATAGCTAAGTGTCAAGACCTACTGTCTTAGGTTCAATCCTCCTATGATAATAGGTTTCTTGCTATTAATTTGCATTTTTCTCCCTAGACACGGGGACCAATGGTCCATTTTATTCCCTTGAGTCCAGACCCAGGATGACAACAAATAGAAATCTCCTTATAGAGGTATGAGACTTTTTAAATACCTGGCAACCCTAAACTAATCCTAAAAATAAAAATTCAATCCTGTGTCAAAGTTGTCCCACACTTCCAGAGCTGGTCCACATGAGAGACCAACACTATCCAAGGAGGGAGCATTCAACCTACATGCTTGTCAATACGAAGGCCATGCTTCTAACTTTATATTTGTTCCTAATTAGATTCTAATTGGTTAGTAGTTTCCCACTTAGCCCCAGAGAAAGAGGGGAGTACCTGACCTATATTTAGTGACTACTGTCTCTGAATTTTTTGAACATAGGAATGATAAAATTGCTTTAGAAAAGCAATATTAGTAACTATATCCAACATTGCACTAAAAATGTGATCCCTGCAGAGAAGATCACAACTTTGTTTCTCTATAATACTTGAATTTTTAAAGACTTTGGAATGCTTTAGCTAGCAAGGATCCACAAGGGAAAGTTCCACCCTCCATGTGAAATGCTTGAGCCAAAATGATTTCAGAGTATAGCATACCCATTCTATGGAGTTACCTGCTCAACAGGAGAGATGAAGAACCCAACCAACCTTTTAAAACAAAGGAGTAATGTCAGGACTGCTTCTCTAAACGTGGTCTCCACTGAGAGAGTGACTTGGAGTTTCACCTTAGGCATCAAAGGGGTATATATTCACTCCTTGAAAGAAACCCTCCAACTGTATTCCTGTCCATTTAAAATGTATCCATGATTTACCAGGCCCCATACAAAAGGAATTTGGCAAGTCACACAACTTTGGGGATAAGAACCTATTTATATCAGCTGATAGCCTTGCAGGGATTTAAGAAATACAAAATAAAATAAACAGGATAGTGTTGATTTGCATGTAGAAGCAATGCTTATGAAATGTTAAGCAATGTGTAGCCTGAAAAGGATGTATCACAACTTTCCCACTGGGACGCTATGTATTGCACCGCATTAAGATGTTTAAGGGAGACTACACAGGTCCACATTTAAGATGGAATGTTGATTACAGTCAACAAAGAAAAACTGTAAATGTAAAACATTAGATGTCTCAGGATTCCCTTTGTAAAAATTCTCTGCGCCTTTTCTTTTTCCACATTTTAAGTTGCAATTTTCTTAGGCCACCTCTTTCTTTCCCCTTTTGACGCTAAGTAATGGTATTGCAGTGCTAAGATTTGAAATTGCATGTGCTCCTAAATGCTGGTGAAAGAAATCTCAAAAATATAAGAAAGAGAAAATGTTTCTCTCTCCCTACTGGTGCAGAAAAAGTATTATTTTGCCTCATACAGCTAGTTCTGATAAAATGGTCAATGGAGAACATCTACAAGTATACATATACATCTATACATCTTATCCTTTGATAGATATATCGATCTTATACATCTATCAAATATGTGTGAAAAAGTGTAATCTATTCTATGTTAGGTTATTGAAACTGTCCTTAGAAGTGTTATTTGTACAAAGGAGTCTTTTGGGACACCTGGACTTTAAAGCTTATTGTTCTGCCCTGAGAAATATAACCTGTTAGCCTTCCAAGTTTGCGATTCTGATTGTATTTCAATGATTATTTGCCCTGGTAATAATATTCAAATTGGCATCCTTATAAATAGTTGTGAGGTTTCTATTTTAACAGTGCTCCAGAAGAGCACTTTTGGAATTCCCTTTCTTCTCCATTTATGCATAAATGTCCCAATAACACCATGAAAATGCTGAATTCTTCATTCAAAGGGTTCAAGACTCTTTGTCTCATCAATTAAATCTAGTATATCCTGGGGCATTCTGAATCACAGTAACAAACATAAAAATCCTGAGACCATATAATTTTTTAAATGCAGAGGGAAGATAATCAGTTTTAGCTAATAATATATTTAGGGAGGACATACTTAGCATCTTTCTTGTAGCCTGGAATTTGACCAAAAAACAGTATACCTTGAACTTCTCTTTTCCTTTTAACTTGAATTTTCAGCAGGTATTTGCAAAACCATGTTCAAATATAGCATGCCAGTCCCTCATGGGAATCTTCTGATTTACAGATGAGCAAATTAGAGAGCAATGGGGTTAAGTAAGAATGTCAGAATCACACATAAAGGAGGAAAAGAGTAAGACATTAAGCTGCTAAGTCCTAATTTCTGGGTGTGTGACCCAGCAGCTGCTTCTGAAGGAATACAATTAATTCCATATGAGATTTTATCTAGTTATTAATGCCTCAATTCTAGTGCTAGGGGAAAAAATTCTGAACTGTTTCTGAAATGTTACAGAAATAGACATAGTTAAATGGAAGAGAAATCCTTTGCTATATTACTCATAATGAGTCTTTTTCTAGATCACTCATAATCGCTATCATTTTGCTTTGCTTTTCTCCAATTTTACTCAGAATTATTATTAGTTCTCTTCCCCTTACAGAATATCTCAATTTAACTAAGATTAACATTTCTATAAGCGTACTGCCATAAAGTAGATTTTGTTATCCATGTAGCACTGTTGATGCTTTCATAAAATGACATTTAGAAGGAGAAAATACAGGTATATAATGAGATGGAATAGGAAAAGCACTTCAGTCCTCAACTAGAAGAAAACTTTTTTAAAAATATAAAGTGATTAACTGTTATTTTATTTATTCTTTCTGTTAACTACAAGGAGGAAGGAAAAGATATGATTAGTTAAACCAAATCCATATTTCAAGTAATCAAGGAGAGGAATGAGAGAATCAATTGTCCAACCAACTGATAAGAAAAGCGATTGTGTTTTCAGATGTTAATTTGACCTTATTGAGCCAAATCATTCTTTCAATAGTATGACACAAATTAGGAAAGGCCCTTGTGGCGTGTGTCTAGGAGCTGAAACAACAGACACAGACAGAAATAATCATGATAAAAGGTTCTGTGACTGGAAATAGTGCTATCATTGAAGAAAATACTACAGGAACATAGAGGAGGAAAACAGTATTTTTGTTTGGGGGTAATGAGGCAAGGGTGAGAAAAGGCTTCAAGGTGATAATGTTTTCTACCACCTTGCCCAAATTATCCCTTGCTGTGATGAATAGGTTAATAGAAAAATTACTTATAAAACTAGGCATTGTGGCACAAGTAGTAAGCTCTCCTCTCATCAAGATTTAACAAAGTTGGGTGGTTAAACTGTACATTCTTTTACAGTTACAGCCTGCTGACTCAGGCAGAAACTCCTCTATCAAAACCTCTATTGTCTGGCTTTAACCTATATTTCTAATTTTATGTTTCAGCAAGTCACTTTCTACTTACTACACTCCAGAAAACCAGAATATTCTTGAATTTTCTCCCCCTGTATACAATTTTACCATTTCCTCTGTCTAAAATGTCCTTTTTAAATTTTACTTTTGTCTGTCGTAATTATCAATCTCTCATTCCAGACTTAACTCAAATGCTATGTCATCCATCTTTCTATTCATCTGTAGTGGGTTAAAGACTCAAATTCTTTGTCATTCCCCTACCAAGAGGTGGGATCTATTTATCTACTCCCTTAAATCTGGGCTGAGACCGTGAGTATTTTGACTAGTAGAATACAACTGATATAATATTGTGTCAGTTTGGGACCTAGCCTTTAAGAGGAACAGCAGCTTCTTCAGCCTCCGTCACAGTATGCTCCCTCAGAGGAAAGCCAGCTGCCATGTAAGAACTCCAACGGCCCTGCCATACTGTGAGGAAGCCTGAGTTACCCATGCGGAGCGGCCACATTTACAGTGAGATGCCCGGCCAGGCCCAAGCGGTTCCCAACATCCCAGCTGATGCTCCAGACGCATGAGTGAAGGAGATGTCTTGGACTACTAGCCTAGTTGAATCTCTAGATGGCTGCATTGCCAGTTACTACCTGAGTGCGGCCCCGGGAGAGTCCAAGCAAGAATGGCTCAGCTGAACGGAGTCAGCCCATAGGAAAGTTAGAGATAATAACAAACCGTTGCTAGAAGTCACTAAATTTTGGAATGGTTTGTAATACAGCAATTGATCATCGGAATACTATGCAAAAAGTATATATTGAAAAACTATGGAAATAGTAAAACGATCGGTGGTTGCCAGGACTTTGGGAGGAGGGAAGGATAAACAGGTGGAGCACAGGGGATTTTTAGGGCAGTGAAACTCTTCTGCATGTTTCAATAATGGTGGATACATATCATTATACATCTGTTGAACACAGAATATACAATACTAAGAGTAAATCGTAATGTAAACTATGGACTTGGGGTGATAATCACATCAATATTGGTTCATTAATTGTTTCCCAAACAAATCCTCCATCCCATAACCTTCACAGGGTGAAAGCATTCAACAAGAAGAGGCTATCTAACATTGAGGGTTTGGTGAGTTTTACAGAGTGTGATGATAGACTTAGTCATGGAAGAATTTTTTTGTGGAGAGGGTGGGAAATGTGGTTTTAAAAGGTTTCTAAAGAACTCAGAGCGTTTTTTTCTTTTTTGTTTATTCTTCTTCACTTGGTATTTAATGTTGCCCCTGACTTTTGATACATTTAATTTAAAGTAGATGTTTCCTAAATTATAACATTTTATTTTCTATGCTTCATCATTTTTATGTTTTTTACAATAAATTGTATATAATTTTACAAGAGGATTGTTATTTTTTCACATTATTGGTAACATGAAAATATTTAAAACTTCATTGGTAATAAAGTGTTAAATAGGCTCTTCAATCAGGAATATCATTTCTGTATCAGCAAAATAAAAAAAAATTTATTATATACAATACAATCTTGTGATTTGTATTAATTACAGAAAATATTAACAACTAAGACCAATCTAGATGAATAAAATCAGAAGATAAAAATATTTTAGTTTAAATTTTTTAGATTAACATAAACATAGTACTAGTAAATATTTCTTGTATTTGATTTGCTTAAGTAGGACACAGTTTTATTAAGTTAAGCTTGTCTTAATATGTTTTTGTTTTAAAGTCTCTAGGTATGTCACCATAATCAGTTTACTTAGTCATGAAGATGATAATATTTACTTCTTAGGGAATTTAAAAGAAGGAATGTGGACAAAGTACCTAACCGCCTGACAGACAGTAAGGTTAGTATTAATGAGAGCTCTTTAATTAAGGTGAGCTTTTAAAAATTAATTTACATTCTGCTCTCTCTTCCAAATCTGCCATCGTTACAAATGCAAAACCTTTTTAAGCACTTCACAAAAAAGGTTTACAAAGGACAAACAAGCACATGAAAAAGGGCTTAAAAATCATCAGTCATCAGAAAATGCAAATTAAAACTACAGTGAGCTGCCATTACACCCTAAGAATGGCTAAAGCGAAAACAAATGTTGGAGAGGATGTGAAGCAACTGGAATTCACAAACGTTGCTGGTAGGAACGTAAAATAGTACAACTTCTTTGGGAAACTGTTTTGCAGTTTCTTAAAAAGTTAAACATAAATCTACTCTATGATTCTGTGATTCCCCCTTCCAGGTATTTATTCAAGAAAAATGAAATATATACCAACCAAAGGCCATGTACAAAAATGTTCATAGTAGCTTTATTAATCAGAGCCATCATCTAATTCATGAGTAAACAAACTTTGGTATATTTATACAGGGAAACACCACCCAGCAATAGAAAAGAACAAATGATTGATATACACAACAGATGAATCCCAAAGCATTATGCTGAGTGAAAATCTAGACACAAGAAAGTATGTGCTGTATTATTCCATTTATATAAAATTCTAGAATAAGCAAAACTAACCTATGCTGATAGACATCAGGTCAAGTGGTTTCTTCCCTGGTGTGTATATTTGAATGGAGAGAGGAAATAGAGAGTGGGGAGGCTCTCTCTCTTCATTTCTGGAATTGCCAGAAGTTTGTAAATTTTTTTTTATTATGTGGAGAAAGGTGGATGGGTCTTTTCACAGTAATAGTTTTATTTGTTTTTGTGTATGAGGGCTCTTTTCTTTATTAGGTTTGGGCTTATATTAATCAATATTGCTAATTTCATCCTTTATCATTTTAATATAGTATTCTAAAGTAAGTTTTCCTTTTAGTACCATTTTTGGCTGCATTTCCTGTAGTTTGTTCTCTGCTATAACTTATTCCTAAAAAGTTTGTCAATTCAATTGGGTTTCTTCTTTTAACTGGGAGTAGTAAGAAGAATTGTTGTTGTTGTTTTCTTTTATCAGTTTAACTTTCTAATTCTTCTTTGGTTGCCCTTTTTAGTTTTAGTTTAGTTTTTTTTGTGATCAAACAATTTGACCTAAACAATTTCTAATTTTTGAAATATATTGAGGTTTTTCTGAGACTTAACATACGTTCAACTTCTGTACCTGCTCCATAGGTGTTTAAGAGAATGTATATCATCTATATATATTTATTTAAACAAGTTTAATAATTCTTATTCAGATGCTTTATAACCATATGTATATTAGACCTGTCTGGGTCTCCTTTTCATAGTACATTTAACAATGTATTATATTTCAATTATATGTTGCCTGATGAATAAAAGTTTGTGTCTGTTATATCTTACGGGTAGATCATGAAGTCTGTTGATATAAAATATGCTTATTTGCCTCATGTAATGCAGTGTAAGAAAGAAAACCACCTCAAGTCATGCAGCTTAATGGGATTAAAACTAAGACTGTCTTCATAACATTATTATTTGGCTACCTGTATTAATATGTTTACTACTCCAGGGTATCCAAAAGAAGTTGCCCAAATGTATTTTTCAAGTTACTTATTTCAAGCACAACTGGATCTTTGGAAAATACATAGCAAGGATAATCTTGCACAATTTCCTACATACAATCAATGTTGAGAAACGAAACTAGTAGACTGAACTTTATTCCTAAAGTTATGGAGTTGAAAACTAAACTTCAAAGATGATTCTGATGTCATATTGTATAAAATAAACAAACACAATTATGTAGGACTGGATCTATTATTAGACTTCACTGTTTTATTCTTTGGCCCTAACATATTAGGAGTCCTCTGTCCTGCCCATTATTCCAAGAGAAGTTCTCAGGATTTTTACCTGGAGGAAACCCTAGCCACTAGCTGCTGTGTATAAAGATGGCTCTCCTCTGCAATTAATCATTCAATCAATTACCCTGGTATTGCCCCAAGCACCTTTTTGACTTATACTTGATCCTGAGTTGAGTATTTCTTCAGGATCCCTCTGGTAAAAACAGTTTTCACCTTTGCAGCTGGTTACTTCTCTCCATGTCTATGTCTTTTCAGGTTATAATTTCCTTTGTCAATCTGACCCTACCTGCTTTCCATAAATCAAAAATTATGCAAAATATCTGAAATATGAAATACAGATTTCCAAATGGATATGGACTACTTTCTTGCTTTTCAACACTGTTAGAGAACACACACACCCACGTGCACATACACACAATTTCAACAGGACCAGAGGATTTTAGGAGGGACCTGGATCTTCGGAGGAGCCTGAATAAGACCAACATCTTGGCTAAGTCAAGGAGACACCATTCATATTATGTTGGTTTTGCTTTTCGTGAGACTGTACAAAACAGGACCTTAGAGGAAGAAAGCATGTATGCTCAGTCTGCCATCTTGAACTTGAACTATGAATCATCCACTGGTCTTTTAAATGGGTCTTTCTTCCTTCTTCATGCTAGTTATAATTGCTTTAGAAGTCTCAGAAAAATCTCAGAATTGGTTATTTTAAAATGTGTACAACTCTGGCATCTGGGTTCTATGTAAGATCAGCCAAAAATCTTTTGTAACTTACTATTTCTAGATATGGTTAAATTAAAAGAGGGATATTAAAAAAAAAAAAAGAAGAGGGATATTAACAGTTTCCCAGATGGGGGAAAAAAGAGATTGTAGGTTTAAAGACAAATAATTATAATTCTCCAAATGTTCCCGTGTATTTGC
This sequence comes from Balaenoptera borealis, assembly GCF_965194805.1. NCBI lineage: Eukaryota > Metazoa > Chordata > Mammalia > Artiodactyla > Balaenopteridae > Balaenoptera > Balaenoptera borealis. The sequence continues at coordinate 79,184,285 of NC_138871.1, read as the reverse complement.
ATTTGCTTGTTGACTGCTTTTTTTTTTTTTTTTTTTTTAAGGAACTCCTTTATTTATTTATTTTTGGCTGTGTTAGGTCTTCGTTTCTGTGCGAGGGCTTTCTCCAGTTGCGGCAAGCGGGGGCCACTCTTCATCGCGGTGCGCAGGCCTCTCACTATCGCGGCCTCTCTTGTTGCGGAGCACAGGCTCCAGACGCACAGACTCAGTAGCTGTGGCTCACTGGCCTAGTTGCTCCGCGGCATGTGGGATCTTCCCAGACCAGGGCTCGAACCCTTGTCTCCTGCATTGGCAGGCAGATTCTCAACCACTGCGCCACCAGGGAAGCCCTTGTTGACTGCTTTTATCACTCAGTAAAACTGATGGTCTTCTGCATCCAAATACAATAGAAAACAATCTTTACTGAGAAAAAAATTAAAAATATGAATTGCTATGTGGTAAAGTCTTATTGAAACATTTTGGCAGTTTCTAATTGCCAAATTAGATTTGACTGAGGCCCACTGGGACATGAAAACAACATTTGCTGATAGCAGAATATATTCTAGATAACAACAGGACTCAGTGTTTTGGCTTTAAGTATTTGTTAATTCAAAATGCATAATGCCCATTTATAAATGGGTGCATATACATCTACAAAATCAAAACAAAACTTCTTTCCCAGAGATTTTTCTACTATTCCAACAATCCAGTATAGCAAAATAGTATTTCCAATATATCTTATGATTAAAACAAATATCCATATCACCTGGAACCTCAGAGGAAAGTATTTATTATAATAAAGTAAGCAGATCATAATTTGATAAATGTGAACCCATGTGTGTTCATGGAGCCAATGACAAAATTTTGTCTTCATGACACCCACTGCTTATAGGACAAGCTTCTAATTCTTTCCATTAGCATTTAAGGCTCTCCTAATTCCAGCTTCTATCTCTTCATCCTCTCTTGTCTCTCGTTACTTTCCAACATAAATAAATTTTTAAATCTAGGAAACTATTTTCCTCACTTGCTCATTCATTGGTTTATTCATTCAATAAATGTTCATTAAACCCTCGCTATGTATTGGGCACAGTTTTAGGCACTCGGGATACATCAGTGAAATGACAGACAAAAATTCCTTCTCTTGTGGAGTTTATATTCTTGTGAGATCAGGGGGAGACAGACATTAAAGCATAAATTTAATAAATATGTAAACTATATGCCAGAAGCCAAAGATTATGGAAGTTGCCCAGAATAAGTGCTAGCAGGAGTACATGGGAAGAGGGAGGGGTGCAATTGATCCAGCTCAAGCCCTTGGCTTCCAGTAAAGCCCTTCATAACTTCTCCAACCTATAGTGATTGTTGCATCCTATGAACCACTGTAATACTACTTGACAATCTGCATCATTCAACTGACTTTTCTTAAATACTGTCTTATATTGACATAAGAAGTAAACTAGAAACAGGAGGATTGGGAGAGCAGTCTAGGAGTCTAGTTCTAGCTCTTTTACTTGGTACATCATATAACCTGTCTGGGTGGTTATATGATGTACCTTTAAAATGAGAGGTTTAAACTAGATGTTATCTGAATATCTTTCGAAATTAAAACATCATTATTTTTATGTTTAATGTTCTTCTCCCCTCATCCACAATTTCACCATAAAAATCCTTCATAAGTGTCCTTCCTTCTAGAACCATCCATATATGTAATGTGTAATAAGCTGTAATATATGTTAGTTGATTTACTGGCAAAAATATCTTCACTCTCATCATCAAAACACCATTCATGAGCTTCCCTGGTGACGTAGTGGTTAAGAATCCGCCTGCCAATTCAGGGGACGGGTCTGAGCCCTGGTCAGGGAAGATCCCACATGACACAGAGCAACGAAGCCCGTGTGCCACAACTACTGAGTCCGTGCACCTAGATCCCGTGCTCTGCAACAAGAGAAGCCACTGCAATGAGAAGCCTACACACCTCAACGAAGAGTAGCCCCGGCTCGCCGCAAATAGAAAAAGTCCGCACACAGCAACAAAGACCCAACGCAGCAAAAACAAACAAACAAAAAAAAATTAAAAACACCATTCAGCGATGGAAACTTTTCAGGCACATCCCAACTTTTCTACTGGCCTCAAATATTTCATGCAATGAACTCTCTCTCTCTCTAGTCTCTGAGTAAGGTCTGGATTTTAAAGGAATTTAAGCTCAAGTACTTATGGTTCTCAAACTCTATTACTAATATTCTATGGATACAAATGGTTTATTTAAGAAGCATGTGATTCTCTCTAAGAAAATCTGCCCCTGCAAGGCTTCCACATCATTTGGAGTTTGTATTACCACATAATCACTCCCAGTCGCTAGTCAGTCTATAACTCTGGAAAAGAAATTAATCCACCAGACTGCCCAGATGAGTGCTTTGCTGACTTTGATGTGCATAGGAATACCTGGCAACTTGTAAAAATGCAGATTCTGACTCAGTAGGCCTGGGGGGTGAAACTTGCATTTCTAACAATCTCCTAGGTGGTGCCAATCCTGCTTGTCTACCTACCACACTTCCAATATTAAGGGGCTAAAAGAAATGATGGCATTATTAAACACTTTCAAGATGGAAATATGACTTGTTCATTTTTACCACCATTGAATTGCTGAAGCTACTTTTCTCCCCATTTAAAAAATATGGTCTTTTCTTATAGTCTATTATATTTGTGGATAGTTCTACTGAAAGATGCATATTTATATTATTCTTAATCTATCAAGGAGTGGACTGAGGTAAAAACATTATTTACATTATGTGGTACAATTAATCCTAACAGGAAAATGGTCACTCTGATTCAGTAAATAGAGTTTGGGCCTAACATTTTTTAAAAAAACAAAATTTTATTGCTATAAACCACATCAGAACTGTCAGGGATAGGAAGGAAAAAAATATTGTTTCTGACTATCTTCCAAGACTTGTCCAAGTATTTTTTAAATTTTTCATAATTAACAAATTTATTTTTTTCCATTTAAGTTGCTACAAAAATATTTACTGCATACAATGTTTTGGCTTCCATGCTATGTGCAGATGTGAGTGAGTCAGGAGAGGAGAGTTCATTCAATCAGGCAACGCTGGAGTGAGGAATGGACCTATGTCTCACCTTAGAACGAATGCTTGCAGATAAAAAAATAAATATATAACTGAACGGGGCCTGAGAGAAAGTGCCAAGGCTGAGCCAAAAAGTTTGTCAGATGAATCATCAAAGCCGAAAGATCTTAAAATTTGGCATACAAAATACAGAACTAAATAGGCTTCAAAAAAACAAGTAAGTTAAGAATAGGAAACCATGGTTCAGAAAGAGTAAAACCAGCCATGGTTTGTATCAATTTTGAAGAAAATTAATACCCACACAAGGCTTTCACTGCTCCTATAGATAACTGTGTGAGTGGACCAGATTTATTTATCAAGAATGGGATTGATACTAGATAAAGAAATTATTTATCTTGCATAAACCTTTATTTTAATTAAAATAAATTCAGCCTTACCTGCCTGTGCAATTTATTATATAATCTAAGTTAGGAAAACTCATATTAACAGATTAGATAACCATCGTCCATTAAAATGACATTAGAATTGTCTCTGTAGATTAAATAATAAAAAGCAATCTGTATTCATCTGTACAAATTTCTTAAATGACTAGCATATAAAAATGAAATTTTCATCCACTGCTGTTGCCCAGTCTAGTTACTGAAAAAAATTCTGTTCCTCAAAAGATACCATAAGAACTCTTAAAGTTTTCATTATTGGCACAAAGTTTACTGTTCATCTTTGTATTGTTCAATGCCAGTTTGAAGTACAAGTATCAGAACATTTAACTCAGATGTGGAATCACCAGAGTTACACAATTTAAATTTCATGGCTCATTCCCAGAGGGTGTCAAACTGGCCAAAAAGGAAAAACACAAGCCAGACTCTGAAAGGTTGGAAGGAGAAAGATTGTATATCCTAAGCACAGAGCCTGTTGAAAGAGAGCTCCTGGTCAAAGGCATAGTCATGGGGTGAGCGCAGAGGGTCCTAGGGGGTCCCCCTGCAACATGAAGCAGGCATGTTCTCTCCTGAGCCTGACCACTGCCAGGTTCGATGGCTTAAAGCCCCTGAACTGACACATTATGCACCATGTTGGGACGGAGTATGAGGAAGTCAGGCTGTTCCCCTTCTCAAGAGACTGCTACCCCAACCCAGGCAGACAAGAAACCCCTAAGGATATTTCACCCTTTACACCAGAACATGCTTAGTGTCTGGACTAGGGGTGAATGAAAGGCTTATCCCCACAAACATGAAGCTTCGAGCTGGCAGCCTAACAAATGCATTATGGTGCTTCCAGCCAGGGCAGGAGGAAGACTCACCATGCCCTGTCCCAAGAGGCTGCAGGCAAGCACACCAGGCCCTGACCCCCCATGTGTCCACACCAAGGCTCCTGCTGTGAGCAGAGGACACCACGGGTCTCAGAAAAGGGCACTGAGAGAGAGGCTCTGTGGCCAGGACAACAGGGACCCTGGAGTGGGCAGTTAAGATCTCATTTAAGAGAGGCAGCACAAAGTGAGACTCAGCATGAACCAAGGCTCCAAACCTCAGGGTATATTCAGTTGTCGCATCGGAATTCTTACAAAACATAAATTCAAAGATAGAATTATTAAGAATTTTAAGATAGGGGGCCTGATGTACTGCACTGCCCACGCCCATGAAGACTGTCCTGCTCCAGATACATAAGAATACAACTGTATAACACCATCAACATATAGTTGCTAAAAACTGGGGGCGGATCAGTTCTCCTTGGAGAAATGACTGATTCCAAGTCTGGGCCAGGGAAAGTGCAAGTAGAACATGGATGACCTAGTGTCAGAAAGCAAAGAAGTAGCCAAAGACTAAATGTAGCAAATGGACATAAGAGCCAGTGTAAATGTGCTCCCATTGCCCACATTTAGGATAACTTGAGCATCAAAATTTGTAACTGTAATTGATTGTAATACATTGAATAAATAAAAATCCATAAGAACAAATGATACTCAAAAAGAAAATAAGAGAGAACAGGAAAGAAGGCAGGCAGGGAGGGAGGGGGGATAGAAAGAAACTCACTTGCTTCCATTGGAGGTAACTATTATCCTAACTTCTTACTCTGAAAATTGGCGATTGGAGGGAAAAAATTAAGCATTTACCCTGCTTTTTAAAAATGAACTACAGTTCACTGCTAGTTGATGAATGAAACCTCTTTTTTACAGAAGAATGATGAATAATAAATGTAGAAGGAATGATAGTCTTAAAATGTAATTAAAAGAAATAGTTCAGTCAAGGATCATCAATGGATACTAAAACCATTTAGATGGAAGGTTGATGGGGAACAGGATATTCACATTGTACTGAAGTTTCTCCCTTCAGATTATCTGCTAAATGCAAAATGGAAAATTTACTTTTATAATAGAAAGATCTTGTGATTACCACCTCAACCACATAATCAGACCTAGCATCGCAAATAGTGACATTTTATAGCTCTTGATGTGCTACAGTATACTTCTGAAGAACTCTTTGCCAAAAATGATCAATGGAATCTAACTAAGCCTTTAGACATAATCTACTGTTATAGGAAATACAGGGGGTAGAGAAACAAATGACATCATAGGAAGCAGAGAGACAAACCCAAAATGTAGACATTCTACTAGGCAATTGATCTGGTCTCTTCAATAATTCAATGTCACGAAAAATAAAATTGAGAGGGGGTGATATTACACTAAAGTGGCATAACCCCAAATTTAACATGAAATTTGATAGATTCCAGGTTCAAAAAAGTCAGTTATAATAGCCATTTGTGAATAGCTGGAAAGGTTTTAAATATCTAGCTTTGGATAATACATGAGAATTGTTGTGAATTTTCTAGGTGCGATAATAGTATTTTGCCTGTGTGAGAGAATGTCCTTATCTTTACAAGACACAGGCTTAACTGTTTAGGTGGGTGACTTTCTCTGAAATGATTCTGCGAAGAGGCTAAAAGGTTAACTCTTGAATCTCAAAGGAGGGTATGTGGAGGTTGACTGTATTATTCTTTCAGCTTTTCTGTGTCAAAAAAATTTTTACAGTGGAAGTCAAAGTCTTATTAATATACCTTACAAACTTTCTCTTTAACAGCTATAACCTTTTTCAAACAAATCTGGCAAGGAGGCACAGGAAGTAAAGCAGACAACAGCTGAGCTGTTCTGACTGGAGCAGGTTGATGAACTAGAAGCCCATCCTTATCAGCAACCCCCTTGTCCCTTGAAGGGATCCCTGAAGCATTCAGAGGAACTCAGTTAAAACCCTCTAGCGTAGTAAACCATTTCTCATAGTGAATAGAAGGACTAGGATGGCAGTAGAGCATGAAGCACCTGAGGAAAAGAAAAGTGTACTCGAAGAAAGGGCATAAAAAAGGAAGATGACAAAACAAGAACTTAATATGTATTTCGCATTCCTTTTAAGACCAGTCCTCTCCTAGGACATTATGGGGCACCTAGGTAAATTGTCACTGAAGGCATATACAAGACCCAACTTCAGAGAGAAAGAGGCCTCTCGTCGCTGGGTGGCATTGTCATTAAATCAGTGGAGGATTCACCGTAGAACATAGATCCAAAGGGTCCATCCATTCAAAACATCTCATAAACGGATCCAGAGGGAAGTTCTAGCTTTGCATGGTCTTTTTAAACTAAAAAAGGACATATCTTATATATCTTTTGATATGTACTCTTAAAATCCAATTGAATGCACTTTAATTACTAAAAAGTTTTAGACTTGGTGCAGTCTCTTTTGTAAAACAGCCCAACAAGTCTTTATTTACTTCCTATCTGAAATACATTTCACTTTAAGAAAGTAGCCTACTAAGTGTATGCATGTTTTAATTCTGCTCTGTTAAAGCATAATTAGATAGTATGAGTTTTAATTAGGTACTGAGCTTTTATTTTCATTCTTTTGTATGCTATTGGGTATGTGCGGGTGTTTATGATGTTAAAGACCTGACTCTTTAATTAGTTTCCACCCATTCTGATTTTTCTCCAAAATAATAAACCCATATCATCTATTGTGTACAGATAAATACACACAATTTTCTAAGAGAGAAAGATTTTCTAAGGAATTGAATTTGTGAGCATAATAAACTATCATTTTTTCTAGGTGTTTTACCTATGGATAGTTGCTTGGGTTAAAGTTTCATAGATCTTCACCATTATTCTGAAAGCTTAGGAATTACTTTTTTAAAATTAATAACCAGTGGAGTTTCTTGAAAGCATATTGTCCCACTTGCTTCTCATGGCATTCCTACAATGTAGGTATTATTTTCCCCTCTTGAGAAGGTGCCTGGACTGGAATTAAACCATACATAAGACCTATCTGATTCGAAAACTCTTGTTCCTTCTGAAATATCAACTAGCATCATTAGAAATTAAAATTTAGAAAGTAAAATGAGAATATACCACATCAACAAGTTTCCACACATTTGGGGGCATATAATGTGAAATAGTTTTTGCTGCTTGTAAGAAATCATAAGGAGACTAATTAAGCCATGAAAACAGTTGTTTTTCAACCTGTCTTAAATATTGAAGGGACTAGGCACTGTGAAACTACAGGAACAATCATTCTCTCAAGCTATAAGAGAAACACTAAGCAGTGATCTTTTAACTTGCTTTTTCAGAAGTAAAAATAGTCATGAGCTGAAAAGAAACATATTTCATATGCTTAATCAAAAGAGGAATACCTAGAATATGTCAACAAGTAAAGGTAAATTAATTGCATTAATTAGGTTAATTAGGTCTCCAACCTTGCCAATGACCCCCACAAATGCATCCAGACTTCCCACTTTGAATGGTTGTATGACTATGCCAGAAAAAATCATTTTTTAGGCTGGTCTTTTCTCAGCATGTTATACTACATTTCCGTGAATAACACTATTGATTTTTTTAATCACAGATATAATTTTTAAAGCCAAAAATTGGACCCAAGAGCAATATCAAAGTAGTTGCCTTCTATCAAAAGGACAAAGTAATCTGTATTTTGACATCTGTAAAATGTGGATATTGTTACCTCATGGATCTAGTATTAGAATTAAAAAAGAATAAACACATGAAAGCGATTTTGGTGCTTAATACACAGTAGGTTCTTGCAGTGGGTTGAAAGGTGGCCCCTCAAGAGACATGTCCATGCACTAATTCCTGTAATCTGTGAATGTTACTTTATTTGGAAAAAAGGTCTTTACAGATTTTTGCCAAGAATCTTGAGATGAAGAGATCATCCTGGATTATCTAGGTGGCCACTAAATGCAATGACAAGTGCCCTTATAAGAGAAATAGGACACTGATAAACAGTTGTGAAGATGGAGGCAGAGATTGGAGTGATGTGGCCGCAAGTCAAGGACACCAAGGAATTCCTTAGGCCACCAGAAGCTAGAAGAAGCCAAGAAGGATTTTACCCTAGAGCCTCCAGAGGGAGTGTAGCCCTCCTTACACCTTCATTTCAGAAGTCTGGCCTCCAGAACTGTAAGTGAATTTTTTCTGTTTCAAGCCACCCTGTTCTTGTAATTTCTCATGGTAATGATGGGAAACTATTATAGATCTCACATGGTAGTTAATAATAATTAAAGTCATTGCTATGTCTTCCTGTTGGTTTAATGCAAGGGCTCTCAATCGTCAATGCACATTTAAATCACCTGGGAAGCTCCTAAAACATTCAAGCCCAGACCCCGCCCCCTAAGATTCTGGTTTAATAGGTAGTGGGCAGGGAAGAGGTATGGTTCTCAGTGGTTTTTAAAATCTCCCAGGTAAATATAATGTAAAGCAAATGTTAAGATTCATTGTTAACATTGCTATTCAAGAGTCTGTCTTCCCAGAGTTCCCTGGTGGTGCAGTGGTTAAGAATCCGTCTGCTAATGCAGGGGACCCGGGTTCGAGCCCTGGCCCAGGAAGATCCCACATGCCGCAGAGCAACTAAGCCGGTGCGCCACAACTACTGAGCCTGCGCTCTAGAGCCCACAAGCCACAACTACTGAAGCCCGCATGCCTAGTAAAGATGATCCAAAATCTTGTAAATAGAATGGAGAAAATACAAGAAACATTTAACAAGGACCTAGAAGAACTAAAGAGCAAACAAACAATGATGAACAACACAATAAATGAAATTTAAAATTCTCTAGAAGGAATCAATAGCAGAATAACTAAGGCAAAAACGGATAAGTGGCCTGGAAGATAACATAGTGGAAATAACTGCCACAGAGCAGAATAAAGAAAAAAGAATGAAAAGAATTGAGGACAGTCTCAGAGACCTCTGGGACAACATTAAACACACCAACATTCGAATTATAGGGGTCCCAGAAGAAGAAGAGAAAAGTAAGGGTCTGAGAAAATATTTGAAGAGATCATACTTGAAAACTTCCCTAACATGGGAAAGGAAATAGTCAATCAAGTCCAGGAATCACAGAGAGTCCCATATAGGATAAATCCAAGGAGAAACACACCAAGACACATATGAATCAAACTATCAAAAATTAAATACAAAGAAAAAATATTAAAAGCAGCAAGGGAAAAGCAACAAATAACATATAAGGGAATCCCCATAAGCTTAACAGCTGATCTTTCAGCAGAAACTCTGCAAGCCAGGAGGGAGTGGCAGGACATATTTAAAGTGCTGAGAGGGGAAAACCTACAACCAAGATTACTCTGACCAGCAAGGATCTCATTCAGATTCGACAGAGAAATTAAAAACTTTACAGACAAGCAAAAGTTAAGATAATTCAGCATCACCAAACCAGCTTTACAATAAATGCTAAAGGAACTTCTCTAGGCAGGAAACACAAGAGAAGGAAAAGACCTACGAAAACAAACCCAAAACAATTAAGAAAATGGTAATAGGAACATACATATTGATAACTACCTTAAATGTAAATGGGTTAAATGCGCCACCCAAAAGACATAGACTGGCTGAATGGATACAAAAACAAGACCCATATATATGCTGTCTACAAGAGACCCACTTCAGACCTAGGGGCACATAAAAATTGAAAGTGAGGGGATGGAAAAAGATATTCCATGCAAACGGAAATCAAAAGAAAGCTGGAGTAGCAGTTCTCATATCAGACAGAATAGACTTTAAAACAAAGACTATTACAAGAGACAAAGAAGGACACTACATAAAGATCAAGGGATCAATCCAAGAAGAAGATATAACAATTGTAAATATTTATGCACCCAACATAGGACCACCTCAATACATAAGACAATAACAGCAGTAAAAGGGGAAATGGACAATAACACAATAAAAGTAGGGGATTTTAACACCCCACTTTCACCAATGGACAGATCATCCAAAATGAAAATAAATAAGGAAACACAAGCTTTAAATGACACATTAGACCAGATGGACTTAATTGATATTTATAGGAAATTCCATCCAAAAACAACAGAATACATTTTCTTCTCAAGTGCTCATGGAATATTCTCCAGGTTACATCATATCTTGGGTCACAAATCAAACCTTGGTAAATTTAAGAAAATTGAAATCGTATCAAGTATCTTTTCCAACCACAACGCTATGAGATTAGATATCAATTATAGGAAAAAAAACTGTAAAGATATAAACACATGGAGGCTAAACAATACACTACTAAATAACCAAGAGATCATTGAAGAAATCAAAGAGGAAATCAAAAAATAACTAGGAACAAATGACAATGAAAACATGACGACCCAAAACCTATGGGATGCAGCAAAAGCAGTTATAAGGAAGTATAGAGCAATACAATCCTACCTCAAGAAACAAGAAACATCTCAAATAAACATCCTAACCTTACACCTAAGGCAATTAGAGTTAGAGAATGAAGAACAAAAAAAAATCCCCAAAGTTAGAAGGAAAGAAATTATAAAGATCAGATCAGAAATAAATGAAAAAGAAATGAAGGAAACAACAGCAAAGATCAATAAAACTAAAAGCAGGTTCCTTGAGAAGATAAACAAAATTGATAAAAATTAGTCAGACTCATCAAGAAAAAAAAAAAGGGAGAGGACTCAAATCAATAGAATTGGAAATGAAAAAGGAGAAGTAACAACTGACAATGCAGAAATACAAAGGATCATGAGAGATTACTACAAGCAACTATATGCCAATAAATTGGACAACCTGGAAGAAATGGACAAATTCTTAGAAAAGCACAACCTTCTGAGACTGAGCCACGAAGAAATAGAAAATATAAACAGACCAATCACAAGCACTGAAATTGAGGCTGTGATTAAAAATCTTCCAGCAAACAAAAGCCCAGGACCAGATGGCTGCACAGGGGAATTCTATCAAACATTTAGAGAACAGCTAACACTTTTCCTTCTCAAACTCTTCCAAAATATAGCAGAGGGAGGAACACTCCCAAACTCATGCTATGAGGGCACCATGACCCTGATACCAAAACCAGACAAAGATGTCACAAAAAAAAAAAAAACTACAGACCAATATCACTGATGAACATAGATGCAAACATCCTCAGCAAAATACTAGCAAACAGAATCCAACAGCACATTAAAAGGATCATACACCATGATCAAGTGGGGTTTATCCCAGGAATGCAAGGATTCTTCAGTATACGCAAATCAATGTGATAAACCATATTAACAAATTGAAGGAGAAAAACCATATGACCATCTCAATAGATGCAGAAAAAACTTTTGACAAAATTCAACACCTATTTATGATAAAACCTTCCAGAATGTAGGCATAGAGGGAACTTACCTCAACATAATAAAGGCCATATATGACAGACCCACAGCCAACATCATTCTTAATGGTGAAAAACTGAAACCATTTCCACTAAGATCAGGAACAAGACAAGGTTGTCCACTCTCACCACTATTATTCAACATGGTTTTGGAAGTTTTAGCCACAGCAATCAGAGAAGAAAAAGAAATAAAAGGAATCCAAACCCGAAAAGAAGAAGTAAAGCTGTCACTGTTTGCAGATGACATGATACTATACATAAAGAATCCTAAAGGTGTTACCAGAAAACTACTAGAGCTAATCAATGAATTTGGTAAAGTAGCAGGATACAAAATTAATGCACAGAAATCTCTTGCATTCCTATACACTAATGATGAAAAATCTGAAAGTGAAATTAAGGAAACACTCCCATTTACCATTGCAACAAAAGGAGTAAAATACCTAGGAATAAACCTACTTAAGGAGACAAAAGACCTGTATGCAGAAAATTATAAGACACTGATGAAAGAAATTAAAGATGATACAAACAGATAGAGAGATATACCACGTTCTTGGATTGGAAGAATCAACATTGTGAAAATGACTATACTACACAAAGCAATCTACAGATTCAGTGCAATCCCTATCAAATTACCAATGACATTTTTCACAGAACTAGAACAAAAAATTTCACAATTTGTATGGAAACACAAAAGACCCCGAATAGCCAAAGCAATCTTGAGAAAGAAAAACAGAGCTGGAGGAATCAGGTTCCTGGACTTCAGACTATACTACAAAGCTACAGTAATCAAGACAGTATGGTACTGGCACAAAAACAGAAATAGAGATCAATGGAACAAGATAGAAAGCCCAGAGATAAACCCATGCACATATGGTCACCTTGTTTTTGATAAAGAGGCAAGAATATACAATGGAGAAAAGACAGCCTCTTCAATAAGTGGTGCTGGGAAAACTGGACAGCTACATGTAAAAGAAAGAAATTAGAACATTCCCTAACACCATACACAAAAATAAACTCAAAATGGCTTAAAGACCTAAATGTAAGGCCAGACACTCTAAAACTCTTAGAGGAAAACATGGGCAGAACACTCTATGACAGAAATCACAGCCAGATCCTTTTTGACACATCTCTTAGAGAAATGGATATAACAACAAAAATAAACAAATGGTACCTAATGAAACTTAAAAGCTTTTGCACAGCAAAGGAAAACATAAACAAGATGAAAAGATAGCCCTCAGAATGGGAGAAAATATTTGCAAATGAAGCAACTGACAAAGGATTAATCTCCAAAATTTACAAGCAGCTCATGCAGCTCAATATCAAAAAAACAAACAAACCAATCCAAAAATGGGCAGAAGACCTAAATAGACATTTCTCCAAAGAAGATATACAGATTGCCAACAAACACATGAAAGGATTCTCAACATCACTAATCATTAGAGAAATGCAAATCAAAACTACAATGAGGTATCACCTCACACCAGTCACAATGGCCGTCATCAAAAAATCTACAAACAATAAATGCTGGAGAGCGTGTGGAGAAAAGGGAATGTAGGCATAGAGGGAACTCTATGCAGTGTTGGTGGGAACATAAATTGATACAGCCACTATAGAGAACAGTATGGAGGTTCCTTAAAAAACTAAAAATAGAACTATCATATGGCCCAGCAATCCCACTGCTGGGCATACGTCCTGGGAAAACCATAATTCTAAAAGAGTCATGTACCACAATGTTCACTGCAGCTCTATTTACAATAGCCAGGACATGGAAGCAACCTAAGTGTCCATCGACAGAGGAATGGATAAAGAAGACGTGGCACATATATACAATGGAATACTATTCAGCCATAAAAAGAAATGAAATTGAGTTATTTGTAGTGAAGTGGATGGACCTAGAGTCTGTCATACAGAGTGAAGTAAGTCAGAAAGAGAAAAACAAATATCGTGTGCTAACACATATATATGGAATCTAAAAAAAAAAAAAAATGGTTCTGAAGAACCTAGGGGCAGGACAGGAATAAAGATGCAGACGTAGAGAATGGACTTGAGGACACGGGGAGGGGGAAGGGTAAGCTGGGACGAAGTGAGAGAGTGGCATGGACATATATACACTACCAAACGTAAAATAGATAGCTAGTGGGAAACAGCTGCATGGCACAGGGAGATCAGCTCAGTGCTTTGTGATCACCTAGAGGGGTGGGATAGGGAGCGTGGGAGGGAGGCGTAAGAGGGAGGGGATATGGGGATATATGTATACATATAGCTGATTCACTTTGTTATACAGCAAAAACTAACACAACATTGTAAAGCAATTATACTCCAATAAAGATGTTGGAAAAAAAAAAACTATTTGTTATAATGGGGAAATCTACATACTACCCTGGAATTCTTTCACACCATTTTATTCCTCTTTAGAGCTTTGAAACCATCCAGCAGACACATGCAGAAAAATCTGTTTGAAAATTATAAGTGAGAGATGTTTTATAAACTCCAGATGGAATTTGGTGTCTAGTCAGATCAAATATGAAAAGACATCCAGCACCAGGGTAGATATCTAGCAAGTAAATTCTGTCTGACTTTGTGAATAGAAATTTTCAGCATTTTACTAACTGAACTTTAGTGTGGAAGCTAAGCAATTATTCTGTTATGGGGGGGCAGGGAAAGTGGAGGAATGGTGGAAGGTTACTATCATTTATTGAGAACTACAACATAACAGGCACACAGTGATAGATATTTTATATCCAATGTCTCATTATAACCAACCGCCTTATGACCTGAGTGTAACTGAAGTTCAGTAAGGTTAAGTGTCTTGCCCAAATCCTGATGACCAAGATCCAAAATCCAAAATCCAACTCAAAACTATTTTCTTTTTCCAAACAGTTGATATGCACTTTCTTGTCCAACGAGTCACTCACTAATTCCCATTTCACTCTTAATTCTTCACTTCCAATTTATTCCATCCAACTTTTAACCAAAACCTTTCTCTCTCCTATTTAAGCAGATGTTGCTAATTTCAATATTCACTGATTTTCTTCTCCATGTCCAAGTTATCTCACTTCCTGACTTGTGATGTAACATATAAACATTTCAAATTTTATGAAAAAATTTGCGAAAGAGTTAACATGTACCATTTTGAAGGCTTCCCAGTTTTAATTGTCCTTTGCATAAAGAGCTGCTGATGGATTTTAAATTTCGTCCTTTCTCTTTTCTGCAGGTGCTTGCTTATGCATCAGTGGTGGGCTGAAATATATGACAACGTTCCTTGCTCAAGGGGAAAATTCAGATCAATCTAGGTACTAAGTCAATTGTATACCACCTAATAGGGAATGTATTTATTCAAAAAGTATTTACAAGATGGCTGTTGTGAGTCAGGAACATATAGTACTTATCACAAGTTGTCACTTATGTTCCTCACGCTCCTAATCTATCTTTCCAGCTTTTGCCTCCACCACTCCATCAAAGGCAATTGGAAGTAACCATATTTGGACTACTACCATTTTCTAAACACACTACAGGTTTTCCCAATCTGAGGTTTTATTTACTCCTTTCTCCCTACCCAAAAGCCTGTCTCACATCTCACCTTATAGGAATCCTATTCATTTTACAAAGCTCATCACAGCTCAAAGGCCACCCCTTCAGGAGACTTTTTCAACCACCATAGCTGGAAGTGCTCTCTTCTTCCTTGCAACTGCTAGAGCATTGTATTTGTTTTTTCCAATCACTTTTATTTATCTTTTTATGGCATAATGATTCGCACAGATACAAAAAATCATATAAGCCATTTGTACATGGCTCCATTTCCACATGGATTTATTATAATAACTGCCAGTTATTCTCTTGCTTAATTTTCTGATTATTTTCCTTTATTATACCCAAATGTCCCATTAGATATGCCATATACTTACTTATAATTTTCAAATGTTCAAGGATTTCAAAACATATCAAGTCCTTTTTTCCTGATAATCTCTCTCCAGAGCACTCCTACTCTGCTCTGGACTGGTTGCTCTCCAGGCCTGTGACAGAGCTGTTCTCTTGGGTCTTCCTTTTCTCTTCATCCTGATCACTTCTGGAAAATTCCATGATAGATCCATGATTTCCTCTATCCCATAATACTGCTTTTTAAAATTTAGCATCTACACTCCAGTAGCTTTCTAATAAAAATGCATGGAAGGTAAATTTTCTGAGTATTTCTTATCAAAATTGTTTTTATTTGATTAAAAGTTTGGCTTGTTATAGGATTCTAAGTAATAAATTATTTTCCATCAGATTCTTGAAGGCATTTTTCTCTGTCTTTCTATCCCCAGTTTGTAATAGTATACTTCCAGTAGTCTACCTCCAGTAGCACTAGTATACTTCCATATTATTTGGTATGGTGTTTTTTTATTCTTTAAGTATCTACTGAACACTTGTTGTGCACCATGTGCAGAATCTCATCTACTTAGCAAGGCAGTATAGTGTTACAGTTAAGCAGATAGACTGGAGCCAGCCTACCTGGGTTCAAAACCCAGCTTTGCCCCTTTCTAGCCTGTGAGCTTGGGCAAATTGCTTTACATATCTTTGTTTCAGTTTCCTCATCTATAATATTCAGAAAATTAAATGAGTTATTCCCTGATGTTCTGGCACATAGTACACACTTAATAAGTATTTGCTATTATCATCAAGGCTCTACTTTTCTTGTGCTGTTAAGTAAAATTCAGACTTTGATCAGGTATGCCTTAATAAGCCTCTGCTGTTTGTAGGGTAGGTTTGTTTCCCTTAAAGTCCAGTTTGTTATTCTTTTAATTATGACACTAGACTTGCCTAGACAAACTAATGCAAAATGTTTTTGGTGAGTCCAAGATAATTACCTCTTTAACAGTCCTAGAGTTCTAGGATATGAGGAATTGCTAAATGGGATTTCACACTGTAAAAAGGTTTAATTGTTTCACCTAAGTGAGCAAATACCTTCATAGGAAAAGCATTCAAGAAGTGATTTGCTAAAATCTTTGCAGTGTTTTGATTTTATTTGAGTCTTACATCAATAAACACTTGAGAAAAAAAAGCAAATTGATTTCCTGAGATTCTATTTCCCTTCATAATATTTTTCCCTAGTAGAGTTTACATTTTGCAAGGATTTTCATAGTCAAATACTACTCTCAAAAATAAGGAATCGAAAGTTCCAAAAAGGAAAAAAAATCAAAAGAGAATAGAGATAGGCAGCTTCAAGATGGCGGAAGAGTAAGATGCAGAGATTACTTTCCTCCCCACAGATACATCAGAAATACATCTACAGGTGGAACTGCTCCTGTAGAACACCTACTGAACGCTGGCAGAAGACCTCAGACCTCCCAAAAGGCAAGAAACTCCCCACTTACCTGGGTAGGGCAAAAGAAAAAAGAAATAACAGAGACAAAAGAATAGGGACAGTACTTACACCTCTGGGAGGGAGCTGTGAAGGAGGAAAGGTTTCCACACACTAGGAGCCCCTTCGCGGGCGGAGACTGCAGGTGGCGGAGGGGGGAAGCTTCGGAGCCACGGAGGAGAGCGCAGCCACAGGGGTGCGGAGGGCAAAGCGGAGAGATTCCCGCACAGAGGCTCGGCGCCGAGCAGCACTCACCAGCCCGAGAGGCTTGTCTGCTCCCCCGCCGGGGCGGGCGGGGCTGGGAGCTGAGGCTCGGGCTTCGGTCGGATCGCAGGGAGAGGGCTGGTGTTGGCGGCGTGAACACAGCCTGAAGGGGTTAGTGCGCCACAGCTAGCAGGGAGGGAGACCGGGAAAAGTCTGCAGCTGCCCAAGAGGCAAGAGACTTTTTCTTCCCTCTTTGTTTCCTGGTGCGCGAGGAGAGGGGATTAAGACCGCCTCTTAAAGGAGCCCCACAGACAGGCGCGAGCCGCGTCTATCAGCGCGGACCCCAGAGCCGGGCGTGGGACGCTAAGGCTGCTGCTGCCGCCACCAAGAAGCCTGTGTGCGAGCACAGGTCACTCTCCACACCGCCCCTCCCAGGAGCCGGTGCAGCCCGCCACTGCCAGGGTCCCGTGATCCGGGGACAGCTTCCCCGGGAGAACGCACGGCGCGCCTCGGGCTGCTGCAAAGTCACGCCGGCCTCTGACACCGCAGGCTCGCCCCGCCTCCTCCGTACCCCTCCCTCCCCGTGGCCTGAGTGAGCCAGAGCCCCCGCAGCAGCTGCTCCTTTAACCCCGTTCTGTCTGGGCGGGGAACAGACGCCCTCAGGCGACCTACACGCAGAGGCGGGTCCAAATCCAAAGCTGAACCCCAGGAGCTGTGCGAACAAAGAAGAGAAAGAAAAATCTCTCCCAGCGGCCTCAGGAGCAGCAGATTAAATCTCCACAGTCAACTTGATGTACCCTGCACCTGTGGAATACCTGAATAGACAACAAATCATACCAAATTGAGGAGGTGGACTTTGGTAGCAAAGATATATTACTTTTCCCCCTTTTTCTCTTTTTGTGAGTGCATATGTATATGCTTCTGTGTGTGATTTTGTCTGTATAGGTTTGCTTTCACCATTTGTCCTAGGGGTCTGTCCATCCGTTTTTTTGTTGTTTTTTTTTTACTTTTTAAAATTTTTTTCGTAATAATTATTTTTATTTTAATAACTTTATTTTATTTTATTTTATCCCCTTTCTTTATTTCTTTCTTTCTTTTCTTTCTTTCTTTCTTTCTTTCTTTCTTTCTTTCTTTCTTTCTTTCTTTCTATTTTTTCTCCCTTTTATTCTGAGCTGTGTGGATGAAAGGCTCTTGGTGCTACAGCCAGGCATCAGGGCTGTGCCTCTGAGGTGGGAGAGCCGACTTCAGGACACTGGTCCACCAGAGACCTCCCAGCTCCATGTAATATCAAATGGTGAAAATCTCCCAGAGATCTCCATCTCAACACCAAGACCCAGCTTCACTCAACAACCAGCAAGCTACAGTGCTGGACACCCTATGCCAAACAACTAGCAAGACAGGAACACAGCCCCATCCATTAGCAGAGAGGCTGCCTAAAATCATAATAAGCCCACAGACACCCCAAAACACACCACCGGACATGGACGTGCCCACCAGAAAGACAAGATCCAGCCTCATCCACCAGAACACAGGCACTTCCCTCCACCAGGAAGCCTACACAACCCACTGAACCAACCTTAGCCACTTGGGACAGACACCAAAAACAACGGGAACTGTGAACCTGCAGCCTGTGAAAAGGAGACCCCAAACACAGTAAGTTAAGCAAAATGAGAAGACAGAAAAACACATAGCAGATGAAGGAGCAAGGTAAAAACCCACCAGACCTAATAAATGAAGAGGAAATAGGCAGTCTACCTGAAAAACAATTCAGAATAATGATAGTAAAGATGATCCAAAATCTTGGAAATAAAATAGACGAAATACAAGAAACGTTTAACAAGGACCTAGAAGAACTAAAGAGCAAACAAACAATGATGAACAACACAATAAATGAAATTTAAAATTCTCTAGAAGGGATCAATAGCAGAATACTGAGGAAAAAGAACGGATAAGTGACCTGGAAGATAAAATAGTGGAAATAACTACTGCAAAGCAGAATAAAGAAAACAGAATGAAAAGAACTGAGGACAGTCTCAGAGACCTCTGGGACAACATTAAATGCACCAACATTCGAATTATAGGGGTCCCAGAAGAAGAAGAGAAGAAGAAAGGGACTGAGAAAATATTTGAAGAGATTATAGTTGAAAACTTCCCTAATATGGAAAAGGAAATAGTTAATCAAGTCCAGGAAGCACAGAGAGTCGCATACAGGATAAATCCAAGTAGAAACATGCCAAGACACATATTAATCAAGCTGTCAAAAATTAAATATATTAAAGAAACCATATTAAAAGCAGCAAGAGAAAAACAACAAATAACACACAAGAGAATCCCCATAAGGTTAACAGCTGATCTTTCAGCAGAAACTCGGCAAGCCAGAAGGGAGTGGCAGGACATATTTAAAGTGATGAAGGAGAAAAACCTACAACCAAGATTACTCTACCCAGCAAGGATCTCATTCAGATTTGATGGAGAAATTACAACCTTCACAGACAAGCAAAAGCTGAGAGAATTCAGCACCACCAAACCAGCTTTACAACAAATGCTAAAGGAACTTCTCTAGGCAGGAAACACAAGAGAAGGAAAAGACCTACAATAACAAACCCAAAACAATTAAGAAAATGGGAATAGGAACATACATATTGATAATTACCTTAAATGTAAATGGATTAAGTGCTCCCACCAAAAGACACAGACTCGCTGAATGGATACAAAAACAAGACCCATATATATGCTGTCTACAAGAGACCCAATTCAGACCTAGGGATACATACAGACTGAAAGTGAAGGGATGGAAAAAGATATTCCATGCAAATGGAAATCAAAAGAAAGCTGGAGTAGCAATTCTCATATCAGACAAAATAGACTTTAAAATAAAGACTATTACAAGAGACAAAGAAGGACACTACATAGAGATCAAGGGATCAATCCAAGAAGAAGATATAACAATTGTAAATATTTATGCACCCAACATAAGACCACCTCAATACATAAGGCAAATACTAACAGCCATAAAAGGGGAAATCGACAGTAACACATGCATAGTAGGGGACTTTAACACCCCACTTTCAGCAATGGACAGATCATCCAAAATGAAAATAAATAAGGAAACACAAGCTTTAAATGATACATTAAACAAGATGGACTTAATTGATATTTATAGGACATTCCATCCAAAAACAACAGAATACACATTCTTCTCAAGTGCTCATGGAACATACTCCAGGATAGATCATATCTTGGGTCACAATTCAAGTCTTGGCAAATTTAAGAAAATTGAAATTGTATCAAGTATCTTTTCCATCCAGAACGCTATGAGACTAGATAACAATTACAGGAAAAGATCTGTAAAAAATACAAACACATGGAGGCTAAACAATACACTACTTAATAACCAAGTGATCACTGAAGAAATCAAGGAGGAAGTCAAAAAATACCTAGAAACAAATGACAATGGAGACACGATGACCCAAAACCTATGGGATGCAGCAAAAGCAGTTCTAAGAGGGAAGTTTATAGCAATACAATCCTACCTTAAGAAAGAGGAAACATCTCAAATAAACAACCTAACCTTGCAATTAGAGAAAGAAGAAAAAAAAAACCCAAAGTTAGCAAAAGGAAAGAAATCATAAAGATCAGATCAGAAATAAATGAAAAAGAAATGAAGGAAACGATAGCAAAGATCAATAAAACTAAAAGCTGGTTCTTTGAGAAGATAAACAAAATTGATAAAAAATTAGTCAGACTCATCAAGAAAAAAAGGGAGAAGACTCAAATCAATAGAATTAGAAATGAAAAAGGAGAAGTAACAACTGACACTGCAGAAATACAAATGATCATGAGAAATTACTACAAGCAACTCTATGCCAATAAAATGGACAACCTGGAAGAAATGGACAGATTCTTAGAAATGCACAACCTGCTGAGACTGAACCATGAGGAAATAGAATATATGAACAAACCAATCACAAGCACTGAAATTGAAACTGTGATTAAAAATCTTCCAACAAACAAAAGCCCAGGACCAGATGGCTTCACAGGCGAATTCTATCAAACATTTAGAGAAGAGCTAACACCTATCCTTCTCAAACTCGTCCAAAATATAGCAGAGGGAGGAATACTCCCAAACTCATTCTACGAGGCCACCATCACCCTGATACCAAAACCAGACAAAGATGTCACAAAGAAAGAAAACTACAGACCAATATCACTGATGAACATAGATGCAAACATCCTCAGCAAAATACTAGCAAACAGAATCCAACAGCACATTAAAAGGATCATACACCTTGATCAAGTGGGGTTTATTCCAGGAATGCAAGGATTCTTCAATATACACAAATCAATCAATGTGATACACCATATTAACAAATTGAAGGAGAAAAACCATATGATCATCTCAATAGATGCAGAGAAAGCTTCTGACAAGATTCAACACCCATTTATGATAAAAACCCTGCAGAAAGTAGGCATAGAGGGAACTTTCCTCAACATAATAAAGGCCATATATGACAAACCCACAGACAACATCGTCCTCAGTGATGAAAAACTGAAACCATTTCCACTAAGATCAGGAACAAGACAAGGTTGCCCACTCTCACCACTATTATTCAACATAGTTTTGGAAGTTTTAGCCACAGCAATCAGAGAAGAAAAAGAAATAAAAGGAATCCAAATCGGAAAAGAAGAAGTAAAGCTGTCACTGTTTGCAGATGACATGATACTATAGATAGAGAATCCTAAAGATGCTACCAGAAAACTACTAGAGCTAATCAATGAATTTGGTAAAGTAGCAGGATACAAAATTAATGCACAGAAATCTCTTGCATTCCTATATACGAATGATGAAAAATCTGAAAGTGAAATTAAGGAAACACTCCCATTTACCATTGCAACGAAAAGAATAAAATATCTAGGAATAAACCTACCTAAGGAGACAAAAGAACTGTATGCAGAAAATTATAAGACATTGATGAAAGAAATTAAAGATGATACAAATAGATGGAGAGATATACCATGTTCTTGGAGTGGAAGAATCAACACTGTGAAAATGACTCCACTACCCAAAGCAATCTACAGATTTAATGCAATCCCTATCAAACCACCACTGGCATTTTTCACAGAACTAGAGCAAAAAATTTCACAATTTGTATGGAAACACAAAAGACCCCGAATAGCCAAAGCAATCTTGAGAACGAAAAATAGAGCTGGAGGAATCAGGCTCCCTGACTTCCGACTATACTACAAAGCTACAGTAATCAAGACAGTACAGTACTGGCACAAAAAGAGAAATATAGATCAACAGAACAGGATAGAAAGCCCAGAGATAAACCCATGCACATATGGTCACCTTATCTTTGATAAAGGAGGCAAGAATATACAGTGGAGAAAAAACAGCCTCTTCAATAAGTGGTGCTGGGAAAACTGGACAGCTACATGTAAAAGAATGAAATTAGAACACTCCCTAACACCATAACCAAAAATAAACTCAAAATGGCTTAAAGACCTAAATGTAAGGCCAGACGCTATCAAACTCTTAGAGGAAAACATAGGCAGAACACTCTATGACATAAATCACAGCAAGATCCTTTTTGACACACCTCCAAGAGAAATGGAAATAAAAACAAAAATAAACAAATGGGACCTAATGAAACTGAAAAGTTTTTGCACAGCAAAGGGAAACCATAAACAAGACCAAAAGACAACCCTCAGAATGGGAGAAAATATTTGCAAATGAAGCAACTGACAAAGGATTAATCTCCAAAATTTACAAGCAGCTCATGCAGCTCAATATCAAAAAAACAAACAAACCAATCCAAAAATGGGCAGAAGACCTAAATAGACATTTCTCCAAAGAAGATATACAGATTGCCAACAAACACATGAAAGAAAGCCCAACATCATTAATCATTAGAGAAATGCAAATCAAAACTACAATGAGATATCATCTCACACCGGTCAGAATGGCCATCGTCAAAAAATCTAGAAACAATAAATGCTGGAGAGGGTGTGGAGAAAAGGGAACACTCTTGCACTGTTGGTGGGAACATAAATTGATACAGCCACTATGGAGAACAGTATGGAGGTTCCTTAAAAAACTAAAAATAGAACTACCATATGACCCAGCAATCCCACTGCTGGGCATATACCCTGAGAAAACCATAATTCAAAAAGAGTCATATACCAAGATGTTCATTACAGGTCTATTTACATTAGCCAGGACATGGAAGCAACCTAAGTGTCCATCATTGGATGAATGGATAAAGAATATGTGGCACATATATACAATGGAATATTACTCAGCCATAAAAAGAAACGAAATGGAGTTATTTGTAGTGAGGTGGATGGAGTTAGAGTCTGTCATACAGAGTGAAGTAAGTCAGAAAGAGAAAAACAAATACAGTATGCTAACACATATATATGGAACTAAGAAAAAAAAAAAAAAGGTCATGAAGAACCTAGGGGTAAGACGGGAATAAAGACACAGACCTACTAGAGTATGGACTTGAGGATATGGTGAGGGGGAAGGGTAAGCTGGAACAAAGTGAGAGAGTGGCATGGACATATATACACTACCAAATGTAAAAGAGATAGCTAGTGGGACGCAGCTGCACAGCGCAGGGAGATCATCTCGGTGGTTTGTGACCACCTAGAGGGGTGGGATAGGGAGGGTGGGAGGGAGGGAGACACAAGAGGGAAGAGATATGGGAACATATGTATATGTATAACTGATTCACTTTGCTATAAAGCAGAAACTAACACACCATTGTAAAGCAATTATACTCCAATAAAGATGTTAAAAAAAAAGAGAATAGATAAAATGGAAAAGAATAAGAATACTTAAAAAGAAGGGTTAACATGTAATTCAGTTAGTGAATGAAGAGAAATTAATTTTTTAAAAAAATTTTAAAAGAAAAAGTGGCTAGGAAGCAGAACTAAAATGAAAACATATCTATGAAACTTATTAATCAGTTTATAGAGAATAACATCTAAAGACAATTTGCACAAATCCCTGGGTGTCTCTGAAGGTGCTAGCTCTTTATGTTTGCATTTCCTTAGCTATTAATCAGTCAGCTTTTGTTAAATAGTGTGAAGCTCTTGCTCAAGGTAGAGTCATCCCCATAATGTACTCTAGGCCAACTCTTATACCCCAGACCACCTTTATCCTTCTGAGGAAACAAAAGAAGATATGGTTCCCCCCGGGCAAATGCTTGATGGATGTGAAATATTAAAGTCTGAGACAAAACAAATCAAATCACATTAGGAGAAGCACTGAAGGAAGAGTATTGTAAAAATTCCAGTAATGGTTCTATGCAAGAATATAGAAATCACATTCAGAAAATGTGCTGACTCTGACCATAGTATGTCTCTTGTCTGCATGTCTCTCAAAGGATACTGGAATCAGAGGCCATTTCCATGGTTTTTAGCATATTTCACACAGCTTTACTGAGATATATTTCACAAATTATAGAATTCATCCATTTTGAGTTTACAATTCAATGATTCTTAATAACTTTGCTGAATGGTGCAACCATGATCATAAGTCAGTTTTGGAACATTTCATTCCCCAATAAGATCCCTCGTGCCCATTTAAACACATCCTAACCACAGGCCCAAGTAACCGCCAATCTACCTTCTGTCTCTGTAAATTTGCCTTTTCTGGACATGTTATATAAATGGAATCATACAGTATGTCTGGATATTGTATGGATACTTTGAATAATGTTTTTGAGGTCCATTCATGAAGTAGCATATGTCAGTAGTTCATTCCTTTTTATCGCTGAATAGTATTCCATCATATGGATCTACCACGTTTTGTCTACCCACTCACTTGATGGACATTAAGACTGTTTCCAGTTTGGGGCTATAAGAATAATGCTGCTGTAAACGTTCACTCACAAGTCTTTGTATGGACATATGTTTTAGTTTCTCTTGGGTAAAACCTAGAGTAGGATTGCTGGATCACATGGTAGTTTTATGTTTAACTTTTCTAAAAGCTGCCAAACTATTTTCCAAGTGACTGCATCAGCAATGTATGAGGATTCACATTTTCCACATCTTCAATAACATTTGTTATTGCTTATCTTATTTATTATAGCCATTCTGCTGGGTGTGAAGTGATATCTTTGTGGTTTGGATTTACATTTATTTCTCTAATAATTAATGATGTTGAGCAGCTCCTAGCATTTTAAAGTTGCAAGCTCTTTATTTTACAAATTAGTAGACTGACAACTAGAGAAGTGATTTATCTAAGGTGATTCAGAATTTAGTGGCAAAAATAGAATTCACGTCTCTTGGCTCTTTAGTGCTCATTTTTCTCTATGAAGCAATAAATATAACCATTTTTAAAAGAAAGTTTAGGCCCCCTCCAGTAGATTACAACTGCCTTTAAGCGGGAATCAAGCTCTGGATCTGTCACTATACTCAGGTCAGTTTTCATGTAACCTTTATTTTTTCTTTCCTCTTGCTGTGTATAGAATCTAGCCTATGTTTGATGTCCATAAATAGCTAAGTGAATGAATGAATGAATGCCAATAAATGTTAAAAGCACAAAAGCTATCTGAGAAAAAGCCAACAGTGATGGAAAGAATGCACAAAATATGTATTGTAAAAGTATACAGTCAACAAGTGAAATAAGTAATTTCTTCTTACTCCCAAATTGAATGAGTGCTCACTGCCCCACCTACACTTTCTAAGTGGAATCTTTCATCATCTCTTAGTTATATTACAACAATAGCATCAAAATTGTCTTTCCAGCACCAGTTTCCCCCAACCCTTGATCACTGGTAATATAAATATCTGAAGTCATTCTGCTGCTTAAAAACTGCCATTGTCTAGCCAGTTTTCTTAAGACAGAGTCCAGGTTACTTAGGATGACACACAAGCTCTTGTCACATATTAAGTGGGCCTTTAGGACAAGGTAAATAGCCTGGAGATCATGGATGGGCCAGCACCAGCAAGAAAATCTCCATTCTGAGGCAAGTTTTCAACCTAGCATCTCTTAACTTTCCAAGTCTGTGAAAAACAAAACAAAACCAACAAAAACATACAATTAATTGCTCCTGCTTGGGCTATTTGGGTGGAAAACATGAATGTTTTCTAACATATGGCAGTCCAGTACCTATGCCTCAGAACTGGTTATCCTGTTGTCTGTCTCCAAAACCATCTCTATTTCTCTTCTCCCTTTAGAACAGAACCACCACTTTGACAGAAAATAAGCCCTGATCCAGCATGACTGGTATAAATCCAGTGCTTCCTGAGGTAGTTAAGCTGAGGCTTAATGCTTTTCTGAGCTCACAAATGGAGAAACTCTGCTGATATTTTTGTTCTTCAGCACAGTAATCCAGACTCTAGGATGACTCACTCAATGTGTTCACATGCATTTTCACAAATATTAACATGGATTAATGCATCAACTCTCACTTGGCATGAGTTTACAGTTCGTGAAGAGCAACTGTGAGTTAGATTGCGACAGAAGATCCGTCTATGCAGAAGAACACCATGCTCTTTCCAACTCCTGGAAAATGTAATGCTGCAGACAGGCCAAGGTAAATACCACATAAAGTAACAATATATTTTTGCCTTCTCTTAACTTGTCAGATTTGTTATAGATGCTTTAAGAACTACCTCTAAATCCTTTTTTTACAACACATTTGATCAACAATTTTGAGCACTCTTCAGTGTGATTTCATTTTTGCCAGAGTCAATGCCTTCTTCATGTCTTAAAATGACCCACAGCTTTTGTGAAATATCAAATAACATAGATATTTGGTGAATGTTTTTAACAATACCTCTTGTTATTCAAACCTTATAGAAGTACAATTATATGTATATTTAAGTATCATGTAAACTTGTGATATATTTTTATATTTTTGTAGACATTCCAGATGGTTGAACACCTAAAAATCTTTAAATAATTTTTAAACCATGGCACAAACAGTGTTTGCTGGCATTCTAGAAACCCACGCATTTTATTAGCATATGCCTCCCTGTCATATTTTAACGATCCCTAATAATAACCAAAACAGTTAGCACATAAATAGCATTGATAAGCTGAGCCAAACTATTATGTGGAGAGAAATTATGGTGCGGTGGCAAGAACGCTATAAAAGTATAAGGGTGTATTGTTTCTAATGTTGACTTTAGCACTAACTGTACGACCTTTGACAAGTTACCTCACCCTTGTGGGTCTCCATTTCCCTATCTCTTGGATGAGCAGTGTCACCAATAGGACTTCCTGAAAACAGAGTCTAGAAAAAAAGCCTACATGCAGGCTCAAACTCAAAATATTTAAAATTGAGTTCATCTCCCCCCCACCAAACCAAATCCTCTTGGATTTTAATATAAATCCAATGACGATAGTGATCATGTCTGTCTTGTTTTCAGCTGTATATGACCAGTGCCTAGTACAGAACCTGGGCCAAAAAAAAAAAAAAAAAAAAAGCCTACATGCAAGCAGTTTATTTGGGAAATGATCTCAGAGAGCAAGAGGAGGGAAACAGAGGAGGAGGAGAAGCCAATAGAAGGATCTGTATGGTGTCAAGTTGGCCACTGTTTTGGGTGACTGGTGCTCAGAACCATCTGGGAGCTTCATGAAATGAGCAGCCTCAGAGCAGTCCACCAAGGGGACGAAAAGGGGAAGGAAGCATTATTCACCAACTCAGTACCTCAGCAATCAAGGGTGGCCCTAAGAGTGCTAAAGGCCCCACGTTTCAGGTTTGCACTTGCATGAGTGTAGAACAGGGCCCCACCTGTCCACTCAGAGCTGTCAGAGAAGCCCTGCTCAGGACATGAGAGGGGTGAAGAGAAGCCTGAAACAAAGTGCTCTCAGGTTACACTGAAGGGAAGCAGCTGAAATCCTGCACAGAAGTGGTCACCTGAGGAATAACCAGCGTAAGGAAAGCCAGGTGCATTTGAAACAGTGGTCAACGTGCTCTCAGAAACCTTCAGCTCTTATATTATTTAACATTAATATTTATAACTACCATCTATTTAGTTTCACTGTTTACAGTATTATCTAATTTTTGCTGCACAACAGACCTGTAAGTAGATATTGTTATCTCTATTTCATAGATGAGGAAACTAAGTCTCTAGAAAGGTTAAGTAATTTTCATAAGACAAGTTTCCTCAACATTCAATACTTTTGACAGACACTCTGGGTCAGATTTTTTTTTTTTTTTTTGTAAACATCTTTATTGGAGTATAATTGCTTTACAATGGTGTGTTAGTTTCTGCTTCATAACAAAGCGAATCAGTTATACATATACATATGTCCCCATATCTCTTTCCTCTTGCATCTCCCTCCCTCCCAACCTCCCTATCCCACCCCTATAGGTGGTCACAAACCACCGAGCTGATCTCCTTGCGCTGTGCGGCTGCTTCCCACTAGCTATCAGTTTTACATTTGGTAGTGTGTATATGCCCATGCCACTCTCTCACTTTGTCCCAGCTTACCCTTCCCCCTCCCCATATCCTCAAGTTCATGCTCTAGTAGGTCTGTGTCTTTATTCCTGTCATACAGAGTGAAGTAAGTCAGAAAGAGAAAAACAAATACTGTATGCTAACACATATATATGGAATCTAAAAAATAATAAAATAATAAAAAAATAAAATTAAAAAATGGTCATGAAGAACCTAGGGGCAAGACGGGAATAAAGACACAGACCTACTGGGTCAGATTTTTTTTAATGGGAATGCAGGGAGGCTGTCCTGAGCACCGTAGGATGTTTCACAGCATCTTCGGTCTTTACCCCCTAGATGCCAGTAGCACCCCTAGGGTCATGAGAATCAAACCCTCTGCTGGATGTCCCCTGACAGGCAAAAATCACCCCCATTTAAGAACCACTAGCAGAAAGTCAAAATTGCAATAAGCAACATAATTGCAATTTGAATGCAGAAAGGACCGACTCCACACTTCATTTGAAGCACAGAAGTGTCCCTTTAACTGTCACAGATTAACCCAGCCATCTGTTTTTTTTTAAAATAAATTTATTTATTTATTTATGGCTGTGTTGGGTCTTCGTTTCTGTGCGAGGGCTTTCTCCAGTTGCGGCAAGCGGGGGCCACCCTTCATCGCAGTGCGTGGGCCTCTCACTGCCGCGGCCTCTCCCGTCGCGGAGCACAGGCTCCAGACGTGCAGGCTCAGTAATTGTGGCCCACGGGCCCAGCCGCTCCTCGGCATGTGGGATCCTCCTGGACCGGGGCACGAACCCGTGTCCCCTGCATCGACAGGCGGACTCTCAACCACTGCGCCACCAGGGAAGCCCCAGCCATCTGTTTTAAGGGAATCAAAGCATTATAGAAATCAGATGGTTAAAAACAAATCTGTTCTTAAGATTATGTTTGAGTAAATGCAAAGGTAGGGACACAGAGTTAGTAGTAAGAATACTGATGTCAGACACAGACATCCCAGCACACTCCTGACAATACAGGAAATGAGTGGGGTGTTCAGACTAGATCAGAATTACTTCCTAGGAACCCATAGTAATTGGTTCTTATCACCTTGGTAATAAAAAAAAAAAAGAATCTGATATCAGAACCTTTATTAGTCTTTATATATGCACATATGTACAAAATGAGTTATTACTAAAGTAAGTAAGTGGTATTAATATCTCCTTTCTCCTTCCTAGGCAAGGAAAGAGAAGTCGATATTATGTTGCTAAGATCCTAAGGGATCCTTATCTCCTCACCTCCAGCAGAAAGCAAACAGTTTTGTGTTTCAATAGTCCCTTTTAGGGAGTGTGCTAATGGGTCTAGAGTAAAGGGAGAGAGAGGCTTCTGGTGGCACTGAAAAGAGGAAGCCAGACCAAGGAGACTAAGGAGGAAAAAGGGAATATCTGATTTTCCCAAATGCAAGACAGCCTTGCCTGCTTAGCAGAGACACTAGGAATATGGAGATCGCAATAAGACACACGGCAGCCTTGAGAACAAGGGCATGGGTCTCTGGAAGAGCGAGCAGTCTAAGCTTGACTGAGATCAGACTTCCTGCCAGCCAAGGTGGGCAGCAGTGAGGACGGTTTAGCTTGATTCAAAAAAAACTAATTAATGTGATAATTTTCATATCCTAGAATTGGTGGACAAATGTTCATACTTAACTACATATATGTAAACTGTAAATAGCGTTAATTCCAGGTTGACATTCTATACAAATCAACTGGTCACCTTTATGAGGTCTGAGTTTAAAAGCTTCTTTAGTTATAGTTAAGTATCTGGTCTAGTGGTCTGTACAGTCTATCTAATCATAACAAGCAAGTCTGGGACCTATGGGGCAGAGGCAGGAAGGCAACCCCTTTTCTGAATGCTACTCTAGCCATGCTAATGTGTTTATCATAATTGGTATGTATACTCTTTAATTCAATTTAATTATTTAATTCAGAAAGTATAATCATTCCCTCAACAGATACAGAAGAGTACCTGCTGTGTAGCAGGCATGGTGCTAGAAGCTGGGATTCAATATTGAGAAAAGCAGATAATCACGGTTCTCACGGATCTTAAACTTCTAGGTGGATTGGTGGACACCAGTAAAATAATCACACAAATAAATATAAAATTATAGTTTCAGGAAGGAGGCATCCAGGCTAACATGAGAATTGAAATAGGAAGGTTTTCCTTGTTCAGAAGTCAGGGAACATTTGCCCAAGATGTGAGTGAGAACTGAAGAGATGAGTAGGAATTAAATAAGCGAAGAAGGGAGGAGAGGGGGGCCAAGTTCCAAGCAAAAGAAAGAGCCTGTGCAACCTCTGCTGAGAAGGAAGAAAATGGTGGGAGTGCAAAACGAAGGCCGGAGAAGTAAATAAAGATGAGAATACACGTTTAAGACCATGTTACAGACTTCAGTCTCTAAGAAAAATAGGACACCACTGAAGCAGTTTAAACTGAGGATTCGACGAGAGGGTAGAGGTGGGAAGTGACATGATCAAACTGACACCACAAAACTGTAGCATAAGCTATAAAGGTCAATGTCATGGTCCTAGGATTCAAGAGGAGAGCTGATAAGGGAGAGAAAGACTCACTTTAAAGGTCAAAAGAGGGCTTCCCCGGTGGCGCAGTGGTTAGGAATCCGCCTGCCAATGCAGGGGACACGGGTTCGTGCCCCGGTCCGGGAAGATCCCACATGCCGCGGAGCAACTAGGCCCGTGAGCCACAACTACTGAGCCTGCGCGTCTGGAGCCTGTGCTCCGCAACAGGAGAGGCCGCGACAGTGAGAGGCCCGCGCACCGCGATGAAGAGTGACCCCGCTCGCCGCAACTGGAGAAAGCCCTCGCACAGAAACGAAGACCCAACATAGCCAAAAATAATAAATAATAAACAAATAAAAATAAAAGGTCAAAAGAAATTAAGCAAGGAGAAATAAACTGCTATAATGAGTCCATTATGTGCCCTAAGAAATCTTATATGGCACTGAAAGATAGGAAATGCTCAGAAGAGAGAAGCTACATTGGAAAAATGACCTAACCAGTTGTACCAAAACTGTTACAGTTCTTCTCACATGGTCCTCCTCTGGCTAGAATTACTTGTGATATTTCAGGATGTGAACATTTTTCTCATTTTTTTGTTGTGTTAGAATTTTCATAGAAGTAATACATGTTCATTAGGAAAGTGCAAGTGTGAAAATGTAGATAATAATCGTCTATAATCTCACCAGAATTTATAATGACATTATTGCTGTCTGACTCACCATTCTCTAAGGGAAACTAAGCCCAGCCCAGTGGCCAGGGTAGGTCGCTGGTTCTGTGAAGTACAAAGTACTTGAGGGAACAGAAGACACTTAGATTACTGGATAAGTCAAGCCACAGTCACTAGAGAAGAGGCCAAAATCCAAATTCTGGTAAAAGCATATACGGACACCAAGTCTAGAGGTGTCAGAGATAAGAATTGAAGTTAGTAGTACAATATGGAAGCCATATACAGATGGCCTACAGACACATGAAAGAATGCTCAACATCATTAATCATTAGAGAAATGCAAATCAAAACTACAATGAGATATCATCTCACACCGGTCAGAATGGCCATCATCAAAAAATCTAGAAACAATAAATGCTGGAGAGGGTGTGGAGGAAAGGGAACACTCTTGCACTGTTGGTGGGAATGTAAATTGATACAGCCACTATGGAGAACAGTATGGAGGTTCCTTAAAAAACTACAAATAGAACTACCATACGACCCAGCAATCCCAATACTGGGCATATACCCTGAGAAAACCATAGGTCAAAAAGAGTCATGTACCAAAATGTTCATTGCAGCTCTATTTACAATAGCCAGGACATGGAAGCAACCTAAATGTCCATCGACAGATGAATGGATAAAGAAGATGTGGCACATATATACAATGGAATATTACTCAGCCATAAAAAGAAATGAAATGGAGGTATTTGTAATGAGGTGGATGGAGTTAGAGTCTGTCATACAGAGTGAAGTCAGAAAGAGAAAAACAAATACAGTATGCTAACACATATATACGGAATCTAAGGGAAAAAAAAAAAAAAAGGCCATGAAGAACCTAGTGGCAAGACGGGAATAAAGACACAGACCTACTAGAGAATGGACTTGAGGATATGGGGAGGGGGTGGGGTGAGATGTGACAGGGTAAGAGAGTGTCATGGACATATATACACTACCAAATGTAAAATAGATAACTAGTGGGAAGCAGCCGCATAGCACAGGGAGATCAGCTCGGTGCTTTGTGACCACCTAGAAGGGTGGGATGGGGAGGGTGGGAGGGAGGGAGATGCAAGAGGGAAGAGAAATGGGAACATATTGTATATGTATAACTGATTCACTTTGTTATAAAGCAGAAGCTAACACACCATTGTAAGGCAATTATACTTCAATAAAGATGTTTAAAAAAAAAAAATATGGAAGCCATTGGAGTCAGAATTGTCCTTGAACATCAGCTGGTATTTGAAGCTTATTATTACAGACAGGCAGGAAGGTTTTTTGGTGCATGGGAAAATCCACCTAGTGCTAACATCTAGCCAGGTTTCAAACTGGTCTTTTTAAAACCAGTATCAGAACTATTGATACTTAAGATATTTGTCAAATGACACCATAAAACTCCTAGAAGAGAGCATAGGCAAAACACTCTCTGACATAAATTGTACCAATGTTTTCTTAGGTCAGTCTCCCAAGGCAATAGAAATAAAAACAGAAATAAACAAATGGGACCTAATCAAACTTATAAGATTTGCACTGCAAAGAAAACCATAAAAAAAAAAAATAAAACGAAAAGACAACCTACAGAATGGGAGAAAATATTTGAAAATGTTGTGACCCACAAGGGCGAGATAATCTCCAAAATATACAAACTCAACAACAACAACAACAAAAAAAAAACCCAATCGAAAAATGGGCAGAAGACCTTATAGACATTTCTCCAAAGCAGACATACAGGTGGCCAGTAGGCATATGAAAAGATGCTCAACATCACTAATTATTAGAGAAATGCAAATCAAAACTACAGTGAGGTACCACCTCACACCAGTCAGAATGGCCATCATGAAAAAGTCAACAAATAACAAATGCAGGAGAGGGTGTGGAGAAAAGGGAACTCTCCTACACTGTTGGTGGGAATGTAAGTTGGTAAAGTCACTATGGAAAACAGTATGGAGGTTCCTCAGAAAACTAAAAATAGAATTACCATATGATCCAGCAATCCCACTCCTGGAAATATATCCAGACAAAACTATAATTCAAAAAGATACATGCACCCTTATGTTCATAGCAGCACTGTTCACAATAGCCAAAACATGGAAACAACCTAAATGCCCATCAACAGATGAATGGATAAAGAAGATGTGGTATATATATATTTTATATATATATATAATATATATATATATACATATATATATATAGTGGAATACTACTCAGCCATAAAAAAGAACTAAATAACACCATTTGCAGCAACATGGATGCAACTAGAGATTATCATACTAAGTGAAGTAAGTCAGGAAGATAAATACCATATGATATCATTTATATGTGGAATCTAAAATATGGCACAAATGAACCTATCTACAAAGCATAAACTGACTCAAAGACATAGAGAACAGACTTGTGGTTGCCAATGGGGGGGGGAGAGGGAGAGGGATGGACTGGGAGTTTGGAGTTGGTAGATGTAAACTGTTACATTTAGAATGGATAAACAACAAGGTCCTAATGTATAGCACAGGGAACTATATATTCAATATCCTGTGATAAACCATAATGGAAAAAAAATATTAAAAAAGAATGTCTCGGGGGCTTCCCAGGTGGCGCAGTGGTTGAGAATCTGCCTGCCAATGCAGGGGACACGGGTTCGAGCCCTGGTCTGGGAGGATCCCACATGCCGCGGAGCGGCTGGGCCCGTGAGCCACAACTACTGAGCCTGCGCGTCTGGAGCCTGTGCTCCGCAACAAGAGAGGCCGCGGCAGTGAGAGGCCCGCGCACCGCGATGAAGAGTGGCCCCCGCTTGCCACAACTAGAGAAAACCCTCGCACAGAAACGAAGACCCAACACAGCCAAAAATAAAGAAATAAATTTAAAAAAAAAAAAAAAAAAAAAAGGGCACGGAATTCAGTGTTCGCCTAAAAAAAAAAAAAAGAATGTCTCTATGTGTATAACTGAGTCACTTTGCTGCACAGCAGAGATGGGCACAACATTGTAAATCAACTATACTTCAATTTAAGAAAAAGAAAAAAAAGATATTTGTCAAAAACACACATAAATACACACACACACACACACACACACACACACACACATTCCTGGTATCTTCCCCAAACCTAATGAGTAAGTATCTCTGAAGTTAAGATTCAGAATTATACATTTTCAACAAGTTTAGATAATTCTTTTGTGTACTCAAGTGCCAATATCAGGGGTCTAGGCTACGACTACCATGAAGCCTGCTGCTAAAAAAAAGCCCATGACTACTAAGAGCTAGTGACTATTCGATTAACATTGACCTACTCTGCCTAGTAAAAGAAGTTCTTTTTCTCAGTAATTAGAAAAAAGCAATTAAGGTCCATAAGCCCTGGTCCCTGCATTCACTATAGCCTTCCCAGAGTTCCCAAAGCCCAAAGTCTAATACTGTAGTTCATCAATTGCATGAAATATTTTGGATCAGCAATCTTTTACAAATGAATTCAATTATAAGCTACCAAAAGCTGAATGGAATAAGACCTAGCTTCATTTAAAATATCATTTTTCCTTATTACATTATAATATTCCCTAAACCAACATAAAACCAAAAGAAGATTCACTTTACTTTCTTTTCTTAAATTTTCACCAAAGTATTAGGAGGTAGATCAAAACTTTCTATATCAGTGTTTTATAGCTTCTCAGGCTTATAAAATGCTTAGCTAATATTGGAAAAGCAGAAACCATCAAGTGTCACTTTTTGTTGTGGATTAACACATAGAAAAGGACACTCTGTGTGAGAATAATAGAACAAGACCAAGAAATCACAGAAGATAAAAAGCTGAATAAGAATCAACAAAATATCAGTTGTTTTTTAAAGGAAGCACAACTGATATTCATAAGTATAGGATTTAAGAATTATAAAATAATCTTCCCATGATATTCAGGATCAGTCAGATTCTCAAACACTGGATCTAATTCTGAAGTCCCAAAATCCAAGAAATATGTGACATATTTATAAAGCATTCAGAACTAAAACCTGAATATAGGCTTGAAAATATTTACTTTAAATCACCTTAGCTGGTGAAAAATAAATAAGTGAACCTATTTCATGTATAGCCAGGTAGAAATGTTTTGTTAAAGCAA
This sequence comes from Balaenoptera borealis, assembly GCF_965194805.1. Lineage (NCBI taxonomy): Eukaryota > Metazoa > Chordata > Mammalia > Artiodactyla > Balaenopteridae > Balaenoptera > Balaenoptera borealis. Next base: position 79,148,259 of record NC_138871.1, on the reverse strand, counting down.
AAATCTGTAAAGGGTGATGCTTATGTGGTTTGTCCTCTCTAAACATTAGAAACAACATACATAATAAGTAACTAAACACAATAATCTTTAAGATAGCAATAAGTCTTTGGAGGAGAATAAAACTGGAGAGGAATGGAGAAATGTCTACAGGGGGCTAAAGGAAAAGGTAAAATTCTTTGCCCAGATTAACTATCATTCAAGTATGAGGACAAAATAAAGACATTTTTCAACATGCAAGAACTCAGAAAGTTTTCTACCTGCATTGGTTAGGATTATTTCAGGTGCAAATGAAATAAATCTAATTCAAATAAGTTTAAACAGAAGAGGGACTCTATTTGCAACTAAGACCCAGTGCAGCCTAAATAAATAAATAAATAAAATTTAAAAAAAAAAAAAGGGGGACTTCCCTGGTAGTCCAGTGGTAAAGAATCTGCCTTACAATGCAGGGGATGCGGGTTCGATCCCTGGTCAGGGAACTAAGATCCCACATGCTGGGGGCCAACTAAGCCTGCGCGCCCCAACTACTGAGCTCAGGCACCTCAGCTAGAGAGCCTGCGCACCACAAACTACAGAGCCCATGCGCTCTGGGACCCACGTGCCACAACTACAGAGCCCACGCGCCCTGGAGCCTGCGCGCCACAACTGAAGAGAAAACCCACGCGCCGCAACGAATGATCCCACATGCCACAACTAAGACCCAATGCAGCCAAAAATAAATAATAAATAAATCTTAAAAAAAGAAGAGGGACTCTATTGGCTCAAACAACTGGGAAGAAAGGGGGTCATGCAGGTCTGACTGTGCCCAGAGTCTCAACTATTATTATCAACTCTTCCTCTCTCTCTCTTTTTCTCCTCGATCTGTTTGTTTGTTTTTCAGTCTGTGGCATCATTCTCTCTCCTACTGAATATATCCCTCCTCCAAATTGTGGGAAAAGAAGAAAACATGGTTGGAACTAGTCTGATTTTACATCATCCCACTAGTAAAAACAAATCAAAACTGCATCAGTATATATAAATCCCCTGGAAAGACTGATCAGACTTGAGCCACCTCTTTAAAAAAAATCCCTGTGCTCCAGGTGATCTTGTACTATGATGGGCTACACATCGACCTGATACCCATGTCTGTGGTCACAGACATAGAGTATAGTGACTTACAGCGCCACAAGGGTCACATCAAATGGCTAGCGCTAGAGGAGCAAATTTCTAAAGAAAAGCATGTTATTGCCATAAGAAGGTAGGAGACATAGTAGGCAGCTAAAACAGCAGTAATGCACTATGCCACCTATTTATCCTTTCTGAAAAAAAATTCTGGAAATCATAATTCTGCAAAACAAACAAACAAAAAGAAAAGAAGAATAAAAATTCACAGAAAGAAAAAGGCACGAGCAAGCAGAGAAACAAGCAAAATGTATATTTCTATCCAAATAATTGTTGATAATATGCTTATGAAGTAAAATACAGTTAAGATATACATGTATATTATTATGTAATTATGTATTTTATATACATTACATATATAATTGTTAAGAAAGGAGTTATAAAAACATAATAGGCATTTAAAAAACTGAAAAATTGCAGATGATTCAAGATCATTGTGTAGGGGGAAGGAAGTGCTCAAGAGCAAAGAAAAGGTATCCTAAAAATCTCATCTTATTTAAATGGATAAGAGGGAGAAAGTTTTATATGTATTGTTCAGTTATCTATGTTAATAGGAAAACGTATGTTTAAATACATATATGTTGAAATTTTAAAGGTAGCACGAAAATAGTGCTCTCAAATTTTTAAAGCACTAGAAGGGGAAAAACATGGGAAAAATTATCAAACCAGGACAAGTCACAAAGTGAGTTAAATATGGGCAAATAAGAAAGCATAATAAAAGGAAGAGACAAAAGAAGATGGCAGAAAAGAGAAAACATGTACGTAATTACAGTAAGTAGAAATGCATTGCATTCCCATATTCTAAGAAGGCTGTCACATGAGGTTTTAAAAAAAAGCAAAATGCAAAATTCAGTTTTATTTTATTTTTAATCAAAAAATATATTATTTTAATATTTAAAATATTTTTTTAATATTTTAAAGGAATGACACAAAGAAATTGAAAAGAATGGAAATATCAAGATATTCCTGTCAAATGATACCAAATTTAAATCAAGAATGGCATTGTTAATATCTAAGCAGAGGTAGGGCAAAAATCAATGTGACAAAAAGGGAAATTTTATATTGAGAAAATATAAAATACCTCAAAAGAATTTAAACTTTTATTCACGAAACAACACAATAACAAATTATATAATGGAAAAAAAGTTAGATCCAAGGAGATTCAACAAAAATTAAATCATGAAAACTTTTAACATACACCTCTCAGAAGCTGAAAGAAGTACACACACTAAAAAAGAATTGTAATTCTATAATGACAATGCTAGACTTTTTCGATATTGAACTTTGTACCTAACATCTAAAATATATACATTATTTTTAAATGTTTATGGCATATTTATAAAAATTAATCATGTACTAGGCCACGAAGAAAATCTCAATACACTACAAAATGTAGAAATAGTATAGGCCACATGGTCTATCCATAAAGCAATAAATATAGAAAGTAACAAAACAGGAATGTCATTAACCTCTTGCCAAGCTTGGAGACTCAGTAACAACCTGCAACACTGCTGTGGGGATTCTCCCTTCTAGCCTTTCATAAGGAGTCCAGGGCGCTGACCCCTTATTCTTGATCATAATGGGGTGATCTGAAAGAAGGGGATGTGAATATGGGATAAATATGAGACAGAACAAGAAACTCTTGAGCATGGAGGGTCTCTCTCCTGCTGGGGAAGGGGAAGGTATGGATGCTCTTCACCTAAAGCTAATGGAAAGAATAGGTAGGGGACTCTGACACAAATTTCACTCAAGGAAAACCGGGAAGGATTGCAGGTCTTTCTGAGAATGTCCATTATTCTAAGCGTGTCATTTTTAGTGGGAAAATGATAGTTAATTTATTTATAAATTCACTGGGTGGCTTAAAGTACAAGACAGAATAGGAGCAGACATGAGATGGAAGGCACAGTCTGGGACACATTCCATGAAACTGTTGAGAGTGCTAAGCACAGGTAAACTGGCCTCAGTTTCTCCCCCGTCCACTCTTCCTCCTCTGCATGCTCAGTTATCTCACAGTCTCCAATAACTCCAATCAACTTCCAGCCAGCATCAGTCTTTTTATTTCTGCTCCATGAATCTCTTCTCAAACGTGTCAGTCTCTTGTTGAACCTTCTCTACCTTACTGGACTGAGGGAAACTTGGCTCTCCCCTAAAAACATTGCTTCCCCTGTAGCCTTCTCAAAAGGAGGCTGGTGTTTCTCCCATGGCACTTCTACCACTGATTCTGAAGTAGGGTAAATGTCCTTCATGTTTTCATTGCAGCTTTCAAGAATTTGCCCTACCTCCTTCCTAAAAATCCATAGCTTTGGAACCAGGTTATCAAATTCACCCTCTAAACCATCATTATTGCTGTCATCTGAAGTCCCTAGGTCATACTCCTCACTTCTGAACAATTTTAGGCTGGCTCACCGTCACTCTCTAATACTACTCCTTTCATATTTGTGGTAATTTCAGTATACATTTAAATAAATTCTCCTGGCACTCCAACCTGTTAGTTACTTGAATGTTTTCCTATAATAATAATCTTCTCGTACTACCTCAGTCACTCTTTCCCATTGCCAGAACCTAGACACAGCAATCTCTCCATAATCTCAATTTCATACATCTTATTCTCTGCCACAATCTCCTATCTTGCAAGCTCATTTCCTATAGTCTTCCAAACCCAATAATCCTTTGATTCCACTGGGACTTCCAAGCCATTAATGCTACCACTCTTTCACTGTCCCTCATTCCTTTTGATGTCCTTACTCTTCTCCTCACCCAGTTTAAATTACATAGTTAATCCTGATAATTAATCCTTGTTATATTCCTTGCCCTTCTCTCACTGATTTGAATTTGCTTGGTGAAATTTATGCCACTGGTTATATACAATCCTCTACCAATTCTAAGTCTGAACACATGAAGCTGAGCGTGACTGGAGAAAAATGCAATTCCACACATGACTGCTCTCACTTTAAAATTCAACCATGAACCTCAAATGGGACCCTAATATTGCCAGACAGAAAAACCATAGATCTTGGTCTACTGATTCTCCTACTCTCCTAGACAACTATTTCAGATGTTCTTCTCTCTTTGGAAATCCTACGAACACCTCCTTTATAAACATCAGTCTCAGCATATAATCAGTTTCCTATATTATGAAGGATTTGAAATAATCAAAAGGGAACATCCAGAGACTTTCACCATCACATCTACACACACCTGCCTTCTCACCTGTTAGCAGAAGTAATAAACTTTCAAGCTCCTATCTGAAGCCAATCTTCCACAAGTTCACTAGATACCATCTCTTTTTGCCTACTCGTAGACAAGTTTCTAGCAATTCTTCCCTTTCTCTTCTACATCAATTTTATGCTCTTTACTTATTCTCCATCAGCATACAAAGAAACTATCATTTCTCCCATGTTTAAAAAAATCCTCTTTTCACTCTTTCCCTATAACTACTACCCCCATTTCTCTGCTCCCCTTTCCAGCAAAACTCCTTTAAAAGCCGTTGGTATTCACTGTGGCCTATTTCTCTCCCACTCTTTCTTAAACTCATGCCAATCAAGCTTTGCCCCATTGCTGCACTGAAACCATTCCACTCAACATCATCAGTGATCTCCACATTGCTAAGCTCAATTGTCAATCTTTTTTTTTTTTTTTTGCAGTACATTTTTTTATTGGACTGTAGTTGCTTTACAATGGTGTGTTAGTTTCTGCTGTACAACAAAGTGAATCAGCTATATGTATACATATATCCCCTCCCTCTTGGACCTCCCTCCCACCCATCTAGGTCATCACAGAGCACTGAGCCGAGCTCCCTGTGCTATACAGCAGGTTCCCACTAGCTATTAATTTTACACATGGTAGTGTATATATGTCAATCCTAATCTCCCAGTTCGTCCCACCCCCCGTTCCCCCACTGTGTCCACACGTCTGTTTTCTTCATTAAGAAAGGAGTGATACACTTTCTTCACTTGGCTTTCCATATATCACACTCCCTTGTTTTTTCTATTAGCTCACTCATTTCTCTTTTCTCCTTTGATATTTTCTCTTCTTTTTATTGATCTTTTAATATTGGAGTGTCCCAACGTTAAATCTTTAGTCCTCTCCTCTGTCTATGTTCATTCTCTTGGTTATCACATCCATTTCCACAGTTTTAAATACCTTCAATAAACTGTTGACTACCAGATTTAAATCTCTAAAACAGGTGTTGCTTCAAAACTCCAGACTAGCCTATCCTACCCTTAACATTTCCACTTAGATATCTAATAAACATCTCAGATTCAGTATGTCTAAAACCAACTCCTGATACCAACTACGTTAGTCAGCTCAGGCTGCCATAATAAAAAACCACAGACTGGGCTTACACAACAGGAATTTATTTCTCACAGTTCTGGAGAATGGAAGTCCAAGATAAGGGTGCCAGCAGGGTCAGTGTCTGGTGAGAGGTCTCTCCGTGGGTTGCAGATGGCCACCTTTTCTGCGTGTCCTCACATGGCCTTTCCTCAGTGTGTGCAGGGAGAGGAAGAACGAGAGAAGGCGGTGGGGGAGAGAAAGGAAGCAAGCGCTCCGGTTTCTTTTATTATAAGGACACTAATTCCATTATGAGGACCTCACTTTTTTACAACTTTATCTAAGCCTAATTACCTCCCAAGGCCCCAGCTCCAAATACCATCACACTGGGGGTTAGTCTTTTACATGAATTCAGGGGGATACAATTAAGCTTACAGCACCAACCCCTCAAGCCTTCTCCATCCTCAGCCTACTACCCCTAATTTGATAGCACCAGCATTCTTTAAGTTACTGGAGCCAAACATCTTGGAGTTATCCTTGACTTTTTTTCCTCACATCACACATCCAATGTCAGAAAATTCTTTTGCTTCTACCTTCAAAATGTATCCAAAATAAAGTCAGTTCTCACCAACTCTCTTACCACCTTGGGCCAAGCTTCTGTTCCATTTCAGCTCCTAACAGATCTTTATCTTGTTCTTTCCTCTCCACCATCTATTTCCCAACAATCAGAGTGATCCTTTTAATCACAAGTCAGATCTTACTCTCTCATTTCCTGCAAGTCTTTGTTTCAGTCTTAATTTTTCAATGACCCCTACCCAGACCACCCTATTTAATATTAAAACCTCCTCCTCCACATACATTGCCCCTCTCCCTTACCCCATTCTGCTTTTATTTAACATCTTCTAACATATTATATAATTTACTTAATTGTAATGTCTATTGTTTATATTATGTCTGCCTTGATTAGCATTTAGGATCTATAAGAGCAGTAAATTCTGTCTATTTTGTTCACTGACATATTCTGAGTGCCTAGAACAGTGCCTTATACATAGCAAGTACCCAATAAATATTTTGGATGAATTAGTAAGTTAATTCTATTCTTATATTAATGAATAATAATAAGTATTTGAGCAACTGTTCATGACAGTGCTTAGTTAAATATTAATTGTCATCATTTATTAAATGCCTACCATGTACCAGGCACTCTGTTGGACAGCTTACAAACTTTATAATTCTGATAAAAACCTTGAAAGTTAGGCCTTACTCTCAACAATTTGGAGATGAAGAAACAGAGAATCTAAGAAATTATAATGGGTTGTAGCCAGATCTATCTATCTTCAAAACCCCATGCTTCTTTCTGCTACAATATGCTGCTTCTGCTTTCAGTTTATTTGTTTCACACCCTTTTTGGAAATGCAGGGTATGATGTAACCAAAAGTCATAACGTTGCATTTATTTTCATCTCTTGCCCGACTCCTTTTCTACCGAAAAACCAAAACCCAATCTGGTGATTATGTCTCCATATGTCAGAGAAAGAGGTCCACGTTTCCCATAGTACTCAAGTCAGAGGGAAATATTTAAAGAACTAAGTATTAGATCAGAAAGAAGAACTTTCAACATAGACTCAAACAACAGTGAAACTGAAAATTAGCACATAGTTATCTGGAGAAATATTTTTTTTTCTCCATTTTGCTTCAGAATAGAAAGTTAAGGCAGGCATATTTTGTCAGAATTTCCAAAACTGAAAAGACTTTCATGGCTGAAGGTCGAGGAATGTTAAAAATTTAAAAACTTAAAGAATATTGAATCTATCTATTCAACAATCCTTTTAAAATGTTTTTTTAACTCCTATCACTAAATAAATTTTACCTCTTATAAATCTGCAATTAGGAATGGGATGAGGTAATAATCAATTCATCATAAACTCATTTTTAGGGACTAACTAATGTTAAATAAAATCCTTTCTCACATATAAGAACATTGTCAAATATGACATTATTCTATTTTGTCCAATGACAGCTTGAAAAAAATTTTAATAAGGTCATGTTTTAATTTTTTAAATTATATGTTCAATGTAATGAATTTAGAAGCTTTTCCACCTGTTTGCCAAGCTAGGCTTCAGCATAAATAAAACTATGGTTAAAATACATACATATATGTTTAAAGTGATAAGAAATGTGGACATGAACATAAATGGATTATTTTGTGCAACATTTAAACTATTACATAATCTTATATGTCTGAGTTAAATATTCATGTATTGATAGATTTATTAATGTCTCATTTATTTGCAATCTTCTTTTTAAAACCCAGCACTGGCAAGGTGCTAACATTTAACTAATGAGTAATGGAGACAAGATATTCAGAATTCATCAAGAGCCCATAAACCTTACCATCATTTAATGTCATGCCATGACTTTAATGTTTAATATACAAATATTTTTTAATTGAGGAAATTAAATTTAACATTTTCATTAAATTTTAGCCAATGCCCTAAATTATGAATACTCAAAATAGATATTCATAAATAGAATTGTAAACATGTAGAAATGTTTTAACATTTAAAGATTAAGATACTATGCACTATGATTAGATACATAACTCTACTTTTTTGGATTTCTTCCTTTCTACTTAGTCTGTGAGATTTAAGAAAAAAAAGAGAATTGACTTTATTTTTTTTTAACTTTTAAATGTATGACTCCTATATCTTCCCAACTAGGTTGTCAGCCTCATGAGAGCAACCAAGTTTGATATTCATTGTATATCCAGGAGTTATCCTGATGTCTTGCATACTGTAGCACTCAAAAGAAAGGAGAATAAAAGGAAGAAAAGAAGAAAAGCAACATTAAAGCAGATAGCAGTTATAAAGTTAATGGAAAGAGCATTAGCCTTCATTTCAGTTCAACAGCATTTACTATGTGACAGGTACTGTGTTAGGATCTAAAGTCTTATAATCTGCTTACTTGAAAAAGTCTCTTAAACTAAACATTAGTTTCATTAGCTGGAATGGGGATGAAAATGGATTGGTAAGAAGATTTAATGATGCAAAATATAGAATGCACTATAAACTTTTCAAAAACTATACAAATACACATAAGGACGATAATGATAAACTAGCTACAATTCTGCACTTCTGGTTTAGAGAAAGAATTTTCCAAAGGCATAGGAATCACTAGAAAATGAGAGCATTCATTATTCTTTATTGGAGGTATAATGTGTGAAATATTAAAAATTAATTTGTTCTAAATCCTGGAATTTCAGTACATGCTTCCTATCCCAGAAAACCTCTTTTAATCTTCCGATTTATTGAACACAAATCAATTTCTCAAATTAAAAGGAATTTCAAAAAATAAAATAAGGAACAATTTTTCACTATAAGAAGAGGATTAAGTCCTTCAATATATTTTCTTTTTAGTCTATAATCCCCATGATTTTATATAAAAATCATAAAATGAAAAATATATCATTAACAAATGTATAAATCTCCAGTTAAACTAAATTGCTCATCTTCAGGCTATTCTGAATAGAATCTTCTCTGTCCTACCCCTAATGTATAATTTTTTAAAATCTTAAGATTTAGTTTAAATTCTACATGTTTCATATAAATTCTCACTCCCCAGCCAGGTTCAATCTTTCAGATTGCTACACCTCTACAGCACAAAGATTGTTCACTCTGTTCTGTATTATCTGTCAATATGTTTTTCCCTTCAATTAGATTAAAACTCCATACCTTGTCTATCTCTATAAATACCACAGTACTTGCCAAGTGTTTTGTATACATCAAATACTCAAGGAATGTTTATTCAACTAAATAATGTGTTTTATCTATTTTAATCTAATAATGTTTCATGCTTTCTTTCAAATTTACCAATATGCAGTATTTTTATGCCTAAAAATTACTAAGTATTTTGCTAATTTAATTTCAAGTATAATCTCAATTACTTTCATAATTCTATCTCAATTTAAAACTTATCACCTTGATGTACTGTCTTTGTAAGAAAAAGCTGTTAAGCAAAGGAACTTTACATCCAAGTTCTAACAAATTCCCAAGCAGTTTTCAAAGACACATAGGAATGTGTTAGCCATAGCTAAGAATTCTACCATAAAATCAGTTTGAGTCAAAAACTAGAAAGAGTTGCAAAAATGAGAGTTTTTTCCCTTCTGTTGTTATGAAATTATTATGTCACTCATGTGATAAGAAAGGAAAACTAAGCAAAATATTTTTAAATAAAGAGAAGTTCAAAAGTGCTATATATAACTCCATGAATGTACTTAATGTCACTGAAATGTATACCTAAAAATGATTAAAATGGTAAATTTGTATTATGCATATTTTACTGCAATAAAAAAACTGCTATATCCTTTTTAAATTTGTTTTATAGTAAAAGGATTTCCATGGGACCTGGCACAGAACATTACACATGTTAAAGTAAACTGGCCAAACATGTATAATGGTTGAATTGTGCCTTAATAAAGAAAGTGTCCTGGAAAGTAAATATTCAAAACAAACAGCAGACTTCAAAGCATAAGGGTAAATATTCCTCAGCCTATGCTTCATATGTGGAATCCTTTAAGGCAGGATACCCTATTAGTAACTTTTTATTTATAACCTATAAGTGATGATAAAACTCCTTTCTAAAATATTAATAATAATAACTATTAGTAATTACATGCTTGCTGTGTACCAGGAGCTGTGCTAGACATTTCATGTATATTATCTCTAATGTTAGTCCCTGAAAATCGATCACATAACCCTTACTTCACTCCACTAGTCCCCATAATCACAAACTTTAGAGCTACTGAAACTTCTTTTTTCAGGTGTGGAAAACAGATCACTTCCATAGTATTGTCTTTATAAAAGACGTCAGAAAATCCAAGCAATCATTCTTATGATATAGAATAGGAATTAATTTAAGAGGGAGTTCCTTACAAGTCAGGCCCAAACCATTCCATGGGTAGGTTCCCTTAAAAGGATGGTTCCCGTATAGAAAGAATGATGAGTAATACGATCTGAGTTTTACAAATGAGAGGATTTATAGAAATGAGGTCATTTATTCAGTTCCAAACTCATCATATGCCCTCAGTAAATGTTTGTTGAGAGCAGGAATAAATGAATGAGTTAGGAAACAGATCATATACTTCCTACTTGAGATACATGAGAGATAATGATGATCACTACCCTAAATCTTTATTCTTTTTCTTTTCCATCATCCTTTAATAGCAATTAAAAGTTGCTAAAGTACCTAAAAATATTACACATTCTTTGTTATCTACATTCAATATCTTTCCCTCTTGGTATTTCTCCTTTTATTTTCAATTAGTAACCCACAGGGTGTTTCATTTGCAGAACAACAGAATGACAGAAGTTATTTTAGTGATTACAGTATACCAAATGAAGAAACATTTGAAAGCCAAATGAGGCTACATGACATATTCAAGGTCATGCAGAGAGAGTCAGAATGAAATCTCAAATATCCTATTATATTAGTTGTTTAATGGATTTTGCCTGTTAGATTTTTTTTGGGGGGGGTGGGTGTATTTTTTTTATTGAAGTATAATTGATTTACAATATTATATTAGTTTTAGGTGTACAACATAGGGATTCAATATTTTTATAGGTTATACTCCATTTAAAGTTATTACAAAATAATGGCTATACCTGCCTCTTAGATTTTATTAGCTAAATTTGTATACTCTCTTAATCTGGAACCATGATATATACATGAATATTCCACACAGTAGTTGGCAAACTGCTGGACATTTACTGGGTCTAAATACATACTTGATGGTTATTAACATTCATATAGTCACAGAACTGGAATTACTAATAGTATTTGGTTGTCCATGCAGCACATCATAGGGCATTCATTCATTATACATCACAAAAATAACACATTAAAATATTCCCTTATATTGGTTAGTGGTTTTGATTTCCACTTAGTAGAAACTTTCCAGGCCTAGCATAGACTTTTACAGCTCCATCTTAATGTTGACCATTTAGTCTCTGGTGCATTTTGGCTCCTAAGTGCAGCTCTTGCTAACAAAATAGAAGATAAAACTTCCTTTGGAGCAATTTTATCATGGCTTAAAATGCTTTGAAATGTCTCTGTTCAAAAAGAAAAGCTTTTGTTAATGTTGATAGTGTAATTCCTTTAAAGAATCCCCAAAAAGAAAATCTATGAGAGAAACACTTTCAGAATTTTATAGGTAGACACAACCACAATTTAAAATGAACTATAATTAGTCCCTTTTTCCCTAAAAGAAACTGTATTGATAGAAGGTGAGGGCCTAAAATATTTGAAACCTAAGTCTTCTCATATAAGATCCCTGGCTAGAAAAACTAAGATTATAGGAATCTTAAATAAATACTGCTAAGTGAAAGAAGTCAGGGTGCAAATATGTAAAACATGACTCCAACTATATGATATTATCGAAAAGGCAAACCTATAAATACAGTAAAAAGATGAGTGGCTGTCAGAAGTTGTGGGCGTGGGGGAGTGAAGAGGGATGAATAAGTGGAGCAGAGAGGATTTTTAGGGCAGTGAACCTATTCTGTATGGTATTGTAACAGTGAATACATGGTTTTATGCATTTGACAAAACTCACAGAACTGTACAACACAAAGTATGAACTCTAATGCAAATTGTAAATTTTAGTTAATACTAATGTATCAATTTTGGTTCAACAATTATAACATATGTACCACAGCAACACAAAATGTTACAGGGAAACTGGGGAGGAGGAGTGGGTAGTAGTATACAAAAACTCTGTACTTTCTATTTAATTTTTCTGTAAATCTAAAACTACTTTAAGAAATAAGTCTATTAATTTTTTTAAGTTAGTATTATAAAAATGTTAATGGTTATAAAACTACACTCTCTCATTTCTTAACAAGAGTTTTAATCTAGCACGAGAGTGTTATATCTCTTCAGATAAACACATGTTCAGCTCCATACAACTTTATAACATTGTATATTTATGAATCGTGGGTGCTATTACACTTTCTGTGTATACAGCAGTTTCGAAAATATTCCTAGATGCAAGTCCAACTTTGTGGCATTCTAATCAAAATATGTTCACTTAAAGAAATTTCTTTCCTGTCAAAAAAAAGTTTTAATTATTAAATAAAAGTTTAAAAAATATATGTGATTTAAGTCTGTTTTAGAGAAATAAATCAGTATGTACACAGAAGTATACATTGAGCTAATTTCTATACCACTCTGCAACATGCAAATTAAAATTTTCTATCCATAAGTTTGTCACTCCCAAAAAAGGAGGAGATTTAGACGTGTAGAGAAATTTTGTGAAAGTATATAAAATGTTTGAACAAAATGCTACTAAAGTGATTAGAAAATGAAGTAGCAGCTGAAGACTCTGATCCACCCAGCAGGCGATGAAAGAACCCTTTGTTCTGCCCCATTACAATAAGCTGCCTCTAAATTTTGGTTATTCACACGAAGTCCATTTGTCCTATAGCAAGTTGTCCTACTCATAAAGGTACTTGATGGCTGATAATGACAATAACAGTAATGCTGAGGATAATCATTCCACGTGCAGCATTTAGAATAGTGGTCGATTTGTGTGGTATTGTTTTGTGAAACAAACTTTAAAAGACACAAAATATAATTTTATAAAACATTGATTTTTGCCTATAGGTGAAAGTACATAAAAATTTCATAAAGTTTTGTTGAAAATCAGTGTTATCAAGGATAAACAATAAGGGGCTTCCCTGGTGACGCAGTGGTTAAGAATCCGCCTGCCAATGCAGGGGACGCAGGTTCGAGTCCTGGTCCGGGAAGATCCCACATTCTGCGGAGCAACTAAGCCATGCACCACAACTACTGAGCCCGCGTGCCACAATTACTGAAGCCCATGTGCCTAGAGCCCGTGCTCCACAACAAGAGAAGCCACCGCAATGAGAAGCCCGCGCACCGCAACAAAGAGTAGCCCCGTACTCGCCGCAACTAGAGAAAGCCGGCGTGCAGCAACGAAGACCCAATGCAGCCAAAAATAAATAAATTAATTAATGAAAAAAAAATAAACAACAAGTGTGTAAATCAATTTAAGTAGGTGTTGTTTGTTTTTAAAGGCATTTATACAAGCCTTGTGAGGAAAAAGTTGGGTTCTGCTTTGAAGCTGGCCTAAATTCTGAGAGAGACAGAGTAAGCAAGAAAGAGCCAAAGACAAAAATGTCAAAAAGCCCCATTGGATTTAGCTATATTCTCTTCTGCAAACTAAAAAGGCTACAAACTTAGTAGATTTATCAATAAAAATACAAAGCCAAGCATACAAAATCATGAAATAAATGCTATATTAATATTCAGCATATAATCAATAAACGTTTTTGAATACAAGACACTGATAAAGTGCTTTAGAGACTAAAAAGAAGTTCCTAATATGATGCCTATGCACAAGCTTAGATAGGTGAAGAGATAAATCGTATGACAGGTGTAATAAATGTTTTATGGGTGAATTTTTAAAGAAAGCACTAATGTTATTTATGGTTCATAGTAATTATAACACATTCAAATAGCTGGAGACAGCATTATAGAGATTGTAATGTGAGGCTGGATAAGATTTAAATAGGTAAGAGAGGAGAGCACTTTAAGAGTGGAAAGAACATTAGTAAAATGGGAAAATATTAGTTGGAGAAAGTGAAGCGTTAACAGACTAGTTAGTTATAGGGAAGCTGTGGGGTGATCACCCAGAAAGTTACATTAGGTCAAGTCACATTATAAAAAGAATGGAAAAGGATGAATAGGTCAGAGAACTCCTTAGGAAAAGAAAGCAACAGGATTTGATAGCACGATATAAATGTCAGGTGGAAGAGTGAATGATGACTGATAGGATTTTAGATATGAGTTGAAGTTATTGACCTGTAGCAATGTGGAAATTAGAGCAGTATACGGTAGCAGTTAGGCACCTTGGCCCTGAAGCAGGCTGCCTGGGTTTAAATTCTAATTTTGCCAGTTAACACTTTTTGAACTTAGACCAGTTATTTAAACTCACAATGTAAAACAGAGATAGAAATCTGTGAGGTTATTTAAGGATTAAATGATTTAATATATGGAAAGATTTAGAATAGCTCCTGACTCATAGCATACATCTAATGGATATTAGGTTTCTTTATTATTGTTATACAATTGAAATTAGAATTTGAGAAAGATATAATTTGGCACCTAAACCATAAATTTGGTATGGTAAATGATCCCATCAAATTGAGGAAATTTCTAAGGAATACAATACAGAAGTAAAAAGCAAAAGTCCATGGGCTAAACTTTGGAGTTTGCTTATATCTAAAAATCAGAGAATTAAAAAAAATAGTATGGTCAGGAAAATAAGAGGTAGTGTATTATCACAAAGCAAAGGTATCATAGGTGCTAGGCAGCTAGCAATGCAAAGAAATAAGAGAAAAGGCACACTGAAAAATGGCCAAAGTCCTCAGTGACGCTTAAGAGTGTTTTTTCTAGTGAAAGGAGGCAGGGAAGGGCAAAGAGAAATAAAAACTCTGAGAAGAGAAGGGATATGTATATATATATATGGAAGATTACAAAATAAATGAGTAGGAATTAGAGCTACTGAATGTAGAGCAATATATATATATGGAAGATTACAAAATAAATGAGTAGGAATTAGAGCTACTGAATGTAGAGCAATGACATAAGGGAAAGAAAATGCAATGGCAATTAGCCAGGCAGCAGAATCAATCACAAAGATTTTTTAAGAAGAAGGAGACATATGGATTATGTAATTAAGTATGTCAATAAAATTATGTTTATTGAAATATGAATATAATGTTAAAGTGGTATTAAGGCTATTTTTAAAAGTTAAATCAGAATTACTATAGTTGCTTTAAAAATTGTTATTTTAGTCAAAATGTCAGATACACTAAACCCATTTGACTTTTTATGTTTCAGTTTCTTTAGCATTAAGTTTTTTCTCCTCTTAACCTCAAATTTTTAACATGTTGAAATACATACATTATTGAATTTATTAAGTATTCTGTAAAAAAAAGTATAGTTACAGAACAGATAACTACTAAAAATACTTTATGTGCTTATTAATAATAAAAAGTTATTGTTTCATAGAAATATGTAGGGGCAAGGAACTGTTAACAGTTGTTTCCTCCATCAAGAAAAATCGGATCGCTGAATGTCAAAAAGTAAGAGAAGGACTTATATTCACTGTTTCTTTTTTTTCTCTATCCTTTGCATTTTGTACCATGTCTAGATATTAACATTTCAAAAACAAATAAAATTTAAAAGACTATTTAAAGGAAAACATAAAAGTAAAAAGGCAAAAATAAATAAAAACTTGTTCTAATAGCTGGGTTTTTTGTTTACTAATGCAAAGGGAATACGTAATTAGAAAATTTAAATGTATTAAACTGATTTTATAAAAATTTTAAATGGGATAAGAGATAGGACATTGAATTTTGAGAAGTATTTTTATAATTTAGTTTTCAAAATTATTTAGAAATTATATATGCTTTTACTTTGTTCTACCTTATTTTTCTCTTCATAAAAAAAAGTGGAAGACATTTAAAATTCTGACAAGCTAAGCAGCTGAAGAAAGATAATTTCTGAAGAAAGATACACAGTAAGCGATCTAGATTCAAGCTTTGTTTTGACATCTTTGGCTCAAGGAGAAAATGCAACAAAGAATAGCAAAGAAGAGGGAAGAGGACTTTAAATGCCAGGACTTGCAGAACTATGTGCCTAGAGAAGAAAAGTTTACTCAAAGTGATACATTTAAGACATAACTATTCTTGTTTACTTTGTTGATTCTTGCATTCAGCTAACACTTACTGAATACTTATTGTGTCAAGCACCGTTCCTAGGCACTGGAAACACAGTGATAAGTAAGAAAAACTTTTGCCCTCCCAGAGTTTAAAATTTAGTGAGAAAGGCTGACAATAAACAAGATAAATAAGTAAAATACATAGTCTGTTGATGGCAAAGTATTAAGGAGGAAAAAATAAAAGCACGGAAGGGACATATGAATGTTAACAGAAAGAAAAAGCCACATTGAGAAAGTGACATTTGAATGAAGTTCTAAGGAAGGGAGTGCAAGGCAAGCTATACAGATATTTTAGGAACAAGCATTCCAGGAAAAGAAAGCAAGTGAAGAAGCCCTGAGGCAGCGACACTCCTAGTGTATCCAACGAACAAGGTCAGTGTGGTTTCAGTAGAATGAAGAAGGGGAAAATAGTAGAGAGGAGTTTAGGGAATTGAGAGCGTCAAATCATCACATACCCTTGTACATGAAAGTAAGAATTTCGGCGTTTTCTCTGAGTCAGTCGGAAAGCCTTCGGAAAGTTTTGAGCAGAGTTGTGATGTGCTATGACATATCTTAAAGAATCATTCTGGCTAATGTGTTCAGAATAGATTGAAGGGGAGCAAATACTAAAAGCAAGGAGACCAACTGGGACTCTACTGCAATCATCCTGGCAAGAAAAGCTAAAGCCAAGAGGATTTGGCAGTGGGCCAGCTGTGCGTAGTGAGAAAAAAGTGTCAAAAATGACTCCAAGATCTCTAACCTGAGTAACTGAAAGAATGAAGTTACCACCCACTGAAATGAGAAAGCCTGTGAGAGGAGGGGTTTGCGGGGAAATATCAGGAGCTCAGTTCAGGACATATTAGGTTTGAGATGCCTATTAGACATCACAGTAGAGATGCTGAGTAAAGAGTTATGAGTGAAGTTAAGGGAGGAGGTCCTCAAGGCTTCTTCTTTTTTTTTTTTTTAATTTTTATTTATTTATTTATTTATTATTTTTGGCTGCATTGGGTCTTCGTTGCTGCGCGCGGGCTTTCTGTACTTGCAGAGAGCAGGGGCTACTCTTCGTTGAGGTGTGCAGGCTTCTCATTGTGGTGGCTTCTCCCGTTGTGGAGCACAGGCTCTAAGCGCACAGGCTTCAGTAGTTGTGGCTCGCGGGCTCAGCTGCTCTGCGGCATGTGGGATCTTCCCGGACCAGGGTTTGAACCCGTGTTCCCTGCATTGGCAGGCGGATCCTTAACCACTGCGCCACCAGGGAAGCCCAAGGTTTCTTCTTCTTCTTTTTTTTTTTTTTTTAATTACATGTGCTCAAAATTATAAAATTAAATTACAGAAACATAATTGTAGAGACTTTTAGATTATGAGTTTATTCTTTTGCCCGTACCCCCAATAGGTAAAATAGTTTAATGACTATTTCTTCTCAGTTTGCTGTTATAGCATGTGCCCGTGCTTACAAACAAAAACAACAGCAACAAAAACATGAAATGTGAATATTTGAAGGATAGCTTCAGTGATATATTTTACAACTATATGGAAAAAATATAATTTAGAACCCTTCTGATATCTTTATATCCTAGTCCCCGTAGCACAAAAGATAATTTTTAGTAGTATAAATTCTGTCACAAACTACTGTATTTCTATGTAAATATGTATAATGTCTGTGTTATTAGAAAAATTTCCCAAACTATGGCTAACTCTACAAATATCCTTTCATGTGGCCATTTAGATGGAACTAAAGATCAACTTTACTACGTATTTTGTTTTCTATTTTGATTAACTAAATAATGTTAAATGGATGACATTAACTCGGAGGTTTGCATACTTAAGGCACTGACTATCAACATAACTTTTTCAAGTTGATTTAGTGGAAGGCTCTGCTTCTCTTCTCATGCTCACTGTTAATGCATCCAAAAGCTTGTTACTTTAAACTGAAGTAACACAGAGATTTATTCTAAGGTTGAATAAAAGCAAGTATTTTTTGAAGTGGCTTTCATCCTTTGAATATTTTTCTTCTGATCTGAAAGCATTCAACTTTTACATTTTAGGAACAAACATAAAAAGAACAATGTGGAGAGAGGGTGGATTTCAATTTTAAATGTCTTCTACCATAGCCCTCAATGCAGACTCTTCAAACCTGGCTATGAAGACAAAAGCAAAAGAGCCAAAATGTTACCTCTCTCCTATCCTCCAACTTTCTAATTCCAGAGACAAGAATTCACAGAACTAGGGAGAAGAGGGAAGGTGGGGTCTGTTTCTGTGTGCATATGTGTGTTTGGGTAGGTGGTACTGGGGGAAGGTGTACTTGAGTAATGACACTAGCACGAGCAAATTTCCCATTTGAGGAGGTGTAATCTTCCTCAAAATTTTAATGAGAAAAGCTCTACAAACCAAAGTAGTAGTGGGGTAGTGGCATGGAAAACCACAGCAGCAGTATGTGCTAGGAATTTAAACTTATCACGTAGTTCAGAGTGTGAAAGAACCAATAGTGGTTGTAAATTTATATACTATTTATTAGAGAAAGAATGAAAGCATATATAAAACCTCCTAAAATTAGGAATAAGACTGGAAGCACAAAAATTTGCCCTAGAGAAACTTATATGAGAACAAAATTCAGTGTTCACACACAGCAACAAGGAATAGGGAAAAGGACAAACCTTGGTTTGTGAAGACAAACCTTGATTGTGATGAGATCTGCCTTGTATAAAGATAAAAGAAAAATCCAACATGGGACTTATAATAATAATAAAAAGAAGGAAAAGGAAGATGAGGACCCATGTAGAAAAAATGTTAAAGGAATATCTTCATCAGACTCAAAGGAATAGGCATACTCCTAAAGATAACCTAATTCAGGATACAGTAAAAAAATTAAAGAACAAGTCAAACGTTCTAAATAGTTATTAATTATTGAGTATTTACTATGTATCAGTATATTGTTATTCATTACTGAGGAGTTCTGTCAGAGCTGTTATAAAGATATCACATGTATTAGCTCATTTAATCATCACAATGATCCCATGAGATGTTATTATCCCCTTTTTAGATATAAAGACTTTCCCAAGATCATAAAGCTATTAAGAATTCAAAAAGACATAGCTATTATGAGCAGGTGTAGAAATTTATTCATTCGTATACTCAAATAATATTTTATGGGTACTTACAAGGGGCAGGTACTATTCTAGGCACTTGGGATATATTAGTGGGGGGAGGGGAAAGAAACCTGCCTTCAAGGAGCTTGTATTCCAGCAAGATATAAATTATATAGTGTGTGAGAAGGTGCTGAGTTCTGGGGGGTGGAAAACAAGAAATTAGAGCAGGATATTGAAGTTAGAAAGTACCTGGTGGGGGATCAAAGTTAATGTATAGAGCTGAGTCTGAAATGGTTTTTAATGTGTCTGAGAACCTTGGCTTGTAATACGATAATTTAATCCAGTCATATTTATTTTGTGAATTGATACGTCAGTGTTCCTTCTGTCATTGTATGCTTTCTGATTTTTATCTTTTTTGATGCTTCCTTCTTTCCTTACTTTTTGCTAAGTAGCCCACTTTATTGTTATTTCTCTGCCAAGTGTTTTGAAAAGTATTACTCTACTAATGGTTACCTTTAAATTATGTATATCATTTATTTCCTCTATGTACAGAAACTAAGCTCCACAAGGCCAGTCTTATACATGTCTTCTTACGTATTCTATTACTGAGCCTAATACAGTAGCAGGAGTATCAAAATATTTTTGTTTTATGAATAAACAAATTAATAGTAGGTATTAACTACATGATCATAATTCTGCTCTGGGGCCAAAGATAGACTCTGGAGGGAGAAACTAAAACTAGAAAGTGAATACAAAGAAAGGTGAAAAAATTGCTACAGAGGAGAGTGCCTCTATCCCAATCCTGACTAAGTGATCTTGAAAAACTTACCCATCCTCTTTGCACTTCTGTTTTTTTTTTTCACTTTAAAAATAGGGAGAGTGGATTTGAACAGTGGTTCGTTACCTTTTTGTGAGTCATAGATCCTCTTGAGAAACCAATAAACACTAGCAATGTTCTCCACAAAAGCTTTATATACATGTATCATGAAAAATAAGTTGACATATTTTATAAGATTATGAAAAGCCTTTAATGTGAACATTGCTTTTTTAATGTGAATATTGTTAATGCAATATGAAACACTAAAGAAATATTTTATAACATTTAAAGGTAGATACACACATTAGATACATACACACAAAACCCTCTCCATATTTTATAATAAAGAAAGCCCAAAACTCCTAAGCTGGAAGGAAGCATTTATCCAAAGAAAGAAACAGAAGATTTATAGATGTGAAATGTTTTGAAGTATTAAAGTCCAATACCTTCTTCTAAGTTCTCGTAACATATTTATTGCAGATAGGGATGAAGTCGTTTAAGCTTAGCTTTTCTTGACAAACCAATTCTGATTGGTCGACTGCATGTCTTAAGAGGTAGTACTCTTGAAATTCCATATGAAAAGTTGCCACCTAAAAGTATAAGACAATAAAAGTACATAAGGGAGTAAAAATCACTCATAGTTTCTATGCTTAAAATTTTTTACTAACTTCTAATCATGATACTAGCAACATTTACTGAGTCACTGAGCTAAGTGCTTTAAATGCATTACTTTACTTACTCCAATCTCCATTTTTTAAAAGTGGAAAACTCAGCACAAAAAATTTAAGTAACTTGCCAAACATACAATAAAATAGCAGCTAAATAAAATCAGCGTTCCAGTCAGGAAATCTGACTTAACAACAAAAAAACAACTATATAGGTTTTAAAGTTAACTTGATGTAGTGGTTGTAAAGACCATGTTGTTTTTCTATTAGAAGTTACTAGACTATACTGTTAATAATTACATTTGGCTTCTAATAGAGATTATTATCAATAATAGAGCACAAATGTATTTCATCTGTTATGTATCAATGGAGGGCTCTAATTTTGAAGTTTTTATTTAACATCACACTAACATTTTCTAAAAAGCTCAAAACATTTCATGGAGGTATATATGTTACTAAATCAGTTAACCAAACAAGTAGAATCAATTACTCTTGATAATGAGTATCTCTCATTAACAAAATACCTCTTACTTTGAGTACTTTTTAAAAAATAAACAGTAGGGTACATATGTAAAGCTAAAAATGTATCAAGCTTTAATGAATTAGTGTGACCTTAACATAACAGCACATTATGCTAAAAACAGTGTAATCAACCTAACGTTAAATATGATTAAAGGTAAACAGCATGATTTCTACTAAGCTGAATCAAATAGAATCTGTGTATCTATGTAAACAGTAATGAAATAAAATACAAAATTTAGCTATATGTAAATAGAGAGAAAACACAAAAATAGTTATAAATCAGTTTATGATATTTTATTCAACATTAAAATTATAAAGTTAATTATAAAAATAAGAGGAAAAATGTATTGCTAGATTTTTGCATGTTTTTAAATGAAAAAGGATGGTCTAAAATAAAATTGTTGGACCATGTCTGATACACTAGATTTGGTTATAAATTAGGTAATTTCAGCAATTTATGCTAAGTGTACTTCTTTATTATGAAATTATTGTTTCAGAAAAAAGCTATGATTAGTCTATTTGATTACTTTTTCAAAGTATAGCTTTCCTCTTTCACATTCTAATACAATAGATACTTCTGGTAATTTTGCAATGGATGGGAAATGGGAAATCACTGAACCAATTCGTATCAACAGCAGGTCTTTTGCAAAGCACATGACCTTAAACAGTCATTAAATTGTGGCTATAAGAATATGCTTCTTTGTCTCCTTGGATTTCCTACCATTTTTAAAAAATAAATAATGATCCCTTTTATTATTGCTATATACTAGATTAACTTACTGCTTTGTATTGTGTAACAATTCTAAACATCCAAGCATAATACCAGAAATTGCTCATTTTAGAAAGCAAAGTTAAAGAAAAAAGTCATGAAGGTTGTTAGTGGTCTTTTAGAAATAATGCCAAGTCAGTTGTTTTCTAAATCCTTGTAACTCAAAGTTCCAGCTCAACTCAAAGTCTAGCAGCATCTCCATCTGCTAGGAGCTTGACAGGAATGCAGAATCTTAGAGCCTACCACACAACAAAATCAGAATCATTTAATAAGACACCCAGGTGATTCGTATGTCAGATGAAATAAAAACTCAGTTGAGAGCTGTGAGTTTCAGTTTTATCTGGGGACTTACTGTGGCCCATACCCCAAGATACAGCCTCTCAGATAGCTCTGAAGAGGTAAGGGAGGAGGTCAGCATATATGTGATTTTGGAGAAGAGGTACCTGCAATCAGACACACATCTTGGTAGAAGGTTACTGCTAGTCAGGAGGAACAGATATCTTAGTTAATTATTTTAGTGCTTTTCTAAGTATGGGAAGATGCAAGAAATTGGATTCACACAATTTTCTCCTGAAAATATCTATCTGAAGGCCTGTTCTGCCAGTTTTTCCAGAGCACAGAATGCCTCATTCCTGATCTCTGCCCTGAACTCTTTTCAGGGTGCGCTACAGGTCAGCAAGTGCGGTGGCTAATGACTCAATCCTTGTAGAGTTGGGTGACTAGTGACATTCTTTGCCTGACATATATCCACATTAACATTAGAGAAGTATTGGTGCTAAATGATATATAAAGCACCTGGCACACTGGCTAGCTGGCATTTAACACGCTCAAAGTACTTGCCTTCTCCATACCACAAAGAGAGAAGAGAGAGACAAGGGGAGATAGGATACCCTGGAAATATTAGTAGTAGAAACTTTAATTGGAGGCATCATGATGACAAGTGGGTAGGTATCAATAACATTTCTGTACAATCAGAAGTTTTCCAATACCTTTAAAATCACCCTACATAAGCAGGCACCCACTCTCCCTAGGCAGTTAGTCCATCATTATCCCCACTTCACAGTATCTCCCAACTTTTCCCTTACATTATGGATTTTAACAAGCCTCAGGAAGATCATTCCATTTTTATGCACTTTGAAAGTGGATGCAAGACAACGATCCTAACATAGTATTAAATAACTCTGGCTGACCTCACACGTTATTTTTCATATTTCATGACAAGGAGGAACTTTTCCTTGTGAAGCCACAATAGAGTATCATGGGTTCAGATATTTCCAACAAGTGTAACATTTCTTTCCCCATTTAGGCACATACTTTAATCTGCCTCAAATATCCTTTTTATTATCACAATTAACATCATGATGACAATATGGGTTTGTGCTCCCTAATCTTCCTTTATTCTATCAGAGAATATGTTCCTAAACCCAATTTCTTCCTTTCTTCCTGTCCTAGAAGAAACAACCCCTATCCTTTTCAGGCCAATTCCACCATCCCGCTTTTAGTCTTAGAGAGTATTGTTCCTTTAATTATTTCCTTTATTCGTGGGAGAAGAAATTTCCCATGGGCTTTTGATCTTCCAAGGACTTGGATTAATTTTTAAGAGTATTTCATTGTAAGCTAAGAAAAGAGGAAATTATGCAATTCTGAAGTGACTGAATAAAAGTACCAGGGACAGCAATTCTACTGATGAGAAGCCAGGAGAAATGCTTTGAGAAATGATGCATGACTGAAGGTATTTTGGTAAATATACTTCACCTACATGATTATTATTTCTAGATCTAGTCTTATTGTGTAATACCAGCAATTTCTGACCAAATGAAAACGTAGTTATTCAGAAAATAATTCCCTAATTTTAATCCAACTCTTACCTCACCCCCATTGGTACTACAAGTTAGAACAGGTGTTAGACTTAGTGTGTCTTATTCTGTTATTAAACACCTCTTAGGCAAAGGATAAGGTTAGTTGTTTAACTTTTCTTCAGTTTGATTTTTTATAGTAAGCAAAAGTTTAAATGCCATAGTCCTAAATCATGTTAATATATGTAAATGATGCTAATTTCTTTCAAAATCACTACATAAAATGTACATATAAAGAGCTTCATAATCTTTCAAGAATAGAAAACAATGATAATAAATTTATAATTGGGAGTAACATCAACATAAATCCAACTTAGATAAATGCCTTTTTCATTTTTGCTAATTAATGTTACATACATTAGATGTGTATATTAGGTATATATAAAACACCTATCTTATCATATAGTTATTGCAATGCATCACTGCAAATATTTAAACAGTTTTAGAGTGCATTTTCTAATTACATTCTAAATGATATTTTAATTTTTAGCCAATTTTTAACTATAGGAATTTGCATCAGTAAATTATTAATGTTTACAAAAGTATTAAATCTTTGTATTTATTTGTTAACACCCTAAATATATTTTCCTCATGCTAAAAGTACAAAAACGCAATAGTCATCTTAGAAAGTATTATAGAAAATAACTAAAAATCTTACCTCCCTTCACTAAATAATTACATTTTTCTTCCTTAAATTCATCAGAGAAAAAAGCTGGTCTTTCAGGTGAAGGTTTTTCACAACCTAAAAATAAAGATCAATGTGTTATAGCAAAAAGTAACTTTTATATAAAATGTTAATACTATAAAAAAATTACTTTTTCAGGAATATTTCCTCCCATTGGCTCCTAATATTTAGGTAAGTAAAACAGGATATTTCAAAGCTCCTTTTAAAAATTTCATCACTTGTTCCCATCAACTTCAGTATATTATTTAATGTTTGAACAACCCTTTATAGAAAAATAATAATGCATCAATAAACATTGTCTTATACCTTATCTTCTTTTTTGCCAAAATTCTATATTTGGCCCACACAGAAAAAAAAAAAAAAAGCATTTTCTTTTAACTCAGAAAGTATATTTTAAAACTAATTTCATACCTTCCTTAGAAGTAGAATAGAGTAATTCTTCCTCTGATGTTCTTAGACAGCAATATTCATTAGGAACTTCCTGTTCTCCATTTTTGGGTACTTTTTTCCATTTAAACAAATTTTGGTGTTTTTTATGCGTATTAGGACCTGCTATCGTATCACAGAGCAAAGAAGATGAACATATTTTGTTTTCTGTACCCATTTTCAAACCTTTTTTAATCTCCGTTTTTACCTCCTCAACATCATTATTTTCTACAAAGTAATTTTCTTGCCCATTGTTGGTTTCCACAGTGCTTAGAATTTCATTTTCCGTACTAATTTCATGAAACATATGAAGTTCTTCAAGTACTAAATCAAATTTACTCTTCATCTCAAAATCATTTACTATTGTCAGAGCATCTCTTGATAAACACTTGGCAGATAAGTCCTGAAAACATTCATTGTTCCCTACACTCAAATGAGTTTCAAATTGAAGATTAAAACATTCTGAAGAGTCATTCTTTGGATGAAAATGCTTTGATTTAGCTAACTCACTTTCTTGAAAAATATTCTCAGATTCATTTCTGTCAGCTACATTATTTCGATTAACATATTTAGTTTCTTCCACACCTACTTTCTTACTCATTAATGAAACTGGTTGCACAAAAAATATGCCTTCCCTTGAATAAAAACTCTTTTTCTCTTCCTTTTCTATCTTAATATCTTCATGAACTTGGCAACTGTTTGTTAAACTTTGTGCTGTGACTTTTACTTCCTCCTTCAAAATTAAGTCATATTTTTTTTCTTCAACTTCACTTATCAAGTCCCCAAAAGTTAGCACCGGGGTTATAGTCGTCAGATCGGTTTGTTCATTGTGTTTTTTGTCGTGGCTTGCCTGTATAGCCTGTTGCCTAATATTGAAGAAATCTTCAAATATGCATTTAAAATTAAATCTGTTGATCTTATTATGCTTTTGTTTTCCTTCAGAATATAAATCTTGGTTCTGCATATTTATTTCATAAGTTTTTTTATTAATATATTTCTGGATCTGTATAAATTGAGGACAAGACTTAACATGTGTTTTAACAGTTTTAGGACTACAGTGCACCCAGTTTCCCACACTCATGAGTCGTTCAGGACAACTCCTATTCTTGTAACTAATTTCTTTTGTCAAAAAAATTTCATTGATGTCATCAAAGTCCATTAAAAGGGGAATTTTTTCATATGTTTCAAAAATTGGAAAGTGTGTGTTTTTAATCGTCATACTGGAGGAACTGATAAGTTTTTTCACTGTAACGTTTTTTGGATAATTCAAATATATTACCCATTTGAAAATGCATCCCTCTTCTAATTTAGAATCATTTTCAATTATTGTTAAAGAGTCAAAGTTATTGAGCAAAGATGTTATGTTGGTTTTCAATATAGTATTTAGAAGGTCTAAAACACTGGTTTGTAAATATATGCTTAAAATATCATTATTTCTATTGACATTCATATTCCTAGT
Organism: Balaenoptera borealis; assembly: GCF_965194805.1. Classification (NCBI taxonomy): domain Eukaryota; kingdom Metazoa; phylum Chordata; class Mammalia; order Artiodactyla; family Balaenopteridae; genus Balaenoptera; species Balaenoptera borealis. The sequence goes on along the minus strand of NC_138871.1, from coordinate 79,121,768 downwards.
TATTAGATTTTGAACATCAATTTGATTTTTACACTTCAAAATTCCATACCAGGTTAAGATATTATTATCTTTTTGATTTCCTGAAATACTTTTAAGGAAATAAAAAATTCCTGTAATGAAATTTTCAAAAATACTGCTTAAATGAAAGTCTTTTTGTGTAGTGTAACATCTCAACTGTAGCATATTATCGTTTTCTCCTTTACCTTTTAACCAAAAAATTTTTATTAAAGCTTTTTGACTACCTAGTGTTTCTATCATGAGAGGCTCTGATTTTCCTTCATGTGTTTTCATGACTTCTGTATTGTGATAATTTTCTTTGCTTAAAAGATCTGTTTCTGATAATTGTTGCAAATTCAACATTTCTCCAGTTGTTTTCATATTTTCACATTTAGTTTTGTAACTATCCATAATCCAACAATTTTTCCTATTTTTTCTCAAAATAATGTTACGGTCCCAGCTTTTCAATTTTTCCAATCTGGTAGATATGTAGCTGTCCAGGCATGTTTCTGCCTCTTCCCAATTTGCATTTTCTAGTTTTATAGTGAAATTCTTTGCAGAGTCCATTGCATCAGACTTGATACTACAGTGACTATAGTAGTGTAAACTGATCAAGTCTTTTTTTCTCACACAAACACTTCGGTTGCTGAGTGACTGGTGGTTACTTCCATAACATTCAGAAAAAATATTTTCTGCATCCACAGTTTTTTTATCATCCTGTAACTTTTGCTTCTTAACATCAGGTCTATTTTGAGACCAGTGAATGTTTGTGAAATCCCTCACACATGCCTCATTTTTGTCATTTTTCTTCATTATTTCCTTTAAATAGACAGAAGACATTTTGCTATTTAAATCAGTTGGAAACTCAGGGATACTTATCGTGCTGCAATCTCTAAAATAGCTGGGTTTGCCAATTTCCATGCTGGGCTGGGTTTGAGATTTTGATATTTTTAGTGTGGATGCTGAAATGCTATTTTCTTTTTTATTTGATGGCATAACGCTGTCAGCTTTACATCTGCTCTTAATATCATGAAACGTTGATTTGGTGTCCTTGTAAAAGGTAACATCTAAAAATGAATTTTCTGTCTGTTTTGCGCAATTATTGTCCTCCTGGCTATTGTCTCTCCCCTGGAGTAAATAGCGTTTTCCATCCTCATTTTTAATTGCCTGTCCATCATGTATAGAGGCGTTGGGCAGCTGACCAGCCTCTGTTGCAGATCTATCACTGCAATGCACACCGAAGGACTCTCTGTCATACAGCCCTGGTTCACAAGACGTTCCAGAAGCCTTCAAACCACAATCTAAACTTTGTGAGGGGAGAGACCGCGAACAACTCTTCATCTCAAACCTGCTATTTCGGCATCCCAGATTACACATCTGCCTCTCACCGACAGACTTCTCCACACGCGAGTCTGTGGAGTTATCAAAAATCTCCTTAGCTGAAACCAGGAGCGCCTTGAAGGGTCTGGCTGACGACTCCCAGACTTTTTCCGCCTCAGACAAGCGAGGCACCAAAGGCAGCCTCCACCCCGCCTCAGAAACACCACCGGGCTCCTCAAGACGGGGCCGCTTACTACGGGGTGGTGGGGAATCAGGGTCGTCAGGAGGCGGTAAAGGGGAAGCAGGCTCCCCGAGCTCCACAACCTGAGGCGCGCGCTGCGTGAACGACATGACAGCGATCTGAGGGAATCTGTCAGAGGCTCCGGCCAGACTCGGGTCTCTTAGCAGGCGCAAGGTGGCTCCGCCCCACCGCGCCCCCCCGAGCCCCACCCCCCGAGCCCGCCTTGGTCACGCCCCTGACACGCCCCTTGAGGCCTGGCCTCGGCCCTAGCCTCAGGGGTAGCCCACCTAGACCACGCCCCACTCCCGCCCCCATGGCCCAGGCCTAGGCCACGCCCCCAGCCACCGCACTCCCGCGAGTCCCAAGTAGTCTCTCTCCCTCAAAGCACCGAGCGCCTGGGACCGTTACTTTGTCTCTTTTTAGCGCCCTTTGCTATTGCCAGGGTTGTAGCTGATCGAAACTTTGTCTTCCCTGTGGTAGAATTAATGAGAAAAGTCAGAATCTCTTTTTTTAAATTTGTGAACGGAAACAGCTTTATTTTTTTAATTCTAAAACTCTGTGTTTTCCTCAGAAGCGACTTCTCCACAGTTTCTCCCGAGCGTCTTGTCCAGTAAAACCGTGTAGTTCTGTAAACACCAAACCAAAGCTCTCCGTGTGCGGAAAAACTTCCCAAAATGCTCTTAATGACCCCAGTGGCATTGAAAAATCAGGTTTCCACTTCACTCATGAAGTGTGTTTTGGGAAAGGACGGCACTGGTACTTAACGATCTGAATATTTCAGGAAAAAAAAGTGTGTAGAAACTATTATCCAGATAAATTATTAATCTTCATTTTAAGACTGTAGAAAAACAAAGTTTTCATATGCGCTGTGGAGTTGTCTTTCCCAATATTGTGACTGCCACTACTTAAAGATAAAAATTATATGTTTCAGCTATTCTGTTTATTGTAAGCATGAATAATCATCATGAATCACACATAATAAATTTTGTAAGTGTTGTTTTTCTTTTTCCTCTGCTTTGAGAACAATTTATTCATTATCTTCAGTCAAGTCTGAGTTTTGTGAATGTTGTACTTCTAAAGAAGAAAATGATTTTCAAAATGTTTATTAAGAAACTTGCAATTACTGCTCAGTAATCGGAAACATCAGTCCCCTTGATGATTGTTTCAAAGTTGATAAGTTGTATGTTCCCTGGTTAAAAAAAAACAAATTATAAGGACTGCAGTAATGTGCAACAGGAATCCTAATTTCATAACCCATAAGTGTATAAATGGCAAAATATGACTGGCATAATACTTTAGGTCATAAACTGTTCATCAGCCTCCTGTCTTGTAAATACTTAGAGATGCTGTGATTCCAGTTCTAGGCATTACTTTGGCTGTGAATTCCTCCAGAGAAATGTTTACTTAAATTTGTTGAAAGCCTTACAGTATAAGCACTTCATCAATGCTGTAAATAAGAATGTGGCAGTGGCTCAGATTATACCTCAGGGAGTTCTCGAAGTGCTGCTTCTATATATCTTTAGTTCCATTGTTTTTTTATCCCAGATTTTCCGCAGTTCTACATTCCATTCGAATGCACTCTGTTCTATGCTTTAATCAGCCTCTAGACTGACTTGCATAGCCAAGGTGGATGTAACTGGTACATTAACACAACATTAGAAATAAGCTTTCTATCTGTATAGGAAATGCCATAGCTTTGTGATTCTAGATTGATCTGTAACTCGGTGTTTGTTTCTCATCTTGCTAGTTTTCCCCAGAACACACTATTTTTTAAATCTCTATATTACACCATTATTTTAAAATTATGTGTTGTTTAAGGACTAGAATTCAAATAAACCCAGAAGTTTTCAGTTTAATTCAACAATTGTTTGAGAACTATGTCTAAGATGCTCTTAAGTGTACAGAAATGTATGGGTTTTTTTTTTTTTTTTTTCCTGAAGAAACATAGCAATGAAGACTGGAAAAGAAGTCTTTTCTTGCACTTACTTATTTCAACATCACATTAATGACCACTGTCATTTTAATCAATGCCTATTGAAACTACTACGTGTTTTTCCTTTATTTTTAAAATGCTACCTTGCAAATAGTTACGAGAAATGCAAGAAATTGTATCTTCAACTCATCTTAATCAAAATATAAATGAGACGTCCAAATCTTCCCTACTCTTCAAGGCCCATTTCAAATGTCACATTTTTCTATAGCACTTTACCTGCCCTTCCTTAGAAAACTCCTACCTCCTTAAAAAACAGTAAACTGAGCTTTAAGGCCGGCACCTGTCATTCCTTTCAGCTTGGTGTCCTATTACAGTTCAGCTCTGAAGGAATGAAAGAATGAGATAAACCTCATACTTAAAATATGACAAAAGCTCCTGTTAGAGTTAAGTCAGAAATTCACTCAGTACCACAGGATGCCTGAAGTCCAATATCCTTAGCACGGTATGGCAGATCTTCACAACTAGATCCTACCTTAACTTTTTTGGCTTCATCTCTTTTTACAATTTGCCCTGTGCTGCCTACACGAGACTGTTTGTTATTTTCTTGTCTTTTCATCCATGTTCTCAATGTCCTTCTCTTTCTTGTTATTTTCTTGTCTTTTCATGCATGTTCTCAATGCTCTTCTCTTTCTCCATCTGACAAATTCCTATTCCGCCTACAAGGGTTCTACCCAAAAGCTACCTCCGCTGTGAAAGCTCTGCCTCATCCCTGCCCTATCCAAACCGCAGCCAAATTATTTGTATCCTCATCTGTGTTCCTGAAGAACTTAATTTTCAACTATACTATAACACTCACAACATTGTATTGAGTTGTTTACATCCCCTCTACCAGACTGTGTGTTAATCGGGGCAAAGATCTATTCATTTTTACATCCCCAGAGCCTCAGTTAACTTCAGTTAATGAGAAAAAATGTAATAGTATTACTGTTACTATACCTTTACCAATCCAAATGGATTTTGTGGTGTCTTAAGTGTGTTTTAAGCTTCTTGTTTTGGTTTTGATTTTATATGTTAAAATGGAGACTTGCTTGAGATCATACCAACATAGAGCCAAAAATTGACTTTAAATATTACCAGTATTAATGCCATTTAAATTTCATGGTAAGAACAGATATTCGACAGGACAGTTCTTCTATTTTATGCCTTTTAATAAAGCATGTAAATGATGAATAAAAACATTCAACCTAAAACTTTATTTCAGACTAAGATAATCAAATATATTTTAAACACTTAATAAGAACAACTAACAAAAATATTTAAACCAGGGCTTCCCTGGTGGCACAGTGATTAAGAATCCGCCTGCCAATGCAGGGGACACGGGTTCGAGCCCTGGTCCGGCAAGATCTCACATGCCGCGGAGCAACTAAGCCTGTGTGCCACAACTACTGAGCCTGTGCTCTAGAGCCCACGAGCCACAACTACTGAGCCCATGTGCCTAGAGCCCGTGCTCCGCAACAAGAGAAGCCACTGCAATGAGAAGCCCGCGCACCGCAATGAAGAGTAGCCCCCGCTTGCAGGAACTAGAGAAAGCCCACGCGCAGCAACAAAGACCCAGCACAGCCAAAAATAAATAAAAATAAAAATAAAAAATGTATTTTAAAAAATTTAAACAAAATACAGGGGTTAAAGAGGAAAATATCACTTACTAAAAATATTTAAAATAAATATGGCTATAAATAACACCAAAATCAATTTTTATCAAGTCACTAAGAAGTTCTAGTTGGAAAAATATTTCAGAAAACCACGGTGCTCTGTACATCCACATAGGCAATTAACCTTTCAGCAGAGCAACAACTGTAACAGTAAAATGGTCTTAAATGAGACAATGTATAAGCAAATACTTTAAGCATTAAATCACCTCCTTATTGTCAATTTTCATTAATGACATCATTATCTACCCACTTTCCTAAACTAGAGACTCTTAGTGTTATCCTTAATTTTTTCTCTCTTTTACAGTCTTTCCCCATCACCCAACCCCTATGTAGACATTCATCAAATATTGTTAATTCTATATCAAATATAACCCAGGAATTAATCTTCTATTCTTTATCCATAATGTTTGAGCTTTATTTCAGGCCCTCATCATCTCCTGCTGAGAACAGTAAAAAGAATGATCTTTTTACTAGTCTCCCCTTCACTTCTACCCACCACTACCATGAGACTTTTCTTCTTAAAATATTAATCACTTTGTTACATGTTTCCTGACTTAAGAAATTCTTTTGACTCTTTGATACATACAGAATAAAATACAAGCTCTTTAATTTGACATGCAAAGTTCTTCATAGTTCATCTCCAAACTGTTTTTTCAGCTTCTGTATACTTCCACAACACAACTAGCTTTCCTGCAGCACTAAGCTTCTCACCATTCATCAAATATATAAAGCCCTATCACAATTCCAGGTCTTGGGCCTATGCTGGTTCATTTGCCTAAAGTGTAATGTCAGGCCTTACTTAAATCTTCTGAAGTCCTTCCAGTTTACAGCCATGTTGTATGTTTAGACATTCACAGTTTCATCTGCTCCCCTTTCTTTAGTTCTAAATATTATTTCATTAATGTACTATTATATTTTTTGCATATTTAGCTATTCAAAAATAATCATTTACCTGAGCCCTCAGTGTTGGAAAACCAGGGTTGGGGGGGGTGGGTGCTGGAAATGTTCAACTATTTCCAACAATCATCTGATGGTCTAATAAATTTCAGCATCAATTAAAAGATTCTTTGCTGCTGAAATAAAAGCAAGAGTTTGTATTATTTTGGAATTCATGCAACTGTAAATAACACCTCTTTTAAAAATTAATTGTGAATTCTTTTCAATTAAACTTTCACAAGAATCTTTTCAAAATTTTGAGGTAGCAAAATGTCTATGATTTTTATCATACAAACTTGTAATTACTTAGATTGCTTTCTCCTTTTGTATAGTTTTTCTGCTGAGATTAGTCACTTTGTTTTGGTTGGTTGCATAATAAATATTTAGCTGGACATGGCAAATTCATAGAACTACAATTTACTTCAAATTTTGAAGGAATTACATATATTTACATTAAATACAAAATACATTTAACATAAAAACTATGCTAAACATAATTTTTTATCCTGAAAGCAAAATAGAATACTATTTAGGTGAGTAGGTTCTGGAGTCAAATTGTCTATGGTTGAAGCTATGGTCCACTTCTTCCTAGCTGTGTAATGTGAGCAAATTACTTAACCTTTCTGAGACAGATTCCTATAAATGGGAATTATAAAGTAGAACCTACCTCATAGGCTGTTGTGTGATCTAAATGAAATACACCACGTAAGGCATTTAGAAGAGAGTTGGCTGTGTAAATAGATATTCATTAAACGTTTCTTAAGTAATGATAGTTATTATTAACATCACACTAGCAAGGTTAGACTGGCTCCTACAGTTTAACGAATTGAACATTGGCATCTCTTCCCAACCCCAAACGTCAGTCATTTCCTGTGGGTAGCTTGGAGTAAGCCATGATGGAAGTATTTCTATTTAAATTGCTAAAATCAGCAAACACTACAAATTAGGGAGCTTTTTTTTTTCTTTCTAGAAAGCCAGTTGTTAAACAGTTACAAGCATAGTATTGAATCAAACTCTATTTCACAGTACTTTAGAAACATTATTGTATAAATCAATTCTCACTACAGAACTGCAGCCTTAGCAAGCCAGGCAGTGTTTTCTTTCTTGTCTGGCTAAGGTCAAAGAGAGGAAATTTGACAGACTCTATATTGGTGCCAAGACACAGTGTGAAAACTTTATTACAACAAAACAAAACAAACAAACAAAGTATGTTAATTTGTTTTCATCTCATTTGATCCTTTTTCATGAGTGAAGAACCCCAATATTAGCCAAATACAAAAAAGTAGCTGTACTTTTCAATATTTTAAGTTTGCTTATGGCTCTATGATTTCAGAATGGCAATAGGTTCAGTTCAGAGGAAAATAATGGATCAAAAGAATCCTTCTTCTATCATTATTTACGGCAGAGTTTAGTCACTGCTTACTGTCAATCAATAATCATTGACAGCTAAATAATAACATTTTTCAAAGTACCTTAAGTAAATGCTCTCATCTGATGATTTAATTATCCTTTGACTTGCTGAATGAATATCTATTATCTGCAAGAAAGTATGCCTCGTACTGAAGTAAATGCTATGACATGTAAAATGTAATTTTTGTCTCTAAAAAATGCATTCTGGCCAGAAATATGCATATACAAAGATAAATATGCATATAAAACTAACACTACATGGCCCATTATGTAGCCTAGTTAATCAGGTCATTCACAACTTTGTGCTAGTCTATTTTCTAGCCTGATCTCCAGCAACTTCTTTCCCTTCTCCCATGCCTCTCACACTCTACCTCACCAAATTGCTTACAGTTCCCCAGATACTCATGTTTTCTTTTTGTTGTTCAGTTTTTAATACATTTATTGATTATCTATTATGTACCAGGCACTGTGTTAGGTATTAGATATTCAAAATTGACAGTCTTTTTTCAAGAAATTTACAGTATAGTAGGAGAAACAGACATATAGAGTTTATTACAATATAATAGGATAAGTGCTACAGTAGAGGAATATCCAAGCACTGAAGAAAGAGGACTAAACCTAGACTGGAAGCTTAGGGAAGGTGCTCAGGAAGAAATGGTGCCCAAAAGCTTATTCTTGAAGGATACATTCATTCATTCCATTCCTATGAGCTGTAATTTTTTATAAAACTCCCTTTCTTCTCCATACTAATCAATTTTTATCCATGTCCCCACCATTTCAGACTTCTATTGTAATACTTATAAAATTACATAATGGTTGGTTGTGTATATACAATCTACTCCACTAAATTATTAGCTCCTTGACACTTAGAACAGTTACCTTGTTGAACTTTGTGTTTCCAGTGTATAGCATGGGACCTACCATACAATAGATAATAATATTTTTCTAATTGTTGTGTTGAATATATACCAAGTGAGTGATATATAAAATAAGCAGTATTAAGAAATAGATACTATAAGGAATTCAGTGAAGGAGGAAATGAGTTCTAGATAGGAAGGCAAGAGATTTTACAGAGGGAAGAATTGAACTGGGCCTTGAGAAACAGAATTTAGACAGCCTAGATTCTGTTTCAACTAGAAAAGAAAAAATGACCTAAGGTCCAAAAAAATAGAGCTCTGCTTTCTCAGAGATAAAGGAAGTATAGAAATAGCTCTAGCATTGGACTGAGATATAGAAGTAAAGATGAACTAATTAGGAAAGTCATTAACCCAAAGGGTCTGGCTACAGGAAGAGCTACCCAGTCAGGATATAAAACAACTAGGATCTAGAAGAAACTGAGTGATATTTTTAAAAACCAAATCTAAATACAGTCTATGATATAGTAACGTACCTATTATGAATGTAATATATGCCCCAGAATTTCTCCAATTGTAATGAATCAGTTGAGCATGCTTTTCATAACTGAGTTCAGCATGTTCTATACACCAGTGGATCTTATAAGAGCAGAATTAATTATATAAAAATGTGACCAAGGCCATGACTCCCTTGAGCAGGTTTTTGAAGGAGTCTTGAAAAAGAGAGCCAAGAATCACAGAAAATGGGGAGGAAATGTAACTTTAGGACATGGGGAGAGGCAGTCAGTTGCCCATGGCAGTATGTTGTCACACAATTCTATTAAAGAGCAATCTCTTCCCTAATTTTTAAAAGTTTCTCATAGATAACTATACCCTATGAGAAACAAAGTAGGGCAAGAACACGTTTAGTTTTGTAATGTTATCTGACACATATGCATTATATACATAATACGGTAAGTCTCCTACATACAAACAAGTTCTGTTTCGACAGTGCTTTCATAAGTCCAATTTGTTTGTAAGTTCAACAAAGTTAGCCTAGGTACCCAACTAACACAGTCAGCTATAGAGTACTATACTGTAATAGGTTTATAATACTTTTCACACAAATAATACATAAAAAACAAACGCAAAAAATAAAGAAAACATTTTTAATCTTTACAGTACAGTACCTTGAAAAGTACAGTAGTGTACTACTGTACAACAGCTGGTGCTTCTTAGCAGTACCAGCTATATCACTGCCGCTTTTATGCTTGCTTCCGGACATCCTGGGCTTGATATAAAGATACTGTCTTACTGTACTCTATGCATACCATACAGGAAAGTACACAAAAGCACAACAACTTGTAGAGGATGCACGCACGTGACGATGTACGCCAGACACGTGAGCTAACTTACGTGATTGGACATGCGAACGCACATTCTCATCTTTGAAAGTTCCCAACTTGAAGGTTCATATGTAGGGGACTGACTGTATTTGTTTTACATGGTACTTAATTATGAATAAAAAGGAAAGTTGCAAAATGTCACTTGTTTTACAACTGTGCCTAAGGCCAGTCATGCTAATCACCCACTTAACTACAGTTATATACCAGCTTCCAAAAGCTAAGCCCATGATTTCTGGAGACCACTCAGAGGGACTCTAGAGGTGACTCTCTTAAAAATTATGTAGTTCAGATCTTGGACAATAACCTGGGAAAACATAGATACAGGATATGGGCTACTGGATACAGTAAAAACGCCATCTTTTCAGAAAATAGAGAAACAGGGCAGGGGCTGGGCTTGGTACATAATAGTTAGCTAAGCAAAGACAGAACCACAGTAATCATGATTGGGATGATCCCTTTTTTATATGTGAAAAACTAAAAGGTGAGAAGGAGAAGCAGAAGCAGAAGCAGTGTGACCATATATTTCCAAGCTCTAATTAGGAAAAATAAGTATGTGTGTTCTCCAATATAAAAATAATATAAGGAATCAAAGGATTGTCAATAGAACTTTAGTTTAATATGATCTATGACCATCCATGTTTTGTAACAATTTAATGTTCAATAATAATGTACAGAAAGGCACAGAGGTTTTCTTTGGTTTTTGCTTATAAAATCTCTGCTGGGTGAAAACAAACACACAAAAAAACACCTTATTTCAATTCAAACAATATTTAGTACAGAATATGTGCTCAATGCTGTATTGAATGCCATCCTCTTCTTGTAGTCATGAATACTTAAATATATATGTGTCTCCCTGTTGAATCGCCTTCTACTTGCAAAGCAATGTAATAGCTGCACCATCTTCTCCACTTTTTACTCTCCAAACTCCTCTCTTTAATAATTTTTTCAAAAAAGACAATATTTTAACTTCTGCATGCCATTGAAGAAAAGACCTCTTCCATTGGATTTGATCTATACACTAATTGTCTCAAACCATAATTACGTATCCATGAAGTATTGATACAAGGTCAAACTTTGTCAGGAACTTCAAAGTAGAAAGAGACTCTGTCAGTTTAAACTCCAAAAGGAATAGCTCAAGGGTCTGCAGGATAGTTTGGTACTGGGGGCTGACAAATAGAAGACTAGAAACAGAACTGTGACATCATTCACCATTAATCCTTTCCACAGCCCTTGTCCTTTAGTACAGACCTACAACAAGAGCATTAGGGTTTGCATATAGTCAAAACTGCATTAACTGTGCTGCTCAGAAGTGTGCCTTTACTTTGCCAGAGCTTCAGTAGAATTACAAAATGATTTTTGGCTTTATTAATTTAAAAAAAAGGTATTCAAACTCTGGCAAGAAAATAACGTCACATTTCAGGCTTTTTGCGTTTTTGTTGTTTTTGTTATTTTCTATTGCTTTTTCAGAATGAGCACTATAAATTTAAATCAGCTTCAACTGAAATCATAGTAAGAACTTTAAGGTGGAGAGTAATGTCCAGAAATCTGTTGAGAGGCGATATAGAGAGTAGTTAAGAACATAGGATTATAGACTCTCTACCCCAGAAGTTCTCCTCATGCTTCAGTCCTCTACTTCTTTACCTGGGAAGTTTGTTCATTTTGTGATAATTCATTGTGTTGTACATTTATGAATGATATTATTCTGTATGTATGTCTTATTTGCATTTTAAAAAAAAAAGAAAGAAAAAAGTGTTGATTCTGGAAGTAAACTGCCTAGATTTGAATCCTGGTGCCATAATTTACTATCTGTTTGACCTTGGGGTAAACTCCTTAACCCTCTGTGCCTCAATTTCTTCAACTGTAAGATGAGAATATTAGTAATAGTACTTGCCCCTTGTGGTGGTTATAGGATTTTATGATTCTATATGTGTAGGATTTTATATTCTATATGTAAAACACATAGAACAGTGCCTTACACATGATAAATTCTATATAAGCATTATAGTTATTAACAGTAACCCATTCACTTCTTTAACCATTCTAGAATAAGAATCCTTAGATAATCCTTTAAAAAATCATTTAAGGGGATTTCCCAACTTCTAGATTTTCATTGATTTGTCAAATTGCTCATTTTTCCCCCTTTGTTTTACAGAGATCTCCATGGGAAATAATTCTTTTTCATTTTCTCTCTAGATTTAATATAAAAGGAAAAGAGACTAAAATATATACCATTGGATATTTCCAAATATCTTCACTGATATATAGCTATCACTCTGTTTTTCAAATACACTATTAAGTCTGCTTTTTAAAGTGTCTATAACATATGTTTATTTATTAATCCTCATTTAAGAATAATTAGCTTAGCACTTTTGTGACTATATCCTGATTTTCTCTTCATCAATTGTTATCATTTAGAGTTTTTTTAATGGTTTTCCTAAATACAGCCAAATAAGACCCTCATTCCTAAGGACTCAAAGGTATTTACTCTGGGAACCAGTTTTTACTCAATGGAACAGACATTAAGTACTGAGTATCTATTATATATTCAATATTGTGCCAGGTGCCATACAAAGAAGTTATGACACAGAGACAAGGCATTAATAACAAAAAAAATTTAATAACAATATAAAGGTTTAAAAATTTTTATATGTAATTATAAATAGATTATATAAATAACGTATACTGTGGTTTAAAAGAATTGAGTTATTAAGGATTAGAATGGGTATAAGGCATCATAGAGAATATTTATGATTTGGATATAAACAGAATAGTAAAATATATTCCAGATGAGAACAAGAGCAGGAACAAAGGCATAAATAAAAGTGTAAGATATAATTGAGCAATAGTGAGTAAAACAGGTGTTTTCGAGAGAGAGTGGTTTTGTAAGGGGGTAAAAGAAGATAGACAGGAAAGAGACTTGAGGTCAGGGTGTTCAGAACCTTGAATGCCAGGCTTAAAAGAAAGTGTGAACTTCATGCTATAGGGAAGACTATATTTGTGGGTTTGCTTCAGGAGAAAGAGGTATTTAAAATAGCCTTTCAGAAAAATTCACCTAGTGGCTGCATTTAGGATGAATTAGAGACAAGCGGGAGAGAACGCTGTCCCTAGCAGAAATTAGTTAAGAGGCTATTGCCATACACCTAGAAATATTAAGGATCTGTATTTGAGCATCAACCATAGGAATGAGAAGGAAAATAATGGGAATGATATTTTTTTAAAAATATGATTAGAATTTAATTACTGTTGTGCTGTTGTGGAGGTAAAGAGTCAGCAATGAGTCCAAAGTTTCAAGTTTAGATGATTAGGAAAATAGAGACACCATTAAAAGAAGAGAGAAGTGGGAGAGGCTGTAACTTGTTTGACGATATATCACAAGGGTAAAGGCTAGGAGTTTGGTTTAAGTATATTGCATTGAAGAAATTGCTAAATGTTATTGCACTAGACTTCTAGTTGGAAAAAGAAATGGAGCTCAATAGCAGGAAAGAGCAGAAACTAGGAGGGTTTTGGTTTCATTTAGGGGCCTTCATTTGCTGGAGTTGAAGATTAAAAATTCTGGCAATCTTCCTTTTAGGTGACTCATCTAGAGTGTTAGAGCAGGTTTGACAGTTTAAATCTGGAGTGGCCATGTTTCCCATCCCACCCTGGTCCTTTTTACTGGAAGGGGAAGGGCCTGGTTCAGTCCACTAATAAACAGAGTTAAAAGCTACTGAGTGGAATCAACATCTGAAGGAAAACCAGAACTTTCTTTTAAAAAATCTGAATTTGATTGTAATAGTCATGAACAGGTTCATCAGATATTTTGTGTGGGAGCCTATGTTTTGTTCCAATCAATAGGCATTGGAAAAGCCCTAGGAATTGCCCAATAAAGTCATCTAGTATTAACCAAAATTTGAGAAACAGAGACCTGATTAAAATAAAAAGGGGCTTATTTGGGGTTTGTTAGGACAGCAGCCCAGGAGACATAGATTGAAGAAGTGCTTGAACTGTCAAAATGGGGGGGGATTATAAAGGCAAGAAGCACAAGGTTACAGTTAGTTATATGAATTGTTTATCAAGAATTATAATTGGATCTGGCAAGAAGTAAGGGTGCTTGTTAAGTAAGGATTGGTTGGGCTCTGAAATGGTTGCATAGTTAGAAGGGAGAAGAACCTTGAAACACAGTGTTGCAGCTAGCAGACGTTTTAAAAACCTTGGGTTAGGTATAGTTCACAGAAAATTCAAGTTCTTAGTGGTGCAGGGATGTGCCTGAGGCCTGGTGCTCAATGGCTGCCCAAATCCATTTTTGTATGCCTGAACTATGATTACTCCATTATAATTTTAATTTGTCATCACTAGCAATTGCCCAAGCCTGATCGTACAATAAGTTAGTGGGGCTGGTGTTCTGGTTGTAATTCTAGAGAACCTTCTGAAAATTTTAAACTGCCTAATAGACCACTAGAGGGCTAGCAAATGGATTTCATACAACTTCCTCCATCACATGGATATAAATGTATTTTAATCACGTGTGTATGTTTTCATGCTGGACTGAAGCCTTCCTTTGCAGACAGGCTACTGCCTCTTCTGTGGATAAAGTTCTTTTGGAAGAAATTATCCCTGCTTGGGGAATTCCTCTTGAACTTCATAATAATCGAGGAATCCAGTTTCCTGGTCAGGTGCTTTGACAAGTCTTCACTGTTTGGCCAGTTTTACAGTATTTTATTGCACTTAACACCCTAAATCCTGTTAGTTGAATAAACTGACAGCATTATTAAGACACCATTGGCAAAATTTGTAGAGGCCCTCCTAATACCCTGGCCAGAAGCATTGTCACTGGTCCTTCTAAATCTCAGATCCACCACTGTTGGAACTCATAAACACTCACCCTTTGAGGTAGTCACAGGATGCCCAATGCACTTGGCTCCTGCTTCTTTTGACCCACAGCTAATATTGTGACCCACTGGAAATTTCATCTACTGGAAAAGACACCTCCAGAAGAACTTTCTTCAATCTTGCTGAAAAGGCTCCTATCAGGTACTGCTAATCATCCCTTGTGCTACCAAACTCCAAGGAATAGATTCTTGGATTTATATGACACACCTAAAGAAAGTGCTGAAATCTACCTGGATCTGCACATCATCTGGTGACCTGAAAGTAAAGATTTTCCAGAAATAAACTAGATAACATCTGATGAGATAGATTTCCCAAGATATCTGAACCATGCCTCTTAGAATTTTGTCACCAAACCTTTGATGATAACATAACGCTTCAGATGCTCTCCAATGCCTATGCTCTTGATAACATATGGACTTTCGATAAAAAGTGCCTGAGAGGTTGTCCCTCCCACCCCTCCTTGTTACTCAGATGTGACTTCAATATGTTTCTCATCTGTGTACTTTCCCTCTGACAAGACACAGAACACTCAGGAAAGGCCCTTCCTGGCATTGAGGGACAAAAAGCCACTGAAACGGGAAAACCTGACTCTTGATCAGTGATGCTTTTAGAGAAAAATCTTGATTAAAAGGGAAACATATGAAAAATTAATAAACAGAAACCTAAATTAAATAGACTCAGGAGACCAGAAGGGGGAATTCTCACACCATATGACAACAGCAGAGCCCAACAGGAAGAAGAAAAGCTCCTCCTCTTCTTTCCCGGCAACAACTCAGCCAATGAAAAGCCATGGACTCTGTTTACTGTAGCCCTCCCAACTTTTCCCCTCTATAAAAGAGTTCTCCTCCCCCTGGCTTGTGCAAGCACTTATACGTGGCTCACCATGGTTGCAGACCTCAATTGCAATTCTCAGTTGATCCTGAATAAACACATCTTTGCTGGAAAAATAACTGGCTATTTGTTTTAGATCAACAAGTATAACCTACACATAGACAATCACTTGCAAAACATTAAAATATATGACATTTCCTTTAGAAAGTATAAAAGGGAAAACCATTTAAACTTTTACAAAGGCCTTGAAAAGCTATGATCAGGTCCAAGGAACAGTCAGAGAAAAAAATAGTCTAGCACAACTTTCATTTGGCAGGAGGAAGAAGAAGAAGGAGGAGAAGGAGGAGGAGGGGGAGGAGGAGAAGGGGAGGGGGAAGGAGAAGGAGAAGGAAGAAGGAGGAAGAGACATCTATCAATACCTAAGGAAGAACATAAACATTTTCTTGGCTTGCAAATGATTATACTGGTTGCTACAAGATGGTTTGGTTCCAGTGTCCAATGCCAATTGTAAACACTATTGCCCAGTCAAATAAATCTAGAAACTCCCTTTTGTCAAATATAATATCCTCTTTCTTTCATAAATCTAATCACATGGCATTCACGGAAATTAATTCAAGCAGTAAGTCACTTCTTGTTTAAATTCCTTTATAATATATTCCACTACATATGGTGCAAACCTATATTGAATAATAAGAAATATAATCACCTGCTGGAAGATGTTAAGTTTTCTCTTAAAATCAGTATAAAAACAACTGTTTTTCATTATTTGGGGTTCTGTAAACAGAAAATTATGTATCACACTTACTATACCAATTATGAAACAGAATCATTATTGAGTTATAAAAATAATCTTTCCAATTATCAGAATGCTCAAGTGAATTTTAATTCTTCTAGATAGTAAAATCACAGAAAAATAACCCACTGAGAATGAACACTAAAGAGACAGAGGAAATTAATCCACCAAATAATTGCCAAGCTTTATTATGAATCAGGAATTTGGCACTTTGAATGAATCAAAGTAGAGATACAAGACACAGCTTCTGCACTAAGTAGCTTTAAAATATAGTTGGATATTAAAATCTAAAAGGAAAACTATGTGTCTTGGTGGTATTTCATTGATTATTCCATGCATCTTAAGTCTAATGAAAACTGAAAAGAAGAACTATCACTCTGGAATAGATTAATCAGGGAAGTCTTCACGGTATTTGAACAAGAACTTGAAGAATAAGTAGGAAATGTTACAGCTATCCAAATTCAGCAATGCCCTGTAATCTGACTCGTTGGTGGAAATCTGCCAATCCATTCTAAAATTCCTCATTTGGTGGTACAAATTGGTGAGTCAGGAGATCTTTGTTTGAGAAGATCTTGCCCTGCTCAGTCTCATTTAAAAGATTCTACAGTGGGCCCTTAGTATCTATGGGTTCCACATCTACAGCTTCAACCAACTGAGGATCAAAAATATTGGGGGGGGTGGAAATTCCAGAAAGTTCCAAAAAGCCGAACAGGCAACTATGTACATAGCACTTACACCGTATTTACAACTATTTACATTGTATTCAGAATTAAAAGTAGTCTAGAGCTGATTTAAATTATATGGTAGGGTATGCATAGGGTATATGCAAATACTAAGCCATTTTATATAAGGGACTTGAGCATCCATGAATTTTAATATCCACGGGGGTCCTGGAACCAGTCCCCCATAGATACCAAGGGACGACTGTATTCTACCCTAATTCCAGATCTAGGATCTGGTCAGAAACTACTACCACAGCCTGTTACTTGCCCCAGCTCCAGTTCACCCCACAGAAGACTATCACCATAACTACCAAAGAGGACAATTTTCTGACGGAAAAATATTTTGTCATCAATCTGAAGAGATTCATCTTTGTCATCTTTCTATTCATTTATACTATTTTTGAATAAAATGCATCACCAAGAAACAGTGTGATCCTTCCTATGGGAGAAGCAGGAAAGAAATATTCAGAGAAATAAGTAGAAAGCATACTCACCTGGCAGCAGCAGGGACATTGTGTCTTAACTGCCTTAATGTTCCTGAATAAGGCTTCCTTAATTAGTTTTAAGGTGACCCTACAAGTTATTTTAACAGCTGCTGGAGAGATACAGACCACTCAGATGAACACTGGTAGTTTCTAAAGACATAAATAGAGTTGGGTTACTGTATTCTTTCCTCCTGGCCTAAGTGGCAAATCGTTCACACAGCTTTTAGGATACAAAGAGTACAAGCGTAAGTAATATCATTAATGGTCCATTCTCATAGATTAATAGATTTATTAGCTCCTAAGGAGAAAGAGCTTCAATCTATTAAGAAGTATTTAGAAAACCTTATTTTTAAAAATGCCTGTTTAATTCATAAAAGCCAAAGAGTAAATTTTAGCTGTTTCAAAACCGATCCTCATCCATTGGATTCAAATTGCTTTCAAAATGGCCATGATCTCAAATGTCAATCACTTATTTTTCAAGTAATACAATGATGTATGAACATTTTAATGTTTCCAGGTAGCAGGATTTTAATAAAATGTGGCCTTTATAAATTTAATCTTTGGGCTGTATCTATTTGTGAATGACTCTGAAGGTTATAATGACAGTAATATGTCATTTGCTAAAGCTCAAATGTAAACCTTATATGACTATGAAGCTGGTGGCTGTAATTGATAACTAAATTAATAAATCTGGTCAAATGACCACCCAGTGTCTGCACCTCAACCTAGCTTTGTTGTGCTTATTTAATTTACTGTCTCACTTAATATTCTATAAATAGGCAATATGGTTTACTTTACCAACAAAGCAATTTTATCCTAGAGTGATATTCATATAATAGGGAGTCAGGAAGGTCTTAGGACACATCCCTCAGGAATGTTAAGGGTCTACATTATATTAAGAAGCAATACAGTTAGGCTGTTATTTAGTCTTATTTTTTATCCAATCGAAAATCAACATGCTTGAACTTCTAATACTATATTACAATCTACACAATCAGAACCAATAAGGTCTATCATCAATGAATGTTTCTAAAAACATTATATGTATTGTGAACTTAACATTGCTCTAAAAAGTAAAGTCTATTTAAAAACATTATATTGGCAAAGTGTTATTTATATAAGTCTAATTTCAAAATATTGTTTAACACTACAGTGTTATTAATACTCAGTTTTATTAGAATATCTATAAACTAGCCTGAGAAATCTTAAACCAACTTGTACTATAGGTCTAGCAGTGGTACTGGGATCACTGCCCCTAATCTGATTTTCATCAGCGATGTATGAAAGGTCTCTAAGGAGATTATTTTAAGTGAACTCAAAACCATGAATTTAATTTGGTTTTCAATTGGAAGAAACTGGCTCAATACTATCTTAGATGTAAATTAGTACTATTAACTTACTGTCTGGAATTTTGTGGATGCCCAATATCTTGAAGTTTTGAACTATAGAGCTCTACTTTTATAAATGAGGAAATCAAGGCATGAAGGGAACGTCAGTGATTTTCCCAAGTAGCAAAATTGGTTCTTGAATCACTACCTCTTAATTCAAAATCAAGTGATTTTTCACAGAAAAAAAAAAAAAAAAGAGGGGGATGGGAGATGTCTATTTGTAGAAAAGAAAAATTTATCTTTCTATTATCTCAATGCCAGAATATTCTTTACTATAGACCTATCTGCTGAATACTATATTCAACTGCAGTTATCCTCTCTATTGATTTCCTAGGGCTGCTATAACAAGATACCACAGAATGGGTGACTTAAACAACAAAATTTTATTCTTTCACCGTTCTGGAGGCCAGAAGCCTGAAGTTAAGTTGTCACTAGGGTTGGTTCCTTCTGTGGGCTCTGAGGAAGAATCTGCTTCATGCCTCTCTTCTAGCTTCTGGTGATTGCTGGAAATCCCTGTCATTCTTCGGCTTGTGCGTAACTCCAATCTCTGCCCCCTGACATTTTCTCTCTGTGTGTCTCTCTCTGTCTCTGTGTCTTTCCTCTTCTTATAAGGACACAAGTTATTTTGGATTTAGGGCCCACTCTAATCCATTATGACCCCATCTTAACCTGTAAAGAACCTATTTCTAAATAACGTCACAATCTGAGGTTTGGGATGGACATGAACTTTGAAGCGATACTATTCAACCCAGTACATCTTACCTAAATGGTGATAGGGGACAGTTACGAAAGATTTTTTTTCTATCCTGAGTTAACTTACCTTTCTTTGGCTTACAGATTTTTTAAAAAATATTTCAACATTTTATGGAACATTAAAAAGGATTTTAGGGCTCCCCTGGTGGCGCAGTGGTTGAGAATCTGCCTGCCAATGCAGGGGACACGGGTTCGAGCCCTGGTCTGGGAAGATCTCACATGCCGCGGAACAACTGGGCCCGTGAGCCACAACTACTGAGCCTGCGCGTCTGGAGCCTGTGCTCCGCAACGGGAGAGGCCGCGGTAGTGAGAGGCCCGCGCACCGCGATGAAGAGTGGCCCCCACTTGCCACAACTAGAGAAAGCCCTCGCACAGAAACGAAGACCCAACACAGCCAAAAATAAATAAATAATTAATTTTTTTTTTTAAAAAGGATTTTCAATGTGTAATAATTACTAACCTCTCAATAATTAACCAAATCTAAATAATTTCAAAATTATGACATGCATGTCCTGTGGATCCAAAATTCATCACATTGGATATGATGTACTAGTCATAAAATTTTAACCAAAAATAAAGAAATTGGAATTATATTTTGCCTTTCTACAAGAAAGTAGACCGAACTAACGGCTAGCCATATCTACCTGTCCTTTAAAGCTGGGTCTGAGAGAAGTTACCAGTACCCATTGAATAGGGAGAGAACCTAATGTAAATATAAACTCAACTCTGTTGGAAAATTTTAGATCAAATGGTGCTCACCAAGGAGGGATAAACAACAAAACAATATTGTACCTATGCATTGAAAATGCAAAGCCAGGAAAGAGGACGCTGCCCTAAAAACTCATGGGAAAATTTTATTTCTAAAAAATAAGAAAGGGAAGAAAATTTCAGAAGACAGCTATTTTGCATCTTCAGAAAAGATAAAAGAAATGGCCTCTGGAACTAAAGCAGGGAAATAGCAAACTGAGATGAAGGCAGAAATGCTAAAGCTGAAAAAGAAAACATACGAAATGTATTAACAGAATTAAAATCTGTACTGGACATAAAAGAGCAGAATTAACACTACAGAAAACCAAATCAATGCTATGGAAATCAAAGATTCAACCCTCCACAGTACACAGAGAAAGTGGTCAAAGCTAAACATGATGAGAAAAGTTTACACATTAAATTTTCTGGCTCATGGAGAAACTGACACAACTCTCTCCATGTCAAGTTCAAACTTCCAGGATTAAAAACCCAGTTGGCGTTCCTAGGTTCTAACGTCCAAACAAGCAACAGATAGTAGCCAAGGACCTGTTTCTTCAGACTAGAGGAGAGACCAGGGAGCTGTTTATTTGGGCATAAATTCATAATCATTAATTTAATTATTAATATTTTCTAAAGCAATTCAACCAACATGCATATATTTGAAACATATTTTATTTATTAACTATGGATCATATTCCCTTTTAGCTGGGTTAGATACACATAAGAACCCTTAACAATCATTATTTTAGTCCCACAAACACTTTTTTAAAGGCAATATCCTAAGTGCTGCTTAAAAAATACTAAAATGGGCAAAACAGCTATTACTTTCCAGGAGTTTGCAAACAAATATATAATGAGAATAACAAGTGCACAATAAACTCTCCCAAATTCCTTTTCCCAAACTTAGGTGATTCCTAGTTTTACCATTCTCATGCCTTCTCTCTATACTTGCCCCTTGTCAATCATATCTAGTCTCATGGCCTCAACCACTACCTGTATTAATAATTAATAGACAAATTGCTATTACATAGTATCTTATGTTTAAATAGAGCTTCATAGTTTGTATTCTCATATATGCTATCTCAGTTAACCTTCACAACAACCCTGTAAACTGTCTGCTATGCGCTAGGAAATGAAAGATTCTTCTGTCAGGAGATAATATTTTAGCTGAACTTGATGGATTAATAGAAATCTTCCAGGCAAAGGAAAGAGTTTCCCAAGAAAAGAGAAGAAGCAAATGCAAAAGTACTGAGAAGTACAACTCCACAGTATGACGGAGCAAAGAAGAGTGAAAAGATGTAGCAGGACATGAGGTTGGAAGGGTATGCAAGAGCTAGAAAATAAAGGGTCTTTATGCTGTGTATTTTTATTTTTACTGTATAAAGTGAGAAACCACTTAATGGTTTTATTCAAGGGAGTGATGTGATTTTATTTTATTTTTTCAATAGTTATGAGAATGAAAAAGAACAAGTCTCAGGAGTGAGATGACGAAAGGCTGAACTAATATAGTGGCAGTGAGGGATGAGTTTGAGAGACATTCAAAAAGTGAGGTTTATAGGACTTAAGTAATGATTTGATGGGGAATGAGAGAGATGGAGGAGCTGAAGGTGATACCCAAGGTTCTGATTTAGAGGACTGGGTTGATAGGGGGCACCTTCAAAGCGCTAGGGTGCACAGGGAGATCAGTGGAGTTCCGGGGGTGGGGGGAAGGGGAGATAAGTATTTTGTACACGTTGAACCTGAAATATCTGTAAGAAATTCACATGAAGATGTCCTGTAGGTAGTTGTAAATAAGGAACTGGACAGTAATGTCTGGATTTAAGATCATCAGTGGTCATTTTTTCTCTTCTTGAACACTCCCTCTTTAGGATGGTAAAATGGACTTAGAGGAGAAATATAGTAAGGACAGAAAAAAAATGAGGGAGGCTTCTATTTCTGTTCTCCTTCAGGCAGTAGATGAAAAGGCAGGAAAGCTGGGAAAGGTAGACTTTTATCTAAGCCTGTTTCCTTCCTGCTTCCCCCCACCCAAAAAATAAATAGATGCTCTGTGGTTAAGGCAGCCAAGTAGCAGTCTGCCACATAGTGGAAGATTCTGAATACGTGACTTAGGGTTTGAAGTTTTCTCAGGAGGAAACGGGAGATTACTGAAGAGAAATAAGATGATCACGGTATACACAACACTTATCTTGCATAGGTATATTAGGTGGATAAAAAAGTAGTAATTTACAGAGGGAGATCAAAGTATTATTTGGAATGGGGTAAAGAAAAAGGAGGAATTAAGGCCAACTGAAGAAGGCATCTGGAGATGTTACTAATACATATGTTGTGTCAGTTTCCTCCTCATCTGTAAAATGGATTATAATAGTACCTATCTCACACTTCATAGAGTTGTTATTAAATACAATATTGCATATAAAGTGCTCAGTACACTGCCTGACACAAAGTAGGTGCTCAATAGGTGTCTGATAAATGAATAATGAATGAGATCAAAAGAAATTCAGCCTGCAGGCACTACTGAACACCACTACTGGTTACCGAGCATTTTCTTTCTTTTTAAAAAATCAGTACAATCCACTCTCCTAGAGACTATGGTACAGGTGCTAAACCTCCGTTCTGAAAAAAATCAAAGGTCATCAATGGTCACTCTTTCTCTTCTTGAACCTCCTTAGGATGGTAACATGAACTTTAAAGGAGGAATATGATAAGAACACTAAAAATTGAGAGAGCCAACTGTTTCTTTCCTCCTTCAGGCAGTAGGTAAAAATGTAAACTCCACTGTGAAAATACTTTGGTAAAGACTGTGGGTTTGTTTTTGTTGGTTGTCTCAGAGGGAGTGTAGAATTCATTATATTTATTTTTCCCTTAAATTATATGCTTAGATTCTCTGTTGAGTTTGAGTAAAAATTCAAAAGAAGTATAATAAGGAAAATAGAGATTGAAGGGAGAAACAAGTCATTAAGATCTGCTTTAGGCAGGAAGGGCTTTTGAAGACCCTTCAGGATCAGATGGTCTCCAAAGTACAGAAGTTCCAGAATATGAATCCATGATTATATTGGCAGTGGCTAGTCACACAACTAAAAAAGAGTACAGCCTAGCAAAAAGGACTACCTAAAAAGTCATCAAAGAAAAGGAACAGGGGTCATATATAGTCCAATTCTATCATAATTTCTTTTGTGTCATCACTAACAATAGTAGTGAAAATTTCCAACTTAAGACCACTGCTATAAACCTATAGGTTAGGCCCAAATGTAGGAGACATGGAATGAATGGAAAGAATGGAATAAAGCATTTTCTATTTTTAAATAGTCATAGCAAGTGCTGTAGATCACCTGTGCTTGCTATGACTATTTCTGAGATTCCAAGAAACTTCTGGAACCTCAAAACTCTGACTATAATTCATTCAGCAGGGACTTTAATTTTTATTGTGGATTGTTCAAATTTTAAGAGAAATTGGTGACACAGCAAAGAATGATCTTTCAAACTGAATTTAGATTCAATCATGGATTACAGAGATAAATCAGGAGTGGGCTGGGTGAAATGATCAACTGAGTCCATTGAAACTAGGGCTTTTAATCCCTCTTCTGTGTAGAGAGGCATGGAACACTCCCTCTAATTGCATGGGAATCACTCCTTCATGGTCTTGCATTTTCCCACTTATTTTAGGAAAAAAAAAACATGTAGAAAGAGTACAGACATATACAATGAAACACTTTATGTGTCAGAAAAACTGCTGTACAGTTTTATTCTAGGTGATAACTTCCTGTTTGAACTTCCTGTTTGTCTTTAGGGAAATTATTTTATTTTGTTGGTCTACCCATATATTTTTAAAAATAGGATTAAAAAATCAGGATAAACATAATTATCTTACATAATGCCTCTCCTCTGTAATGATTAATACCCTTAACATTTTGAAATAAAGGCACTTTACTCATACAAGAAAATTACTATCATTATTCTTTATGAATTTAAATGAGTATAAATCCATTTTTCCAATTCCTGCGTCTTTTCATTTTCTAATGTTGTGTTCCAAACACTTACTTTTTCTTCCAATTTCTTAAATGCCCTCATGCCTTAAGTTCCACCCTTCTTGGCTCATATATTTTATACAGAGCATGTCTAATAAATAATATTACCATGAGGCCACAGGGCCACAGGCTTAGACCTGTTATATCACTGGCCATTTGCACTTTTACTGCCATTCTCAGTTTTCAACTTGTCTATGCCACAAATAAAGTGGATGGAAATATTAAATGAAGTTGTGTACACCTGAAAAATCGTCCTTGGTTTTATTTTGTTTGTTTGAATCTAGGAAGGAGTGAGGTGGAAGTAAGGCTACTTCAGAAAATAATATAATTTGTAACTGAGGAAAGGAAAATGGCTTCTCAGTTGTTTCCGGGCAAGTGAGGCTTCTACCAAGTACTCCAGAAAAAACAAACAACCCTCTCCCTAAAGCACCTTTCTCCCCTTCCCTCCTCCTGCCCCCGACGTACCGCCTCTCTCACTCCCCAAAATCTCCAGGATGTGAAAGCTGACACCGCGGGCGGTCCGCAGTGCTGGCGACTTGGCTTCAAGTTATGCGACAACTGCTGCAGCTGATAGCTCCTTTACTCAACACGGTGCAGTGACCCAGTCCCTCTACCCCAGGGCAGCGCATCTCTGCTCTTATGTAATTACATCTGCAAATGACTGAAAAAGGGAAGAAACACAGGGCTCCCTCATTTTTTAGTGTCCCTACCACAGCCCTCTTTTAAAGATCATTCTACCATCCTATAGAGGGGACCTGCTTTCTGTAATTTAAATGATAATTATCCCTTCGATGTTTTTAGGATGGGCTTCCCTACTGTGACTTCGTGTTGCATATATAAAAGGCATCACACACACACACACAATTTTTTAACAACAAATGAGCTTAAAGAGATAAAGCTGCACAATTGCTGGAGATTAAAAAATAAGATATCGCCAAACAACGCTTCAGTGCAAATAGAACTAACAAGCAAAATCTTCTTGCCCAGTGAGACAAAGCTGCTTCACAAAAGCGCACGCTTCTCAATCAAATCTCCCCTACAGCACAACACGGTCTAAAGTATCAGTGTTCAGTTTTCCCTACACACAAGTTGTCAGTAAGTCATCAACGACCTAACATTGCCACGAAAGAGACCTCCAGGGCGCGATAAACAAGTACATCTCCTCGAAGCAAAGAAATGGCATCATGACCCCTACGGTTGATGCGGTTTGCAGCGCGGAGACTGTTCTCCGGAGAGAAACCAGAGAGCACAGCGTAAAATGCTAGAGTAGGGGAAATCGACAAAAGACTGGAAATCACTTTGAAAGCTTTGGAGGTTGTGTCCGTGACCAAACAAAGCGACTTATCGAGAACTGACTTTTGCCCCCACCCTCATCCCGAGAAACAGAAAGAATCGGGCCGGGCGAGCCCCGCTGCGCAGTGCGTATCGCGGCCGGGGAGCGCAGCGCTGGCGCCCGCCAGATTCACAACCTGCTCGGCTGCCGCAGCACGCCGGGGCCGCGCGCCCTGCTCCGCGCGAATCCACGCTCCGGGTTTCCGCGGTCACCGGCACCGCGCGGAAGAGCCCTGCCGGGAGGGTACCTCGGAGAGCCTCGTCCGGGGAGTCCCGGGAGCGCTCTCACGCTCTGCGCCACCTGCCCGAGGCGTCTGGCCCAGGGGCGCGCATTCCTGACCTGTGGGCCGTCCAGGTTGGCTTTGAGCTCGAGGCAGCGGCTTAGGCGTCACCGCCAGAGGCCCTCACCGAACACTAACCTTCCAACGCCTGAGAGTTGTCCGGCGGAGTTTCTCTTGATCTTTGCTTAAGTAGCCTCAGGTTCTTCCAAGCTGGACGCCCCCTACTAGCAGTCAGGGGTAGACTCCCTCCTAGCAATGGAGATTTGTCTGTCTCGAGCCCTTTGGCCACGGGAGATACTCATGGTGTCCTCAGAACCGAAAACGGCAGTTTTCCTGGACGTGATAAGGTATTTGAAGGCACTCTGCAAATCGTAAAACTCTCTGCTTAACGAGAAAGTCGATCTTCACTGCGCCTCCAGAATTTCCCTCTCTTGAAAATTCCCACCTGAATGTAAACCTCAAGAGGGATTTTGTTCGCTGCCTTTATCCCCAAGGCACTGAAAAGTGCCTAAAGTCAGTAGGCAGGTGGTCAGTGAATAATTGTTGAAATAAGCGAATGTACAAACAACACACTTGAGGAAACTGATCAGGTTGGGAACATGTAAGAATTCTTGCTTTCCTGGTAGGCAAGCCACCAAACATTTACTGGGCACTACTCCTTGCCAAGTCTTCCAGGCTTTGGCTAGGACAGTCAGGATCCGGGGAGGGCTGGCAAATGTACGTGTCCTTCAAGGACACAGAAAGGGGCTTTATAAAATGGCTTAGTCCAATCCCTCAACCCTGGATTCCGAGGAAGTTTCATTCCCTCCCCTTCACTATCCCCTCCCCAGCCCCACCCAAATCACATTCAATAAAATATATTTAGTGCATAAACAAGGCGCTTATTATTGAACGTTGGTTGATGATTAGCGTGATTTGCCCAAGGTCGCCCAGGACAAGAAGCTTCAGAGCCAGCTCCCTTCAACACACATTTCCCCAGCGCCGTTCTGGACCAGGACCCTCCTGAGTAGTGGGGTACTAGAAGGCCTGGCTCCCTGTACTCCCAGTGTAAGACCCTCGGAAGAAATGGCCCACACAAAGTGCCCACCATAAGAGTTTCCTCGACAGTGAGCCGGGAAGACGCGCTCACAGCTTGCTGGGAACTCTTCTTTCAGAGAAAGGAATTTCTGCAGTTTTCTCCTTCACCTTGCAGCCCGACACAGAGCGGGCCGGGGGCCCTCTAGGCATGAGGGTGGCGGGAAAAGCAGGCTCCACGTGTCCCAGCTCTGGCCTCAGCCTTCACCACCAGACGGGGTAACCGCGGGGCGTGGCGAGCCCAGCCCGCTCTGCCAGTCCAGGTGAAGGTTGCTCGAGTGGCCAGGCTCCCTTTTCTTAGCTACTTTCCTTTTGAGTTTCTGCTAAAATCTGGAGACATGGAATCCACTCTCGGAAACTCCGAGCCCCTCCCACTGAGCATGCGCCAATGCCTGGCTGCTTTTGGTCACGGCGCCAGATCTCTCCAAGCTGGGCTGCGGAGCCCTGAGGAGGAGGGAGGAGGGAGGGGGGAGGAGGAAGGAGGGGAAAGGGGAGGGGGTGCCTGGAGAGGCGGCGGCAGCTCCAGCGCCTGCGCATCCGGCTCCAGGGACCTTAGGTTTTCTATGGGATTCCCAATCTGCAGCAGAGACTTACCGGAGCGTGCTGCAGCGACTGCTGGACTTGCAAGGCGCGATCCAAGAGGGATTTAAGCACTCTAGAGCTCCACAGAAAAAAAGAGCGTGAGAGAACCATACACGGAGACGGCTTAACCGTTTATCCGAATTAAATATATATACATATATTTATTTACAAAGAACTGTTGAGTTTTATCATTTTCGCTAAGTGACCGTGAGCAGCGCTATAACAGTAAGTGGAAAATACAATCTTCGTTGCATTTCTGCGTGTGTAGTGCAGCCAGTTGTCTGGGAGATGCTTTGACTATTGTCACTTACTTTGCTTTGCATAGATACATCTAAATGCACGGTGACAATTGCTTTGGTTAATGCTGGTGATCTGAACGTACTGTTAGTCCATGAGGGACCTTTTGGAATAACGGGGGTGGGGGGAAGGGGGAATGTTTATATGCAGCGTGTCTGGGGGATTGTCTTAGGCTAGACTTAAGATAGGTGAAACAGAGGTGCTTTTAAAGTTTGTCTATAAGTAGGCAGATTTCCTTACACAGATTTAAGTAGCTAATTGACCGACTGTGAAGTTTTCCGGTTGCTGATAAAACTATTGAGCGGTTGCAGTCAAGTACCAACCTGTCTTCCGTGGGGCTGGTGCACCATTTTTCTCACCGTGGAAGAGCAGCGAACGTGTTTGCTAAGTAAAACTGAGTGGACGAGATGGTGTGGAAACCAGGGTTGGTTTCCAAGTGGGATGTTAGTGTTTAGAACCACAGAGCTAGGCGCTAGAAGCACATTTCTCTGTTAGTATTTAGAAATGAGTAGATAATTGTTCGGTTTTGATTTTTCATCACGATGGTGAATGGGCAAAAAAAGGAAAAGATGTTCAACCGCCCTGTCAGCCCGGTCTATTCTGAACAGAGTCTGAGACTCAGAGCCTCTGAATGGGGATTGTCAGACCCAAACTAGTTACCTGCCTTTGCATCCTGTATTCGCATTCCGGAATGCAAGGGTGAAAAATGTAAACCCAGATGTTTTACCTTTGGTAGTGTTTCTTTAAAGGAGAAAAGGTCGTTCTGTGTTTTGAGTTAAAATGGGTTGTTCCTTGCCCAGAAACGGAAGAAGGGTCTTTGCAAGGTCAAACCCCCGTGGAAATCAGGGGCTCTGGTGAATTGGGGGAGGGGGCAGGAAATGGCGATGCTCCCTGTGGGTGCTCAGCGCTGCTCAGATCAGTGCCCTGTGAGATGCCAGGGTGGGAATCCATTTTTCTAGAGTTGCCCTCCTGGCCATATTTTGGAGACTGAAATGAAATGGAAATGCTAGTGGGTGTAGTTAAAACAAGTGTATACTATCTGTGTGTCATAGCCCACTTGAAGACAGGAAGAGCAAGGGAGCTGTGTTTCTACATATTAATTTTTTCAATTTAAAGGAATTTCACGTTGAGACAAATTAAAAATGAAACTCTTGGGAAGACACATTTTATCCTCACTGCCATTTAAACTGCCTACATGTGTGTGTTGTGGCTGGTGAGGGGGGGAGGGGCGTCCTGCTTCATTGAACACCTCACTCATGAGTATACTCTCATTAAACTTGGGTGTTAATAACCCCAGAAAATGCTGCACTGAAGCAGGCTGGCAGAAGGGCATGAGGCAGGCAGACAAGAGAATAGCATGACCAGTGTGTGCTGGATTTCCATGGAAAAAGTAGATCCAATTTCTGGGATGAAATGAAATAAATTTTGCCCCAAATAGGATAGATCATTATAGGACTTTTGGCTCTTTAGTCAGTCCGACTATCTGGAACCCTTTGAAGGAATTTATAATTTATTTAAGTGGATGAAATTTGAAATAGAAAATTCGAGAAAATCCTCTCCTTGGAAACCCAAAGTGTAAATCATACTGCCTTCTCTGGCCCTCCCTTCTTTACTCCAGGGCAGAAGAACCAATCATTTGTCATAATTGAGCCATACTCCTCGTCAACCCTGAAAGTTGGAATCAGTTCCCCGAATGGTGCGGGTGTAGCACTGCATTGATAAATGGGTGGTGGAGAAAGAAGGGGAAACCTGGTGTGAAAGCTCATAGATGTTTGCTCTCAGATACCCTGCTTCATAGGCTGACAGTTATAGAGGAGAACATTGGGCAGAGACCTTCGAAAGCATCTAATCCAAACCCGTTGTTTTACAGATGAGAAAATTGAGGCTCAGAGCCATGGAGCTAGGGGAAAGTCAATTAACTTCTAGTCTATGGAATAAAGAATTAAAAAGTATTGTTGAGTGGAGGTGTTCCCTTCTCTCTGCACTTACAGCGTCCTCAATGACGTAAATAATTGCCTGCTCCCCAGCACATCTTTCGAGAGAGTCCCAGGGTTCCTTTTCATACCATTGCATCTCTCTTCTCTGCCTTTTTTTTTTTTTGGTAAGGTCTCTATCTCTTTTTTTCTATTGTCCCTCACTTCTGATATACCCACCTCATTAGATGTTTAGTCTGGCCTTCCTAGCTTCTCAGTCCATTTCTTTAGAATCCTTCAAGTTTTTGGAGAGAACTGGCAAACCAGTTGGAATCTTCAGCTCCTGTTTGCAAACTGTCCAGGCCCATCTGTATCCCCTCTCTGCTCTATTCCCCAGAATCCTTTAAGGAATCCAGCCTTCTGAGACACTGCAGGTGCCTTCCCTCTTTTCTACCTGTCTCACCTCCTCCAGCACTGCTGCAGCTACAGGCACTGGGACCTAGTGGAGTGAGGAAGCTGCAGTGCAAACACACAGCAGGCTCTGCCAGCTCTCCTTTGGCTCCTAGAAGGCAGAACCCAAATCCAAGCTGCCTGTCTCCAGCCTTCATGGAAATCCTCCAGATGAAGCCACCTGCAGAGAAAGGGGCTGGGGGCTGGGCGAGAAGACTGAAGGAAGACGCCTGAATCATTCTACCTGAAGCAGGCGCTATAGAGGAGAGCAGTGCAGCTTTTTAAAACCTTTAGAGCTTTTAAATTGCCCTCTTGCTGGACGGGGACTGCAAAGCAGGCAATAATACCTGCCTAATTGGCCCTTCTCTTTCCTTCTTTTTTTCTCCTTTCTGTTCATTTGCTTTCTCTATTTCTCTCTCATTTTCTCCCTTCCATAAAAATTTCCTGAGTGCCTGTGCAATAAAGCTCTAGGCCTTTTAAAGATAATCCAGGCATTTCTGTCCCTTCTCGAAGGTACTCAGAAAGAGACTGAAACTATCACAAATGTCCCCTTTGGGGAAATGCCAGGAATTCTTACCTGAAAAAGCTGAGACATTAGTGGAGGCTTGAGAAAGACAAAGTCTGCGTCTCTTCCTCATTTGAGAGATAAGCTAAATACACTTGGAAATTGTTGAGGAAGCTAAGGAAACAAGGTGGTGAGTTTCTCAACACGTTCCACAATCAACAATTTAATTTAACCGCTTCCCTCACGGTAAACCTTTACTGAATTGGGATGAGCTCTGTCCCATAGAGTCTGTCCCTAACAGATGCTCTTGGGTCAGATGTCACCTGGTCTTGCTACCCTGTTCTGAAAACAGGCATGTCCAAGCTATTGTGAACACCACATAGCTTCTGCAGATATCAGAGACTTGTAGCTGCTAAGCGTCCGGCTTTGATTTGCTGTGCCATGAATCTCATTCTGTAATAGGATAGCAGGGTTAGAAATGTTGTCCTGGGCAAGCTATAGGTTTTCTATTTAGGTTGCATATAGGTATGGATTCCAAACATTGCTGAGGAGCTCCCTGTGGAATTTCATAGAATGACAGTATAATATCAATATGAAATGTGTGGTTTCCTAATTCGCAAGAGCAAAATATATTTAATGTCGTTCTAAACGTCTTTTTCTTTGTATGAAGTAATTTTTATGCTCCTACGATTAGTGATTATTTAGGAAGATAGGAAGATTCTTCTTATCGAGGGGATCACATTCAGTTAATCTAAGGTTGAAATTGACAATGTCCATCTCAGTTGCATTTAGTAGATATAAATATATTAATTTTCTAAAGTATCAAATGGTGCAGAGATAAATTAATAAATGAGCGATATTTCTACTATCCCAGTGGTTAATTCACGTAATTTATAGAGTATATGAACTGGATGGGATCCATATAAATTACCTAATCCATCCCTTCAGCACGTAGAAAATATAGTAGAGTAAGGAACATTTTTATCTTAAAGACATATCTGTAAAGTGAAAGCACATTTCACAAGGGCAGAGATTTTAATGATTTTTTCATATTTCCACAATATCTATACAATGTCTTTTATAGTAGATACTCTGTAATATTTCTCAATTAAATATTTGTTCTCATAAGAATCAGTTACATGTAACTTGTTAATTATGTCAAGAAATTAAATCATTTATACTAAAAGCATGCACAGAATTAGAATTGCTTTAAATATCTTTATGTTACTAACAGGAAAATCTAGACTAAAAGTTATTTTATAATTTACTTTGAGTAAAGACATAAAAGCACTATATTAATACCTTTAAGCATGCTTTTTAATCCACTTACAGAGTAGACTCCCTTTTATTTCTTAATAAGTAAAAATGTATGTTATTTTTACCTGTTTATAAGAATTGATATCAATATGTAAATCTAGACTATGGTAGATATGTGTACCAATTATTTAGATCATGGGTCTCATGAGCTGTGGAATTATTTTAACATGTTCACATTGTGAAGGGACCATAACACTGGATTTCTCATTTACAGTTTGTTTCTAAAGACAGCTTATGCTCTTTTAAGTGAATCAAAATAGTTTGAGTTGCTTCCAGCTTCATTCATTGAGAACTCCACAAATGGGATCTTGGGGGTGCTTTAGAAACTGCTTAATGAATGAAACAGAAATGGAATAGCAAATTACTGAAGAATCTTCAAAGAGCTTTGACACTTTAATAATAAGGTGTCTGTGAATACATTAAAGAGATGTTCTATACCCTTATCAGCTAACTTAAAGCATGCAAGTCAGATAATTTGTCCATGAATCTTCTGTTTTCTCTGGATTTCTCCACTGCCTTCCTTTACTGCAGTTCTAACACAGATGACCTGCTGTGTAGCCATCAATTGTTTTTTGGGGTTTTTTTAAGACAATGCACTGCATTTCTAACCATTTGTTGTATTATTTTCAGGTGAACAACCTATTTCCTTTTGTTCTAAATTACAATTAAGACTTGGAGTACTCTCATTCGCCAAGTGGCCTTCAAGCTCAATATATCTAATGCAATAATTGCTGAACTTTTTATAGAAAGAAGGGCTCTCTTAATTGAAAAGATTTCATTTTTTTGAAGTATTGCTCATAAAAGGCAAAGTGTTAACAAATCAGTTAAATTTACTTGCAATTATTATAGATCTATAGAATGAATACTATTTTTCTTTATTCTTGCTCGAATAGGGATTTTTCTGAAAAAGAAATCTGTCACTTTAAGTGTATTTTTTTCTCCTTTCTTTGGATCTTGTTTATTATCTCTTGGGCTCTGAAACTTTTGAAGAGCTGAATGTAAATAGATTTTTTGCAAATTTTTAACATGTTAAATGTGCTTCGTAGCCTCGGTAAATTTTTTCCAATGTGAACAACTAGATACTAATATTTCTGTTGTTTCATACTTTAGAATGTTTATTGCATTTGAAGCCTTCTTAGAATAGTAGATTCTGGTGCTGCTGGAGTCTGGTGTTTTACATTTTGCCTTGGCTTTATTAATTTGTGATTAGCATGTTTATTTCTGATTTCTTGAAACCCAATCTTAAATTGAGTGAAATTTCCCATTGGAGGCCCATTAAGCATTATCAATAAAGTTGACATGTTTACTAATATAATATTTTATTTTTAATGTATGAAATAGTGCTGTACAAGTCTGATTTTCAGTTAGCAACTTCTGGAATTCTTTGGCTTTTGACGTTATCAGTTAATGAAAGACTACCAATTTTGTTTATTCCAGAAGTTCAAGTGTTTCTTAAATTTATACATAAGGTGCTTGGTGTTTGCTTTCTTACTCATATGGGAAATTTTATGAAAAATAAAAAAGAAATTGTGAAATAAGTTTAAGTTCTAAACAAAATTGTTAGCTTTTCTTTTAAATGTTTATAAAGGTATTTATTCCTCAGAGTGAGGTGAAAACCATCCATTCAGTCTTCCCCCATTTTTAGTTAGTAAATGGAAAAATTCCTCAACCCTCACGAAGTTTTCAGTTGACCCAAAAGAAACTATAGGAGGAAATGTAAAAACAAGAGTTTTCAAGCTAGATACATTTAGATAAAAATCCCCAGTTCCACAGTTTATTAGTTCTGTGACCTTGAATACATTGTTTAACCTCTTAGCCTCAGTTTCCATTTAAAATAGTAATTCACAGGATTCTTTTTTTTTTTTTTAACATCTTTATTGAAGTATAATTGCTTCACAGTGGTGTGTTAGTTTCTGCTTTATAACAAAGTGAATCAGCTACACATATACACACGTTCCCATATCTCCTCCCTCCCGCATCTCCCTCCCTCCCACCCTCCCCATCCCACCCCCCAAGGCGGTCACGAAGCACCGAGCTGATCTCCCTGTGCTATGCGGCTGCTTCCCACTAGCTATCTATTTTACATTTGGTAGTGTATATATGTCCATGACACTCTCTCACCCTGTCACATCTCACCCCTCCCCCTCCCCATATCCTCAAGTCCGTTCTCACAGGATTCTTGAACAGAGAACAGAAGACTATGCATTAAAGGATATAATATAATGCCTCATTATTGAAAGTGTGCAATTAATGATAGTTGTTGTCATAACTGTCATTCCTTTCATCAGAAATCAATGGTTCATAAACCACTTTAGTCTCTGAGCTGTAGTAATTCCACTCATAATGGAACCTCTGAATAAGGAATTGAGCTATGACCAGTGAACAGTTAACAGTACTTAACCTACCTTGTAAAACAAATATCTATTAAGTAAGTGTGCCAAGCACTGTGTAGTCACTGTGGAATCAGCATTAAATAAAATACAATGTCAGCCTTCAAGGAATTTATTCCTAATGAGGAAGATAAGTACAGTTCAGTACGTCAAGTGAAATAAAAATGTGGTATAGATGCATAGAGGAAAATATTTCTAGAAGAAGTACCTACACTGAGACCTCAAACTTCCCATTTCTCTCATTCTTTCTTTAAATGCATCCCATTTCCATTATACCTTTTCTTTACCATCATCTCCCTACCATATAATACCAGCATATAATTAGACACAAGAGAATATGGAACTAAGAGGACATTTTTAAGCTTGTTTCCTTATTGAATACATTTTAAGGTCATCTATTAATTATTTTCCAATGTAGCTAAATAATGTGGCCCTTGCCTCCCACCCAAGCCTCCAGTGGGTCACTGAAACTCAGTGAAAATATTTCAAGAGCCTTGCCTTTGGTTTAAATATTATACGATGATACTTCTATCCTTTAATACCTTCCAAAAGAGAGATTTCTGTCTGATACTCTCTGCTCACCTCCTTTATTACTCCAACTAATTTCATGACTAATCTTTCAAATGTATCTGTGGGAGGACTCATATGATCATATGATCTACTCCTTCATTTTTTTCTCCTAGGGCTTTTATGATAAGGAAAATATACCTCCT
Organism: Balaenoptera borealis; assembly: GCF_965194805.1. NCBI lineage: Eukaryota > Metazoa > Chordata > Mammalia > Artiodactyla > Balaenopteridae > Balaenoptera > Balaenoptera borealis. The sequence goes on along the minus strand of NC_138871.1, from coordinate 79,086,513 downwards.
AATCCCTTTTTCCCACTGAACTGAAAACGTGTTTCCAACCCCTATACACATACACACACACACAAATCCAAAATGGCCTTACTGTCTTTAGATCTTCTAAGAGCCTTGTCACTTCTCCTCAGCTTTTTCCTCCCTTCTCCCCCTATTTCCTGCCCCACTTACTAAGGAATTTCAAGTATATTTCTTATCTGGAGTTAAAAAGGAGCATCCTTTTCTCCTTTTGAAGTCTGCAAAAGTTGCACCTAAATTCTGACGCTATTTTGTATAGTAGGAGTGTTGGATGATTCACAGAATTGGGTAGGACTTTTGATTCTAATTAATTTGGGGGGCTTTTTTTCTCACTTGTGAAATGGGATCATATATTTACCTTATAGGAATCTTTATATATATATATATATATATATATATATATATATATATATATATATAGTGTCCTCAAGATATATATATATATATATGTATATCCATACCACCTAAAAGAGCTTAGTGCATAGTAAATAATTCTTCCTCCCCCTTCGGACCTCTACCTTCCCTCCTGCATTTCACCATTTCTCCTAGCAGAACACTTAGGTGTTCTGCTCTTTCCAGGTATGTTTGTCCTAATTTGCTGGTGGTTAAATAATAGCTAATACACACATATCCCAGGTAGCATGGTAAGTGTGGTCCTAGAGAAGGTATACTGACTGAATCAATGCCTTAGCATAGACCCGTGTTCCTGCATCTGTTTGGAAAAGTGCTCCATTCATTTAAGACATGCCTCCTACTAAAGTTCCCAGAGCTTCTATTGACTAATGTTCAGTTAATGAACAATCCGTCCCCATCCAGTGATTTATAATGCTCTTCATAAATTATGTCGGAGGATATCTGCCAACCTTTAATTATCTTCCAACCTTTATCCTCTCCTTCCTTTACCTTTTTCGGAGGTGCCCTGAGTGCGTTTGAAACATTCTGATGACATCCTTACTTCACTTCTTTGTGTCAGGTCTAGCATTATCAAACTTACATATTTTTGGTCCATCAGATGTCCATCAGATAACATCAAATAAATGGCAGAAAGGGAATCCTTAGTGGAGCACACAATACTATTACAGAGCATGTTCGAGGCAGGGTTGGCCTCTCAGAGCCTTTGTTTGTTGACCATTTGTAGAAGTGTGCACTAATGCATGTTGGCCAAGAGCAGAGAACGGCTCTCAAAGCAAGGGTGAGGGAGAGGTGCAGCTACATACAGATACATACCTACCTACATACATACATACACATATACATGATAGGCACACAATAAGCTCAATATACTGTCATAGATTGTTTTACATTTTAAGCAAAATATTTAAGAGCAAATAGCTTTATAACAAATCAGCACTTTTGAGATGGCATTAAAAGGAAGCCCTTTTGAAAGTTTTCTCATTCTAGGTGAAGTGGCAGAGTTGAAAGGGAAGGTGGTTTAAATTTGGTGGTAAGGACATTTTAGACTTTGTTTCTTTAAAGAAATATTTCCCAGACACTGATAGTTATTTCCCCTCAAAGAGTTTTGTGGAAACGTTTTTCGAGGTAAATAGTGCTTCCTACACCCCACTCTTAAATATTTTCAGTGCATATTTTCATATTAATAATAAATCTGAGTGGTCCTGTTGTAAAGACCCAGTATCTGCTTACTTTGCTTAATCTTATGTTTCCAAACCTGTTTACACAGAGAACTTATGTTGAAATATGCTTGTTACCATCTTATTGTAGTTCTGAAGAACCCAGTAAGAAAAGAAGGACAAAAACTGAACTATGTAATGGAAAGTACATTAAGACCAGGAGTCATTAATTGTATGTTTTAGGCATCACAGCCATGTTTTAGGTATCATAAGTGTGAAGTCCTGGAAAAGTTACTTTACTTTTCTGAGTTTTAGTTTTGTCATGTGAAAATAGATATGAGATTGCCTACCCTCTCTAGTTAGGAGTTATTGTGAGATTGATATGACTTTGAACTTACTCTGTAGATTGTATAGTGCCATGTAATGGTAAGAAATTTATAATTATTATTCAACTTTAGAATTTTAGTTTATCTTTTATTTTAAAAGATAATTTAAGAATCAAAGTACTGATCTTGTGCAAATTATTGCATTGAGGTATGTCTGCCAAAATAAGTCCCCTGTCCTCCCCCACCTCAGCTCCTAGGATAGAATAACAAATATATGATAACTGTAACCAGGTTTTCACACAGTTAAACTGAAAACGTGATTTCGAAATAAAATAATTCTGGAGGGAAAACCTAAATTATTTAAGATTTGAGATACATCTATATCGTTTATATTTTTCTCAGGATTTCTCATGTTGTAGTTGAGCCCATAGCATTTTTCAATGGAGTAAGCATGTCTCAATTTTCAGAGAGAGTCTAGTGGAAAGAATGGCAACCATGGCATGCCCATGTGTTTGTTCCAGCAGGGAAGCTTTGGAAATAAGATTTTTATCCTAATGGGGTAAAGAGATCTATCAGAATAACTGGGCCTTCCATTCCTGGATTCAGCAGGTATATGTAGATCTGAACAATGTAAGGGCAGGGAAAACCGATGGAAGAAACAAAAGAGACCCACACCTGCATGTGTCCAAAGGGAATCCATTTTAGACAAGCCCCGTGCCTCTTAGTGCAGGCCAGCAGGGACAATGGCTTCTCCTCAGGGACAATGGAAATCATTTCTCATGAGTTTCCACAGCCCTGATGATCAAAATCTGATTCTTTCCTAGGAATCCTTCTCTAGTCATCCTAGCCTAGAGTTATCTCTCAGACTTCTTATCACATCTGGACTCATAGTCACTTGTATATGTGCCAGCTGTCCTATAAAACTGGAAGTTCCTTGAAAGGACATATGTCTGATAAATTTTTAGGTCCCTTTTAGAGAGGTGTGCCACTGGAGGGCAGTTGAATAGGAGTGGTAGCAAGTCAAGTGTACATTGCCCCATCAATAAGTTGTAAAGTTTGGAAATTTCTAATCAGGAGCTATTAAAGAGTTCACAAACACCCAGGATTATGAGAAGCAGCATCTGGGCATCTGACTCACAAAGGGTGTCAATGGCCACATTACACCAGCACCAGTCAAGTAAGACTTTGCCCATTTCCTATCTAACCTCCTTTTCTTGCCCACCTCCCTAGAGAAGTAGAGCAAAGGATGGAGGAGGGAAGCAAGCAGGATAAAGAACAGATTACAATCTCTTCTCCACTGCTTAGTTCAAAACTGAGCTGAGAAAGGCGAGATCGGGTTGGATATATAGTGGAAATTTACATTTAAATTAGACTGAAATTTTTAATACCTTAGAAACAACCACTTTTCTGTTACTTGAAAAGATATAGATCAGCTCAAAATATCATCCTGGAAGGGGAAAGGGAGACACAGTAGAGCATATTTGAGGCAGTGATGAGAAAATAAAGCTATATAGCTAACCCATTCAATAAACTGGTTATAAAAGGAAGAATACAAAATAGCATATTTATATTCATAAAACAAGAGGTATAGGCCAGAATTGCTGGTGTAGGTATTAGAAAGAAGAAACTGGTGTGAACTGGAGTGGCAGAGGAAGGTGGTCTGGATCCAGGTCACCAGTGGTACAGGAGAAACTGGAAAAGAGACATTCTTCCAAAGAGGTGCTCTGTAGATGACCATGTACACAGAGGGCTTATATCATTCATCTCTGGCTCTTAACCAAGATCAGATTCATCTGAATATTGGAAGTTATCTCTAGGCTAAGTCAGGAGAACAAGGAAATGAAAACAGAGATAATTTATACTTTGTAATAACATTAAATAGTAATGGTAATGGTGTAAAGCAGGGGTCCCCAACCCCCGGGCCACAGACTGGTACCGGTCTGTGGCCTGTTAGGAACTGGACCGCACAGCAGGAGGTGAGCGGCAGGTGAGCAAGCGAAGCTCCATCTGTATTTATAGCCGCTCCCCATCACTCGCATTACTGCCTGAGCTCCGCCTCCTGTCAGCATTATGGTGAGTTGTATAATTATTTCATTATATATTACAATGTAATAATAATAGAAATAAAGTGCAAAATAAATGTAATGCACTTGAATCATCCCAAAACCATCCCCATCCCTTGTCCGTAGAAAAATTGTCTTCCACGAAACCGGTCTCTGGTGCCAAAATGATTGGGGACCACTGGTGTAAACAATTTAGAGTGTATAGGGCACTGTGTTGGATATTTACACATGTCACTTCATTGAATCCACATTACAGCTTTGCAAGGTAAGTGTCTGCAAGGTAAGCTTCATTTTATGACTGAGAAACTGTGTCTCAGAAAGTAATTTGTTCAAGGTCACACAGCTACTATGTGATAAAGGTGTTATTTAAACCCAGGACTCTCTCTACCTTTCTACACAGGCTTTTTTTCCCTCTTTTAAAAAACTTTTTGATTATGGAAAGCATACACATTTGAAGAGAATGATGTAATAATGCCCATGTACCCATCACCCAGCTTTAACCATTATTAAAGTCACTTTGCTTCACTTCTGTACCCATCCTTCCCCCTCCAGTGGTTTAGTTTGAACAAATTAAGACACTATATCATTGCATCTATAAATATTTCTATATGTATCTATAAGGACTCTTTAAAACATGTCCACAATACTGCTATATACCCCCCAAATTATTTAATATCATCAAATATCTAGTCAATGTTCAAGCTCATAAGTATTGTTATAGTTTTTCTGAATCAGGATCCAAATAAGGTCTACACATCCCAGTTGGCTAGTAGACAACATCCTGTTTTGTATAAGACATTTATATAAGACATGTTTCTCACTAGAGGGAAGTATGGTATGGATAAAAGAGACATGACTTCAAAGATGAGGCTAGTTGCTCTGAACAAGTTATCTAACTTTTGGAAAACAAGAATTATATTCCTGAGATTAATTGCAAGGATTAATAACATAATGTCTATGAAAGCACTTAGAACAGCCTCTGGCATATACAAGGATTTTAGTGAATTTTAGTTTCCTTTCTTAAAAGAATTTAAAGGAAAAAAAAATGGTATACTAGGCCAAAAAGCTTAAGGAAACTTCTTGGAGTACTTTGGTTACTGATCCTTTGAGATCACTCCCATTTTGTTTCTGGATTGAAATTTGACCACAGTTGTGCCAGAGTGGCTAGTGATTAATAGCTCTGAATCCTCCCCACTGACATGTTCTGTATGGTTTCCCACATCAAAAGGAAGGAAATTTGTGATTTTAAAATGATCTCAAGTTCAGAAAAATGATTGTAAGATCTATATTGAATGTAAATTATAACCTGTCTCACAAAATTGTTGTGAAAACCAGAGGTAATACATATTAAATGCCTAGCAGAAATCTACCATTTAATTGACAATCAATTTTTAATAATAAAGTAGTATTTGCTATTCTCAAAGAGCTTTTAATTTAAATTGAGAAATTAAATGAATTCATAATCAAGACGTATAGAACTAAGTACAACTGACAGGCCACCTCCTGAATTGGGTACATCTAAACCATTTGTGAAGTTAATGGGTACTTTATTCTAGAACATGGATGTTTGAACTCAGAACATTGTATTTATAAAGGCTCATAGCCCAATGACAGTAGCATAATGTTCTTGTAGTGCTTATGCCTGCTTATTTAGAATACGTAAAGTGAGCAGTTTCTTCTATGTTATGTGGGAACCATTTCTTAAAATGCCAACCAGAGGTTGCTGGTAAAGAGTACTCAGATTTTTGTAATAGGTCTATAAGGCTATACACCTGTGAAATGAAACTCACTGGGAGGTAATACAATAGAAGGAAGGCTAAAAATTCATACAGCATTCCAGCTAGCTTCTCCAAATTGTTATTTGTTATTGGTTCCTATAGTAGATAATCAAGAATCACGTTATTTCTCTGAATTTGAATCTAACTTGGACACCACTGATTGTTAACATGGTGATTGAGTCTGCCTCATTATAACAATGAGAATATTCCAGTTTTGTGGTTGTCTAGGATTAGATATGAGTGTAGAATTTTTCTTTTTTAATTAAGTGAAGGAGAGATTGCTTTTTTCTTTCAAAAGACTTTTTTAATCTCATTTTAAAAACTCAGTTGACAAAACTGCAAAAACTAGAACTAAAGAGGGCTGCTGTTGGCATTCCAGGTAATTCATTGAACAAATACGGTACTTCAAGCCCCTATTCTTAATGACAGCTCTTAAGTGAGCTTCATTGAAAGCCAGGAATTTGCTCTTTTTAAGTACTTTTTCTGAATAAAAAGAATAATATTTACTCATTGTAGAAAAATTAGAAAGCAAAACACAGAAAAAATAAAATCAGAAAACAAAAGAAAAATCAGAGAAAAGAATAAAAATCACCTACAATCTATTATTTATAGGTTATATTGTCCTCCTTTATATTGTTTTCTAATTGAGACTACTCATTTCTTTAAAATTTGTATTCTACTTTTTTTCCTTAACACCACCCTTGCAATTAAAACTCTTCACAAATGTAATTTTAAGACATTACACTCCACCATATGCATAGACAAGGTTTACTTCACTATTCTCTTACTGTTACACATTTTAACTTTTTAAATATCACTGAATGGAATATCTTTGTGCACAAAGTTCACTGCCATTTTAAGGATGGACTGGACAATGTCCTTGGTGTAGATTTATGGGCATCACTAGCAGAGTGAGTAATTTCTTTGAACCCAGGCTTTGCTGCTTAGTGACAGAGAATGGGATTCTAGAGAAATAGTAGGCCTGAAGAGTCATAATGTTGAGTACTTTGCGGAAAATTCATTGAAACTAGTTTGTAGTTTTCGGAGCCTACTTTATGAGCAGATAGCTGTATTCCTTTCAGAAGCTCTGAAAAGCCTCTTCTGATCAGAACCTACCTGCAATTCCCTGAAACTTCATCACGTCTGTCACTTGGTTTTGGAGCAGGAAACAGGAAAGAGAGCTGAATCTAGGCTAACATCCCAGAACGTTATCTTATACAGGTTTTAATAGCATACTTTGCCTTTATTATCAGATCTGTGCTCTGTCCACTTACTTCACCTTGTTGCTTTTAGTTCACTCTGTTGCTTTTACATGAAGTACCATCTCTGTGTTTCATTATTCATTCACTCTTTCAACAAATACCTATTGAACATCAATTGTTTGCTTAGTACTAAATATACAGGGTGAACTAAAACAGCCATAATCTCTGCCCTCATGAAGATCAGAGTCTAGTTAGAGAAACAGATATTAAACAATTAATCACAAAATAGCATACAATTGCAAATAAGATTAAGTACCATGGAAGAAAAATACATGATGCTGTAAGAAAATGTAATAGGGAGACCTGTTGTGAGCTGCTTGAAGTAATAGATTCCAGGGAGATCCACTGAGGTCTACATTTCCAACTCACCCTCCTGGGATTGCCACTAAGACATGTTTACAGTGGCTGGGTCTTAAGAAGGAGACGACTGCTCCCTTTCTCTTTGAGAAGAGAGGTGTGGGTCTTGCTCCCAGCTTTTAGCGTCTCCTACTTTATCCATCACTCACAAGCCCCCCAGTAATGAGGACAACAGAGCTGTTGTTGACAGCACATCTCCAAGAGGACCATACTCTTTGATGCATAGTTCACTGGGATAGTTTCCAGATAAAGAAATCTGCAAGCACCTGTGTGTCAGGTACTCTTCTCAAACCCTTGGTTGTTTTCATGTGATATAGACATGTGGGTGGAGACAGATAATTGGTAGTCTGATAAAAACAATCATGAGAGAAGCAGCATGTGCCATGGGAGCACTTCTGGGGCACGCAGACCCAAACCTCCATAGGATAAGGGTTGGAGGTGGGATAATTTCAGGGATGCCAAGATTAGGAATTAGGAAGACAATGGGAAAGAGGAGTGAGGATACTATTATTGACAGAGGGAGCAGGAACCAAAATAAAGTATACGACAACCGTAAGAAAATACTTTCAAATGCGTGTGTCTGACATAATGTGTTAAAGGGTGGTAGAATCTTGATCAAATGTAATGGAGAGAAATGTGGATTTTGTAATCAGGCTCTATCACAAAATATTCCAAATGATGTGAATCATTTTATCATGAAATTTAGAAAATGATACCTATGGGACAGTATTATCATGGTAATTAAATTGTAAATATTGCCACATAAGTATATTTGATACCTGGACTTTAGAGGTAGTAGTAGTGATGATTTTAATGATAAGATCAATAATACTACCCGTGGTTAATTTATACTGACTTCATTACATGCATTTATTTTCCTAATGGTCACAAATCATGCTAAGAATTTTTATTCTGACTACAAAAAAGAGGAAATGGAGACTTAGAAACAGTAGGTGACATGCCGACTGTCACACAGCCAATAAGTGGCAACACCAGAAAGTCTGACTTTAGAGCCCATTTCTTAACTGCTGTCCATAGTCTGCCCACAGTAGTCAATTCACAGCTGTTATTATCATAATCATTATTTTAAATTTAAAGCTCTCGAGAATATAACCAGAATTCTATGAAACATCTATTATGCTTTCTTTCTTTCTTTTTTTTTTTTTTGAGCAAGCGCTTACAGCCTTGTAATTTGCTAACAAACCAGTTAGAATCAGATTCAGCTTAAAATGATAGAAAACCCCCAATAACAATGACTTAACAGAAGAGTTTATTTCTTACTCATATAAAAGAAATCCAGAGGTAGGCAGTCCAGGGTTGATAGGGGAGCTTCACAAAGTTCTCAGGGACTCAGTCTCCTTCTTCCCTTTACCTCCGTGATCCTTAACATGTCACTTCCATCTCATGATCCAATGTGGCTGCAGCCATCACATGTGCTTTCTACCGGTAAGAAGGAGGAAGGGGAGATGAAGGGTGCATCTTTCCCTTTTAAGGATCCTTCCCTAAGTCAGACCTCCTGAAAATTGACATACATGCCATTGGCCACGATTTAGCCACATTTAGCAAAACACCTGCCATAAATTAGGGGTTTTATTATTAAGGAAGAAGGAAATGGATTTTGAAGGAAACCTGAAGCTTCTGCTGTGCTAGTAATAATAAAACTTTTAAGTTATAGTAAATATTTTAATTTAGATTATCAAATTATTTCTTTAAATGTAATATGAAAAAATCAGCACACAAAAAACAGTGTTTTAAATTCACATCTAAAATTCTAATTAACAACGTCTTTTATAAAAAACATTGTCCCAGAGGTCATAAAATCTTGGTATTCATGCCTGGGCTTTGCTTCTAGCTTTTTGTCTTGGTCAAATCACTTTCCCTTGCTGGGCTTTAGTTTCATATGTAGAATGAGTAGGGTTAAACTAGGATATCTCTAAGTTCGTTCCATCTCTACCTACTTTTACCAAATGTAATAGGTAAATCTCATACGTTTTCTTACTAGAATTTTAAAGTAGTATAAGTGTTATAGGGCAAAAATCTCACAATGAGCCACTTTTCTCAGGAATAGATACAGATTTATCTCTGTACATTTATACCTTGCCTTCTCTGAGAAAAATTAAAGACTTCTATTGTTCTTTACTTGTGCAAAAGAAATATGATGACAAAATGAAATAAGCAGAATAAACACTGAGAAAGAGATTAAGCTATCTTTTTTTTTTTTGCTGAGCATATTTAGAGAAAATCCAAAGTTTCAAGTATAAACAGATATTAATAAATATTTTAAAAGGAGGCTGGATGCAAGATAAGTTACAAAAACAAATAGCCTTTTCTTTTAGTCTATCAAAAAAGCTTTCAGAAATGAAAATTGGAAAAATATTCTATGCACAATAGCAAGAAAGATGATAAAATATTTAGGATTAAAAATTATAAGAAAGGCAAAGTGCCTTATTGATAATAACTATCTGAAACAAATCCGTTTTCAATAGATTTCTTAAGTTGCCTCTTTGGGACTTGAAAGTTTCTTCTGTGAGAGTACGACAGTTAATCCAGCTCAGTAGACATTAATTGATAAATCCAGTTTAACAGGTTTTAATTGAGGGCTTATGTGTGAAGCCCTGTAATGGGAAAATTTAGAAGTGGGAAAAAAAAAGACTCTTTCATGGAGCTTATGGTAGGGAAAACACAATAAACAGATGATTAAGAATTGATCAGCGGGAAAAAAAGGAGGAAGATTATGCTCTGGTGGGCATGTATAACAAAGAGACTAACCTAGTCTAAGGGATTCAGGACAGAGACAAAGTGAGACTTATGCTGAGATCCAAAGTAAGAATGGGAGTCAGCCAGGTGAAGGAGGTACAGAAAGAGTGCTCCCCACACAGGTAATAGCATGTGCAAAGAGCTGGATTTGACATTGAACCTGGTGAGAAACTGGAGCTTAAAAAGGAACTTGGAAGAGTGGCATTAGATGAGGCTGAAGAGTTAGGCAGCAAGCAGCCGGATTTCATATTGCGATGAATCTTATAAGGAGTGTTAAGGGTTTTTTAAACTGTGTTCTAAGAGGAATAAGAAGCTATGGAATGTTTTAAAAAGGAAGTGACTTGATCAGACTTGCATTTTCAAAAGATCCTTCTGGAGAATGAATTAGGGAGGAAGTAGATGGAAACAAACCAGTTTGGAGACAGTTATAATTGTCCACATGAGAAGTGATATTGGCTTGGGCTGAAGTGGTACAGCACAGATTCAGAGACTTGTACAAATTTGGGTGATATTTAGGAGGTAGATCATACAGGAGCGTGACTGTATTTGTGAAAAGAGGGAAGAAGATACTGTGTTGGTGGGCGGGTTGATGGTGGTATAATTCTTCAGATATATCTATTTTTTTGATAACCAATGTCAAGCATCTATTTTTTTGTGACTCTTAACAATACAGCCCAGCAGTTAATAGAGAAACTGACACTCCCTTTATGTTGTTCTAAATAGGTGTACTCATCAGAATAAAAAATGTGACTCACACCAAATGCTCTAACCCAGCCAGCAGGGTCTTCAATACTCCCAGCCTTCAGAATTAATATTCTATTCTGTTGAGGATAAATTCAAACCTACTGAGGTTTCCTCAGGCCTACAGTTTGTGTTAGGTGTTCCCAATTTTTCCAGCGCTATTTTATACCTCTAGGACTTCTTTATAACGCCAACACTTTTTCAAGCTTCCAAGGTTAGTAATTGTGATTTCATTATTAGTTGATTGAAAGAACACAGAGTGACAAATAGCTACTATAAATTCAGTAATGCTTAAAATTTATATATTATTAATAGCAGTAGTGTTGACATATATTTGAAAAATAATGCAATGGTATGTGAAAAACACACTATTCCATTTCCAAGGCTTAGTTTTCATATGTATTCATAGACCCTTTGCAATAATTTAGTGGATTTTCCTACTTCCACACTTTACCCAGAAATCCACAGACCAAATTTTATCTTTCAGATGGTCATAAATGTTTTTGTTTCAAATAAGAAGCAAAGCTACTGTTAACATGATCTCTTTAAGAACTGCACATTCTTTAGAAATCAAAGAATAAATTTTTGCTCCCTTATGATGGCATTTAGACAGGGCCATGAGATTACATAAGCAGGTATTCTCTCTGCCCTGGCATAAAAGAACCTAGAGTTTAGAACCTGGAGTTTCTCCCCAGTCAGGGCATACATTGCATTAAAGCAGTTTATCTGCCTCTGAACATTATTATACAAAGAATACTTATTTTAAGAATAAACATCAGAACTAGACCTAAGGAGCCGTCAGGAACCAGCAGAACTCTGAGGGTTTGCTGCTGCCTCCTTTTCTTGGTCTTGTGGAATCCAAGATGTTCCTCTCTCTATACATAGCATCTCAGCTTCTCTCTCTGCAGTTTAGCTTTGCAGTCACTATTGATGAAGGATGCAATACCATCTGCCTTCCGTTCCAAATCCCTGAAAGAGCAAGTCTGATTACTTTTATCTCTATTTGCAGAGCTCTTCCCACCATCCAACCTCATCGGCTGGCCTGTGCTGTGCCAACTTTGATTGGATTTTTTTTCTATAAATTTATTTATTTATTTTTGGCTGCGTTGGGTCTTCGTTGATGCGCGTGGGCTTTCTCTAGTTGCAGCGAGCAGTTAGTGGTGCACGGGCTTCTCGTTGTGGTGGCTTCTCTTGTTGTGGAGCACGGGCTCTAGAGGCGCAGGCTCAGTAGTTGTGGCTCACAGGCTCTAGGCGCGCAGGCTCAGTAGTTGTGGCACACGGGCTTAGTTGCTCTGAGGCATGTGGGATCTTCCTGGACCAGGGCTCGAACCTGTGTCCCCTGCATTGGCAGGTGGATTCTTAACCATTGTGCCACCAGGGAAGCCCTGATTGGATTTTTAGGTCATCTCTGCCTAAGAAAACCTTAACAATACTTCCCTGAATATGAAATACAGATAAGACCATCTCAGCTAAAAGATGAGATGGGACATATTAATACCGATGTGTCCAGTATATCTGGCAAGGAATAACTAGGAAGGTGAGATGAAGAGGGAAGGGAACTATTTTGTGACAAAAGTAATTCAGGCACTTCACATACATCTATAACGCAACACATTATCTTCAGAGCAAAACCAGCGAGTTTATAAAATTTCTCCATTTAATAGAAGACAGTGGGGCTTTGAAGGAGTGAACACTATGCTTTGTCATCCAGCAGATCCGGGCCTTTTTGACTCCAGCACTTGAGCTGTTTGCAGACTCATTCTAACCAGGAGTGTTTAGCTGTCCCTGGCATCAGTCAGTACTGTATGCTTAATTCTAGGGAGAACACTGGTTAATCAGTCAACCTGGTTAAGTTTAGGTCAGTCAAGACAGTTCTTAAGATGTTAAGCAAATATGTAATTGCTAAACATCTGAGAATTGCCTGTGTACTGTCTAAATGTGTAAGTCCTTTAAAAATAAGGTGTAGTTTCATTATAAAGATAGTCTTTGACAATCTGAAAACATTAAAGTAGAAAGAAATTTAAATCATCATCCTAATGTTCAAAGTTAATTATTGTGATTATTTGACATATTTTGTTCTGATCTTTTTCCTGTATGCCTACTTTCTTACATAGTTGTGATGTAGATAAAATTTACCCTTTTACTTCTAAGTATTCCTTTTTAAAACCAATTCTTTTAACTATATCATGTGTTTTTCTAAAGTCATACTCCTCTCTGTTTTCTTTTATCTAGTCTTCTTCCATGCTTCAGAAGGGATTTCAGTTAGGTTTAGGAAATATGTCAAGTACAGTAAAATAAAACAGAAAAAAAAGTGAATTAGAAAAGAGATTTCAAAAAAGGAAAACAAGAAAGTTTTTCTATGTGGCTTGGCAACCTCTCCTCTGTCCCTTCCTTGAGTCCTTCTGGCCCAAAATATGTTTCTAGAGCCTGTAAGCTGAAAGAAACTATGCCTAGATAGTTGGCCAAGGGTTGTGTTCTATTTTGGCAGTGAAATGCATATTTATCATTAAGTGGACTTTATTGCACCATTCCATGAGGCTGTTCAGAGTGACCTTTACAAAATTATCCCAGTACTCGTGCTTACGGTTCTGGAAAAACAACAACAGCAACTACAAGCAACTACATACTCATTTTATGTGCTTAGTACAGTGGCAGGAAACCAGATGACTGAAAGAGTTACTATCGTTCCAACTTTATTGATTCAGAGCCTCAAAAGATCAGAATCTATCAAGATTCCTTGCAAATGTTTTGTTAAACTGTTGTATCTAATATCCCCATTCACAGATGAAAATTGAAATTCTATAAAATCATTTTAAAAACACTTACTGAATGTCCATGTGGTAAAGTTGTTGATGAGCAAGCCAGGGTTCCCATCTTCAAAGTGTTCCAAGGGTCGAGCAGAGTCAGGCAAGTAGATAAGTAATTGCAATGCACAAAACTACCTTGAAAGTGTTAACTGCAGATGCAATTGTAGCACCAACAAAGCAGTTATAAGACTACGGAAATTAACTTGATTTCCATTTTGCTTTATGATACCAAATTGTGTATCACAAAAATGAAACCACTTGAGAATTACCAACGGAGAATAAGAGAAATGTATTTTTTTCCTAAACTTAAAATGGACATGCTTTAAATTATTCAGTAAACTTCTTAGAGTCTGGCACAATTTTCTCCTCAATTTTCTGCCACATGTTTTCTTTGAAATGAACATGATTACTCTGTATGAGAGCTGGAAGAAAACATCATTATCCAAAATCATAATGGCACCCAAGCCATTTGATCAGTTAATCTTCAGCAACGAAGTATACCTAGGAAAAAGTCAGTTGGGATTAGAGAGAAATCTAAATTACCAACTGCTTTAAAGGAAAATATATTAATTTTTTATTGTGAAAAATTTCAAACATACAGAAAAAGTTTAGAGAATAGTATAATAAATATCCATTGACCTACTACCTAGCATTCAAAAATATTAATGCCATCTCATATTTTGATATTATCATCATTTTTCTTCTCAGTCCCACTCACCTCCCTTCTTCCTCAGAAAAATCATTCTGTTGAACTTGGTATGCATTTTCTTCATGAATACATTTATTCTTTTCACTAAATATGTATATCTCTATAGTATCATTTTGGCTTTTTGATATTTAAGTAGATGACATCATATTGTATGTGTCATTTTCCAGCTCACTTCTCTCAAAAATATTTTTAAATCGCTGTTTTTATTCATATAATATCATTCATTCATTTTGACTACCGTATAGTGTTTCATCATGTGACTATACTTCAAATTAAATTACTCATTCCCTATTTGATGAACATTTAGGTTTTTGTAACTTTTTTTTTTTTAATTTGCTATTGTAAACTTGTAGTGTACATCTTTTTCACATGTCCCCTTGTGTGTTTGTGTGAGTTTCTCTAGGGTATATATGTCAAAATGGAATTGATGGATTATGTTCTATATGCATCTTCTGCTATATTAAATATTGCCAAACTATTCTCCAAAGAAGATGTACCAATAAATACATGAGCAATATATTAGAAAGAATTCATATTTTTTCTACATCTTTGAAAACACCTGATATCAGCATATTTTCAAAAAATATTTTTACCAAACTGATTATAAAAAAATTGTCCTTCATAATTTTCTATTTTCTTATTCTTTATTGGCCATTTATGTTTTCTTCTCTGTAAATTATCTATTCATATGCTTTACCTATGTTTCAGTAGGAGTATCTTTTTCTCATTCATTATTTGGAATTCTTTATATAATCTGAATACAAATCCTTTGTTATATACATTGCAGATATCTTCTCCTTGCCTGTCACTTATTTAACTTTATCCACGGTTACTTTTGTCTTAAAAACAGTTACTAATTTTGAGATAGTCATATTTATCAACCTTTAACCATGATTTGTGTGTTTTGTTTAGTTTCGGCTTTAATCCATCTGAAATATAATTTTGCGATTGGTGTGAGGTTGGGATCTAGTTTTATTTTTGCCCTTTAGACAATATTTTCCTAACACAATTTTATTGAATATACTTTTGACAGAATTTCAGACTAATTGGAACTAGGTAGGGTAGAAGGAATGATGAAGCATATACAGACATTTAAGTCTCTGACTTGGACTTGCAAACTCATGGCTCTTCCCTGAATTATTGAGACAGAGATGAGGTCCTGCCCCCTCTATTCTCCATTGCCTTATGCTTCTCTAGAAGATAAGTAGCTCATTTCTTCTGTCAGCTACTTCGTGCTTTTGTTGATGGAATCTAGGTGTAAGTTTCATTTGAAGAGAACGTTAGATTTGCAATCAGGAGATGAGGCTCTGGAACTACATCTTCCATAGATATTCTCTACACTCTTAGAAAAAGCTTGTGTCTTCTCTAGGCCTCAGTTTCTCATCTGGAAAAGAAAAGCATTAATCTAAACTAGGATCTATTTATTTACACTCTCTGGATCTCAGCCTTCTCAACTTTATAAGTGGGAAGATTAATTAGATTTTACAAAGATCTTTTCAAGTTCTCATATTTTAATGTAAGTTAAAATGGTAACTTATAGATCTCTCACCATTAACGTTAATGTGCTACCATAGAATCTTGTACATTATAGAAATGTGTTATCACTCCATATTATAAATTGTAATTAAATTTTTTATATATTATGTATATCTTCCACTGGGTCATTGGTTTCTACAGGAATTAAGCAGCTTCTTATTCATCTCCATATCCTGATACATAACGAGGTTTCTGCACATAGTCTGTATTTTGTAAATCAACTCTAACATTTTGTAAATCAAAAAATAGTAATAATAAACAAATTGTTTTTGATAATTTCTCTGATAATTCCCCTCAATATTTTCTTTTCTCACTCTTTCTGAAACTCAGACTAGTAATATGTTTGATTTTGTGGAATAGTCTCTATTTTTCTATTTTTTCTTCACCATTGCCTGTCCTTTTGTCTGCACTTTTTATTGATGGGTAAGGAGGAAGACAGGAAAACAACTGACTTCATTTTTTCAGTAAATAGTTGTAATTATAACGTGTATTTAATATTGCATGTCTGCTTTTTCCACTTAACATATCATAAGTAATTTGCCATGTTTCAACATTGTATTCACAACTTTATATTCCATTGAGTAAACATGCCATAATTTACTATACATTTCCCTAATGGGACACGGTTATAGTTCTAGAGTTTTTACCATTATTAAATAAAGCTGCAATAATTATATCCCTATATGCAACTTTTTTCTCTTGGATTATTTCTTTAAGATAGCTTCCTCTGGAATCAAAAGTGTTGATATTTAATGCTTCTTGATTTCTAGTACTTTCTAGTGGGTTGTACCAACATACAATTTTACCATGTTAGATTATTTGAACGATTGAAATTGGCCATTGATATTGTGTCTTTTGTTCTGTTCACGTTCATTGCCCAGCTTTCTGTCATATTCTCTTCCCATTTATTTTGAAGCACCTTTAATCCATAAATGACATTTATGTGACATATTTTTTGCATTTTGATATTTGCCTTTTTTTCTGGTGTTTTTAGACTCTCTAAACTTTGAATTTATATAGTTATATCTATCAATCATATACTTTATAGTTTCTGCCACTGCTTTTATGTTTAGAAAGTTTAATTTAACCATCATAAATAGGTTAAATATGTTTCTCTGGGTTTGTTAACTATTTGTGTTTACGCTGGCATGAATTATCTTTTCACATTCTGATCATTCCTCTTTGCTGATTCAAATGGTTTCCTTAATTACTGGTATTTGCTTTATATTTAAAGCTATATGTATATGTATATAATAGCTATTAACATTTTGTCTAGCATATTTTCAGTTTCTAATAGTTTTCTTTGACTTAATTTTATATTAAACTGTTTATTCCAGATGTTAGTGATGTTTTAAAAGATGTACATGGCGTGGTTCTGACTTACATTTTTCACCTAACTGCTATCAAGTGGTGACGATGGCATCCCTTACAAAATTACATTTCCTTTCCTCCTTGTTCTAAAAATCTTCCTTGATCATACATTAAGTAATTATGTATAGCCAGATCTATTTCTAGACTCTCCGTTCTGTTATGCTGATCTATAAGTCTGTTTTTGTGCCAGTAAATCCTTCACTTATTTGAAGAGAGCTCAAATTTCCTCTCTTGAGTCTTTGCTGCTCTAGCCTGAACGTTCCCAGCTTCTTCAATTGCTGCCCTTGTATTTAGCAACCAACCCCATCCCCAACACCCTGGGGGCCAGGAGATAACTGACCAGGACTCTCAGTACCCTTAAGTTGCCTCACTTGGGTAAAGAAATGCATAGATCAGGGCAGCGCCCAGGCCAGAAAGCAGAATAATGAACCCTTACATTGAAATAACAGTTTTTGCCCTGGAAAGCACTTTCTTGCTTCTCATCTCCTTTAATAAGGCAGAATAGCTAACAGTGGATAAGCGCCTTCCAGGATTCAAATCCCACTGTTTTCTTACTGTGCGACCTTGGGCAACTTTGTTAAATTCTCTGAGCCTTATTTTCCTTGACTGTAAAATGAAGACATACATGGTGTCTACTTCATTAAATGATTGTAAAGATGAAGAGCATAATCCATGAACACATGGTAAGTACTTACTAATGTAAGCCATGATCATTACTGCTAAAATATTGATGATATAAATTTATGATTTCATTTAACATTTTGAGATAGTTATTAACATACACCATTTAAAGTTGAATGAATGGGATAAGAAAGGTTCAATAACTTTCCTAAAGGCACCAGCTAATAGAAGTGCCAGAGTCGGAGATCTCACCTCATCTAACTCCGAGGTCCGTGCTCTTTTCTGCAGATGACACTACTGCACAACATGACGTAAAGTACTTACAACTAGTTCTTTGAGTTCTGCAACAGTTACATAAGTGAAGCTGTAAATTCTTAGGTAAAGGTAAATATAAGGTTCAACTATATGATCGTCTTGAGATTTCCTTTTGGTTTCAACATGGAAGGGCGTTAGATGAATGGGAAGGAGAGATAATGGTTTTATCTTAATCTACAAATTAGCTGATGTGGAAACAGATTCCTTCAAACTAAGTTATTACTCAACCTAAGTGGCAGTGACATAGGCCCAGAAGCATTTGTCATCCCCACGGGGTGCCAGAGGAAGCAGCACTTCCTTTCCTTCAGTACATGTTACCTGTGCTCTCAGAGGGCCCACGGCTGGGAGGGGGGCGGGGAGAGGATGCCACGTTAGCAGCCTGTGCACACAACGGCAAAGTCAAACAGAACCGGAAGGTCTAATTTTAGCCCTCTCAGCCTTGGCATTGTTCCTTTTAGCCAAGATATTTTTCATGCACCACAGTAAAGTGCTTTGTTCCAGCCTTACTGGATACTTCACAAAGGCCCAGCAAGGACAGGTTGAGCATGATTCAGAGCTGGAAATACATCAAAGACAGGAACCTCAATGTTGAGGGCCAGCTCTCCTCTGGCAATTTTTGGTAAATATGCTCTTGCCAGCTACCTCCCAAAGCCCCAAGAAGGAGCTTGTGGTTGCCTCTGCTTCTCTAGCTTCTTTGTGAGGCTTCAGTTGGCTGCTCTGCATCAGCAGGTCTCTTTGCTCCGTCAAGCCTGGGATTTGCACGTCACTCTCTCTCTTCATTCCTGCTTAACAAAGCCCACTTCTTTCCACATGTCTGGGTCTTGTTTTCTTTCCCGAGGTGTCCTGGAAAGCGCTCTAGATTAAGAACTAGAAACACTTTTACAATTTACAAGCTGCCTCTGTGGTTTGTTCCTTACAATGACCCGGTGAATTAGGTGAGGCAGAAACTTTCATAGAACTTTTGGAGATGAGAAAAATGGAAGCTCAAAGAAGAAGCCAACTGTTGCCAAGGTCACACAGGAAAACATGGGCAGAGTTGGGACTGAAAACCAGCTCTTGTGTTTTAGGAAAAGGCGTGGTCACATTAACCTATCAAAACACAGAAAACCTGCACAGGTCATTTGGCAGGGCTCTGGGAAACTTTTCCTGAGGATGTCACTGGGTTTCATGGCCAAAAGTTCCAGGCTGAGAACCCAGGATGGTGGTCATTACCTTCAGGCAAATCACCGTTTCCTGTTTCCTGGGAAGATGGCAGGGAAGCTTGATCCCAGACACATCCAGAGATACCACTGTTTCCAAAGCCTTTGTAAGGGAGGAAAAATAATTTTCCTTCTACCCTCTAGGTTCTTGGTTAAGACAGATTAACTGGAGAAAAACATAAGTTTAATAACATGTATAACTTCTTATACAAGTGAAATATCCAAAAAACTGAGTAACTCTCTGAAATGGTCCAAGCCATCCCCTTAAATACTAACTTCAGCTAAAGATAAAAGAAGATGTTGATGGGAAAGAAAGCCAGATGTGAGACCCTATCAGGCAAAGCACAGTAAGCAAGGGTATGGTTGTTATGCAGATTTAAGTCAGTTACCTTCTCCATTGATAAGAGTTCCTGGAGATTTAGTCATCCTCCTAAATTCTGTACAGAGAGGGAGACACCTTACAAATGGAGATTTCCCTCATAAATGTAAATGTCTCCTTCAGAAGGGTAACTTCTTGGTTTTCAGAGATTCTCCTATGTTTGCTGTTTATTAAAAATAATCAGCCTAAAATAATCCTTATGCGAAAGAGGCATGTTTTGAAGTGACTAATTCTGCTCCCCTTCACCTTCTGAGATCTTTCCTTTGACCTTCAAATAGATCCCTCTCTGGACCTCATTGGACAATCCTACATCTGACCTTAGGCACCCAGAAATTATGATCTATGGCATTATCATCTTTCTCTATCTTTGAATTTTCCATCTTTTGAATTTCAATTTCAGTCATTATAATGAACACTGGATAGTGTATTGACATTTACAAAGCTCTTTCCTATCTTACACCTGTGATAACACATCTGAGATTGATAGTTTTGTCATCAATCTCACAGATGGCAGAAGTGAGCCTCAGAGGGGTTTCCCAACAGGGTAGATGCTGAGGGTCAGAGACTCTGACACACAGGGCTCCCCTCCCGACACTGTGTCTCCCCATCACTGCTTCTCTATGTGCCGAGATGGGTGAGGAGGCAGTGGACCCAGGTGTGTCCTGAGCTTCTCCTCCGTATTCATCCTTTCACCCAGAGCTAACCGGGGTGGGCTTGAGAACTAAAGGTCTTTGGCCTACAGGTGAACCCTGAAATAACTGCTGTGAGTTAACTGTTTGAAAAAGAAGTGGCTTTAATTGAAAGCACCACAAAAGTTCTCTTTCCAGGATTCCTGAGACTGTTTGTGAACAAAAGACATTTTGTTTGTTTGTTTGTTGAAATTATTTATGTACATGTTTTTCTGATTACAATGTTATATGTGCACATTATAAAAATTCCAAAATGATACTGGGGGGAGTGAAATATTACCATTATACTGCCAGCAGTTACAACCACTATTAACACTTTGATGTAAATTATGTACTGCCCAAAATTTCTGTGCACACTAACTTGAGCTTGTGTACATATAAAGTAAAAGCAAGGCGATACTACGTATACTGTTTTGTGACTTGCTTTTTTACTTAACAGTTTATTGCAATGTCTTCTCTCCTTTTTTCTTTCTTTTTTTGGACCTCAAGAGTACACTTATGTTAATCATATTCTTCCATTCGTGACACACAATCATCATTGTCTATATAAAGCCCCTCTTATGTTTTATTATGTTTTTTATCTTCTGCGCTCACTTCCATTCTCCTCCTCCATTCTATTGTATTTAGTATATGTTCTCAGGTGTCTATCCTTGAGAATATACAGTTGTTTTATATGTTTGTGTGTTTTAATTTAAATAAATGACATTGACCCAATACTAGTTCATACCAGTCAATGTAGATCTACATTACCACTTCTAATGGCTTCATCATTTCCATTGTATAGTTCTACCAAAATCTATCTAACCAGTTTCCTTTGATGGACAGTTAGGTTATTTTTTGAAAAGGTTTTACTTTTAATTGTTTTAAACAATGCTGGAGTAAACATTCTTATATATATGTCTCTGCAGGCTTGTGATTATTTCCTTGTGATAATTTTGAAGGACCACTTTGTGAAAAATCCTTCATCCAATTTTTCATTTTTCAGTTCCTAAGGTAGTTTTGTTACTGATTCCTGGAGGTTCCCCGCCCCTATCCTCTTTCTCTGTCTCTCTGTCTCTTTATGTCTCTCTGTCTCTGTCTCTGTCTCTCTTTCAACACTTTGCTGGTCTCTCCCTAATGGCATTTAGCACAGTCATCTTTGATCTCTGTTTTATAGGTTCTTGCTTATCGCTCAGCTGATAAGCTGTAGCTCGTTGTTGACTAAGATCACATCATAATTGATTCAACAACGTTTCCTGTGCACCTGTTCAATGGTAGGCTCTGAACTGGATGCCAAGGTGAACGTGACAATCACTGTCCCCTTGAGAAAGCCCAGGTCTGGTGAGACAGCAGACATGCCTTATGGTGACCACGCCATGGCAGGTGGCATGGTGACAGCAGTGTGTACAAGAGTCAAGGTGAGAAAGAGGAAGCCAGACAACAAAGTCACTGAAGATGATCCCCATCCGTATCTGGAGTATGGATTGGAGTTTACTGGAAGATCAAAGTGGACCTGATGGGAACTGCCCTCAAAGCGAAAGGAACAGCTAGTAAACAACCAGAGAGGTTTGAGATGACATAGGAAGTTGAAACATAGGGTGGGAGCATGGGGAGGGTGGACAAAAGGTGGGGTGGGGACAGAGTAGGTCCAGGTGAGGATTGGATTCAGAGTAAGGATAATGGGAGGCCACTGAGGGGTTAGGCAGAGCAGTGATGTGATTGGATTTTGTGTTTTAGAAAGGTCATTTTTGCTGTAGTGTGGAAGATGGAGGGCAACACTGTAGAGGGGAAAGCAAGCGAGTTAGGAGGCTATTGCAGTAATCAAAGTGAGAGGTGATCATGTCCTGCACTAAAGTAGTGGCAACAGAGAGAGGTAGATGAAATTTGAGAGAGAGTTAGGAAGTAGAATCTACAAACTACTTAACTGGATAATTGATTAGATACAGGATTATGAAGAAGAGGGCAGAGTCCTGGATAACCCCCAGGCTTATAAGGGACCCTGGGCAGGTGGTGGGGCCATTTACCCAGAGAGGAGCACAGGAAAATATGTTGAGTTTGATACGGTTGTAGGATATAAAGGTAGAAATGTCTAGCAGGTAGATGGATATATTCTCTACTATTCAGGAAAGGCCTACCATAGAGATTTGGGAACCACATTTATCTTTGTAATAGATGATAATATTGAGTAAAAGTTTGTTAAATAAGTGAACAAATTAATATTTAGTATCATACTTCCTTCAGATAGAGCATTTTACTTCTATCAAGTCACCTTTATCTGAGAATGTCAAAGTTCTTTGTACTTAAGGCCCACCAATGTGAGTTAAAGTGTTTTTTAGAATTACTGTACAGATAAGCATTTAGGAACATGGTAAGAGCAAATGGTTCTCAGAGGGGAAAGACCACCAGCCTAAGGGTCAGAAGACTTGAGTGACTCTGCCACTACTGGTAGACACTTGAACATGTCACTTGCCCCTTGGGATATCCAAGTCCTTACTCTGAGGGCAAGGAGAGAGCTTGCACCACTGATGCTCCAGGCTGCTCCTGGCCCCGTGACTGAGGATGTGCAGGTGATAGCAGCGCCCCTGGTCCGCACTTCTCTCACGCTCCCTGCTGCTCTGAGATAAGGGCCATGGTTCTTTCCCACTGGGGCTTGGTAGCACAACCTGGAACACAATCTGTTGGACAGAATGGGATGATTATTAATGAAAGCATTTCCTCTGTTACCTCACAGAACTAAGTGAGGTTCTGACACTGCCAGAGATGGCCCGTTTCCTTTCACAGAAATTGATGCTCAGAAACACATAGAATGGGGACTTCCCTGGTGGCGCAGTGGTTAAGAATCCGCCTGCCAATGCAGGGGACACGGGATCGAGCCCTGGTCCGGGAAGATCCCACATGCCGCGGAGCAGCTAAGCCCGTGCGCCACAACTGCTGAGCCTGGGCATCACAACTACTGAAGCCCACCTGCCTAGAGCCCGTGCTCCGCAACAAGAGAAGCCACTGCAATGAGAAGCCCGCGCACCGCAACAAGGAGCAGCCCCCGCTCGCCGCAACTAGAGAAAGTCCATGTGCAGCAACGAAGACCCAACGCAGCCAAAATTAAAAAAAAAAAAAAAGAAACACATAGAATGGTCAGAGGCAAGCCACACAGGGAAGTAAAAAGAAGATGCAGAAAAGTGAGTGGCTGCTTGAAACACTCCCAGATGAAAGGTTACCAGCTATTAATCAGCTCACACTTCTGCTCAGTGGGTGAGCAAGGAATTGGATGGAAACTTCACTCAACAGGTGATGCTTCGTCAGGGCTGTGGGGTCCTCAGATGACTTTCCTCTGTCGGGTTGGATATGAAGCACTTTTTCTTAAAGGAAGGAGAGTAAATGGGACCTCAGTAAAATTCTCCATGTTTCACAATTTGTGTACTTCTGTTTACACATACCAGGCCTGGTGTAGGTGTCGAGGTTGGGATGACGCCAAGGGGTCTAGGCCTGAATCTTGAAATGTTTGCCTCTCCATCTTCTGGAGCAGCTCAGTTTGCTGGGTCCCACGATGAAGATAATAATAGCTACTGTTTGTTGAATACCTGCTACGTGGAAGGCACTGCTGGAAGGAATTCAATGTGTTCTCTCATTAATTCTCATAACAAGCCAGTGAGCAAATGTCGTCATTTCCGTTTGACTAATGAGGGATCCAAGGCTCCAATGGGCAAGTAACTTATCAAAAGTCACACACACCTTGTATGCAGCAGGAGCATCATTTGATCCCAGGTCTGACTCCAGCACACAGTTTCTCCCCACGAAACTAAGTCCACGTGCAAAATAAAAGAGGCACGTGTCCTGCTAGAAAGAGCAGGGAACCCACAAAATGGGGTCAACGGGAAACTTAGTCTGAGTAGAAACTTTCCCGAAGTCGTAGCCCAGCACCTGGGCACCAAGTGTGGCTTTGGGCTGAGTGGCATTGCCCAGGTGCTCGGGAAATGTTCTTTGCGCCTGGGAGAGGAGGGAGAAGACGGCAGTTGAATCTGACCCCCAGGGGCTGATGAGGCCACTGATTCCTTGTGTATCCGAGTCCCTGAGCACCTGGCCACCTAGTTACCAGGTGGGTTCAGTTTGGAAACACCTAGTCAGATCCAAGGGCTAATGTCCACTGGCAGCTTCTGTCCTGGGGTCAGGTCTGTCCCATCCAGCCAGGGCCCCAGGGCCCCTGCAGGCTCTCAGCCCCTAAGCGGTAGAAGGACAGCTCAGGTGGCAACTTGGCTGGAGCAGGCCACTCTTCACACCCTGGTCACAGGGACATGCATTGGCCCGAGGATCACGGGCCTGGCCGCTGCAGCAGCCTCGAGTCTTATTGCCGAGGCTCGGTAGCCAGGACGCTGCCAGAACCTACTGCTAACTTGCTGTGTTCCCTGGCGTAAGTCCCCTGACCTCCCAGGCCGCCTCTAGAAAACAAAGGGATTGGATCAGATGGCTGATCCCTGGGGCCCACTTCTGCTTTCACCTTCATGTACCAATTTATTCTTCTTTATGGAATAGAACTCTTGTCACTTGCCCTGACGGTGCCACTGCCACTGCCATCAAAACGTTTTTCCTCATTTATGACAAATCAAATAAGTACTCTTGCCTTATCTTGAATCCTCAAGGATGTAGTCTGTGCCCCCTGCCTGTTTTATGCTTGTGGGGTAGGATCTCCACTGTCATCCCAGGAGGTTCCCAATTTGAGGGAAAGTCATCAGAGAATGCCACGAGAAAGCATGTCTCCCCTTTTCTGAAGCTGTTCTAGTCCCCAGAGGCGGCATGAAAGGCCAGTCTGTGATCGACACTCTCCCTGCCCCCTGGGAAGCGCTGCTGGGGACTTGTGAGCCCTCGGCTTTAGGAGGATGAAGGAGAGAAGAGCAGAAAGGGCCAGAGGGCCAGATATTTGCCTTTATTAGAAAAGAAAACCCCACACAATGTGCTGGGAAACTTTGAGGCTTAATTTTCAGGGTTGTTTTAACAGTCTCTGGAAACTAGCAACCTAATGTCATTTGTTTAAGGGATCCAAGAGGGTTGGTGATGGGGATTGTTTCAGCATCCTGGCACAGAGGTAAACATGCCTCCTGGCTTACGGGCTATGTGTGTTTGGCCTGGAGACAGCACACTGTGAGGGTGGGAGGGTGGGACTGCCCAGTTAGGTCAGGAGACTGGGGTTCTCATCCTGGCTGTGCCATCAGTTGCCTGTGCGATATTGGAAGACCTCAAACTCTCCAACTGAAACCAAGGGGCTTAAAACAGAAGAACCCAGAGTCAGATCTTTACAAGCTTTGGTCTTCCCTAGTTGTGTGACTTTTAAAACCTTAATGCTAGACCCCAGTACAGGATCTTGAAACCATGTCGAGGATGCCAGATGGAAGGAGTGAGGAATCAGAGACAACTTGGGTTATGTTTGTGCTGCTTTGGGTGTTTCCTCGTTAGACCATCTACCTTGATTTTTATTCATGTTTTTCATCAGTGATTCCCAAGTTGACTGAGAACCATATTCACCTGAGCTGCTTGTTAAATGTACAGACTTCCCTCTAACGGAGGGTCTCATGAAGCTGTATTTTTAACAAAATAATCAAGGATGATTCTTGCACTTAGGCAAGTTTGGGACACAACTGCTTAAGAGTTTTCACCTGGGGACCAGCCACAGTTGAAGTTGCCTGATGGGGGTGGGAATTTGTCTCTCTGTCCCTTGTGCTCCCTAACGCTTGGCATTCATCTCTCCAGGCCCCATATTCCAAGAGGTGAATGTCTCCTGCATCCAGTTCTGAGCCCTTCAAGGCTGGAACCATGTCTTCTCTTTACACCCCACCGTGCCCAGCACAGGGCCTTTCTCATAGATGATGCCTATAAATGTCCACTGAACTGAGTTGCCCAGAGAGTTTCTATCTGCCTCAGTTAACCAGACCATCAACCATTATTGGTACAAATCCATGCCTTTAAGGACAGGAGGAGAGGAGATTAGTGAGAATTTGTAGAAACGTGTCACAGAGAAGACAGCATTGGAACTGAGCCTTGCAGAAGGAGTAAGATTTGGGCCAGTGGTAAGGAAAAGAAAGGCGGATCCAGGCAGAAGTCTAAGCATGAGCAAAGCCAGGCTTTTCCAGTTATTTTCATGTTCAGGTGAGAATCCCAGAGCCCAGAGAGAAGACCTGATGTATTCAAGGCTGGCCCAGGTAACTTGACACTAGAACCAGATGAACTCCATTCAAGACTCCTTCCATACCTGGCACTGTTGTGTGTTCCATAGGCCTCCCACCTGAGCCCCTAAAGCTCTTTCATCCTCTGCTCTGAGCCCTATTTCCGGGACTGTTTCCCCATCAATGTGCTCATCCTGCTGTGTGTCTGCATGTGTGGTGGTGCCACCCCATCTCAGCCCCCCAGTCTTTACATGAATCTCACCAAGATTCAGCCAGGCTGATGGTCCAATTACCTAGGAGAAGCCAGGCGTGCTGTTCTGTGTGCCTCATCGCATGCAGCAAGCCTTGGTGTGTCCTGAGAAGCTGGGCTTAGGTATCAGAGTAGGTAAAGGACAGGCTCAGGGCAACACACACACTCACACACATACACACACACACACACACACACACACACACACCACATATATATTTTATTTGAATCCTCTTTAAGGCCAAAAGGGTCTGTGGAGGAAAGATGCTCATGGGAGCTTCTCGGACCTTCTGGCGGGTCTTTTCTCCCTTCCAGGAAGTTTCCCAGTTCTCTCCTTAGAGCATTCTTACATGTTTTGCCTCTTCTGCTCTGGAATCCTGTTATCAAGACAGGGTAGGAAATGGATGAGAAGTGGCCAAACCCAAGGCAGGAAGACCAGTTAAGAGGTGGTTGAAGAATCCAGGCAAGAGATAAGAGCCTTTATCAGGAAACCAACGAGGTTTGAGACATCTTGTTCTCTCTGTACTAAGCTTTTTACTAGCTAGTTGAGCTAGGGTAAATCATGTAGTCTTTCTGAGCTTCAAACTCCTCATCAATAAAAGAGATGATAATTATCTCTTTCTTACAGCATTGTTATACGGGTAAATATTGTTACACAAAAGCCTTTTGTGAACTGTAGTGTATAAAAATGTGGTCTTCTGTGGTTATCATTTGCGATTTGGTGCCGCGCCCATGGGCCTATTCCTGGTGGTCTTCTCTGGCCCATCAGAACCCTTCTACCAGTCCCATTTTGTGCCTAGCACTGAGTCTCTATGACAACTCAAAGCATGAGAAATTATTTGATTTGGGGCTGGGCTGGCTTTTATCTTACAGCCTGGAATCCTAGCTTAAAAATAATACACTCTGGTATCTGTCCCCTCCCTTAGGTAACAAATGCTCAAGTACCACCAGTTTTCAGGTAAAGAATGCACAGAGCCAACATGCACCGACTCTCTTGAGACAAGCCAGTTTGAAGTCTGTGACTCATATTTTCATACTTAGAAAACTTATGCTGCCAATCAATGAGTGGTGGGGTCACAAGGACCTTAAAGGTCATCTTGTCCAACTCATTTTTCAGTTGGGGAAACTGAGCAACAGGGAAGGGAAGGATCTTGCCCAAGATCACAGATTTAACTAGAAATAGAGTGGTGATAAATCCTCCCCATTCTGTCATGGAATCTTTTGGGGAACATGTTAAGCTTTACTGTCATTTTACCCTTTCTTTCATCCCAGACTCATAATGAAAGAAACTACTTGGCCCATGTCACTGCAGCCCCAATACGGGGAGTGCATCAATTCATTTATCAGACATAACTAAGAATCACCTTTATGCCAAGTACTGAGGATGCTGAGACAAAGGCACAGGCCCTGGCTTCAGGCTATTTAGAATTTAATGATGAAGACAGACAAGGAAACAATCTCTAGAAGGTCAGGCTATTTTCTATACAGTTAAATGAAACATTCCTCCCATCTGCTGTCTGTACTTTATACTTATGATTGCATTGACTCTCCTCATACATAGATTATTATGAGGCTGATTTTCCCAGAAAGAAACATACCAAATCCCATAATGGGACTGATGAAGACCAGTGACAAGGTCCTTCATAGTGGCTCACGTCCCCTTCATTCATTTCCTCAAAAAATATTTGTTGAGCATCTAGTATGAGGTACCAGGGTGCAAAGATAAATAAAAGCAGTCCTCTCAAGCAACTAACAATCCAGTAGAGAACTCAATAATGATCATGGAAGCTTTTATAAGGGAAGGGAGAGGCCGAGGACAAAGGATGCCTAAGTCAGCCTTGGAAAGTCTGCAGAGATTTCACAGAGGAGGTGGCACGTGAGCTGAGACTACTTAAAGAAGGAGAAGAAGTGTGCTGAGCAGATAAAGGGAGATGACATTCCAGGAAAAGAAACAGCGCATGCAAAGCATGAATGTGTGGAAGCATGCAAGCCCTGGGACCTGTAACAGTTGATTATTACTGGCATGTGAAGTGAAAAGACAGGTTGGCAGAAAATGAGGCTATGAGTCGGCAAGACCGTGCCATGCTAGCAAGCTGGGACTACATCCTGTAGACAACGGTGAACTGTTGAGCGTTTTTGGGAGAAGATCAGATGCTGAGGTTTGCATTTCAGAAATTCATTCAAGCAGCCATGCAGGAGGCAGGTTGGAGTAGAGAGCCCAGGGAGGATTATTAATCCAGGCAAAACCTGATGAGGGCGGTGGCAGTGCCACTCTGAGCCACGTCAGAACTTGATTTTGTACATGATTCACTCATTTCCAGGCACACCTGAGTGATGGTGCTGACCATGACCTGTAACCAAGATGCATGAAGTTATGCATTTGAGTCCCCAAAACTGTGATTCATGGTGCTGAAAATGTTCCCCTTGTGTGTAAAAGACCATCCTCTCCCGGGTCAACTGAACAGTTTAAGGCATCGCAATGATCCGTAGAGAATCCAAGCCCCCTTGCTTCAGAGAGAAGCTGACACGTTGACCTTCTAAAGGCCCTTGGGGGAGGTGGTTTTTAATAACCCTTAACCCTTTTTCCCATCATTCATACCAACTCACTTCTGAGCTTGTGGTTTTGGTAAATCTAACAGGCTTTTCCAAACAAGAGCTTGGCAAAGCGATCCCTCTCTCATCCCTCTTTCAGCGCCAAAAAACACTGATTCAGCCTCCCAAACCTTCCTGCTTTTGCTCTTCCTGTTCCTTCTCCTGAAATGCCTTCCAACCACCTGTCTCTCGGTAATTGTGCACTAGAGTCTTGCAGATCCACGTTCAAATTCTAGCTCTGCCACTCGTTAGTTGTATGATTTTGTATAAGAGAGCTGCCCTAATTGTTTTGCTGAGTTGTCACAGGGTTAGAGGTCAAGTTTGTGAAGTGTCCATCCTCGTGCCTACCCCGCAGCCACTCTCAGGGTTCAGTAGCTATTATTATTAGGTGAGATTCTAGTTCAATTAATGAAAATTTGTAATTCTCTACTGAAAAGAGCAAAGAGAAGTACTGAAAGGTTGGTAATACATCTTTTGATTATCAAGATAACCATGAATTACCGTTTTCTTACCCAGATTAATTAAACCTGACACCTGAGTAACCACTTGATTTCCATATCCGGCTGTGGAATCCCACAGTAACTTATAATTAAGAGATGGCTTTTAATAAGAGACTTGAAAATTGAAATTAAGGGCAAAAATATGTAGAGAAACTCCATGAGAAAGGGCATAGTTGCTGATCCTCAGGTCCTTTCATCAAACAGAAGAGTTTGGAAGCAAATGGCCATCTAAACAGCATCTTTTCACCATGCTGTGTGCTTCCGAAGAGGAAGCTTCCCCTGAAAGCAGCAATAGTGGTTTGGTTTCATTATTTTGAAAGAATTGTTCAGTGTTAGGGCAGGTTACTGACAATCGGTGTGGAATCTGTTTTAGAAGAAGGTAAAAAAATAATAACAACAGGATATGTGGTAAGATTACCCTTTCTGGGCTATTGCAAGTATAGACCTGCTGAGAGCCTAGTGGAGAATTTGTCTCAAGCACACTGAAGGACTAGGTCCACTTGGGTAAATTCTCCAAAACCTAACTCTCTCCTCTAACAGGACTTTAAAGATCTTGTGATACTTGCCTTGTTCTGGTGATCCCCCAGATTTTCAAGTCTAACTTGACTTTTTTAATCACTCTGTGGTTAATTTGTTTTGTTTTAATTCTTTTTTGTTACAAAGCAACAACATTAAAGGGAAATTTTTAAAACTCATCTTTAATTTTCCTGCACTAATACAACTGTTTTAATTTTGGAATGTGTTTTGGTCTTTGTTTACCTACGTGTTTCTTAATTAGCCATCACAGTAAATCTGAAAGAGTTTTTTTTATGTGTGCTTTATTGAGAAAGAAATTGAAGCTAAAGCAGTTAATTACTGTTGCCGTAAGCAACACATAAGGTAAATGGCCAAGTCAGGGATAACTCTAAACCTATGCTCTGTCCACCTACACTTGACTGTGATGTTGGCCACACAACCTGGCATATAATCAATGTATTTTATATTTTATTTTATGCACTATTATTTTGACTTACTAGCAGTAATAAAAATAGAATGGAATTATGTCAACTGAAATTCACTAACCAGTCTTTTAAAAAAAGCCACCCAGAAGTTGTCAACACTGAAGGCAATGTTGTAGGAAGTTTCTGAAGATGAGAAGAGAGATAGAGAATTAATGAGACTAGTAAAAAATGAACTGTTGCCATTTGAAAAAGAAAACAACAGCAGAAACTTTGGAACTAGAACAACACATTCCCCACCATTGCTGATCAGATTTCCAAAGCCACTTTTCGATCGTTTGGCTATAAATCCTTCTTACTGTTCTTGTCAAGAATCCCACTTAATATCCCTGCAAACTACACGTAGAACTAGGCACCTGTGCAGTAAGTGCTAATGAATCATAATTCATAAAATGAGAATACAAACATTTTCCATATACTTTACATGAATAGCATAAAAAGGGATGTTGGCTTTCCATGTGGGAGTCAGCGCCGTGTAAAAGATGACACATGATGGAGGAGGATGAACTCTGCAGCCTTTTGAGAAGTCTTTTTTGGTCATCTCTTTTCTAGAATATCAAATAGAAGGAAACAGACTTGGGGAGACTTTGATCAGACACACTGGAGGGACTTCCAGCCAAGGCACTGCTCAGAACTCTAGCTTGGCTCTTAATCAAGCTTGAAATGATCACAGCCACAGCGCTAATTGCATTAATCTGCTTTTCATCAGGCAGAATGGGGAAACAGAATAGCAAACTGGCCCCCGAAGTGATGGAGGACCTGGTGAAGAGCACAGAGTTCAATGAACATGAGCTCAAGCAGTGGTACAAAGGGTTTCTCAAGGACTGTCCAAGCGGGAGACTGAATCTCGAGGAATTTCAGCAGCTCTACGTGAAGGTAAGTTGTTTTTCAACTTTTTTTTAATCTTCAGGCCAGAAAACACTGTCTTCATCACATGGAGCTTCACATGGAATTATAACTTGAAGTAGCCAATTGGTTTCAACCCTGGTGGTTTTCCACTCAAAAAGAAAAATGGTCATTTTTAAAAATGCAAAGGGATGTGTTTTGTTCCAGACCTAAGTCAAGCAATTTCTGAACAAGAAGAGTAATTGTTCAATCAAAATACCAAACAGTTCAGAGGATGATAGCATCTGGTGAAGCATAGTAAAAATCTCAGATAATAGCATTTGCTGATGATTATTGACAAGCGCCTAATTGCACCATTGTTTGGCTTGTTAAAGGTATCTGTACCTCTCTCAGTTAGTGAGAAAGTATGTGGGAGGGCTTTTGTACCCAGAAAGGTCCCCTTATTTGCAGGTAAGAAAAATATACAGATCTCCACAGCTTTGCATTTAGAAGAAAGTAGGGAGTTCTGATATACATCAAAGTCTACCAGGATGGTCTTCTATCATTTTATCAAGGTCTAAAATATGGACTTTCGCCAGGATTTTGTACTGTTTAGAAGTTAACATTCCCCTGGACATTAGATAAAACTGTTCCGTGTAAGGTATAATTTGTACTGCAGTGGTATTACTTCGGTTTGTCTGAGTTTATCATTTGTATTTGTTCTAGATTTGGCATGATCTAAGACATTCCATTTTGTTTATACTTCGATAATGTGAGGCTTGTGGAAAAAATGCATTGTCTCTCTTTTAACTTTTTCTGACTAAAATACCAAATAGATAATAGTGCTCTTATCATTCAAGTGCAGCAAGTATCAATTAGAGCAGTGTGAACCATCCACATGCATATATGTGCATGGGATGATTATATAAAATATTAAACATTGTCATTCTCTCTTGAAGTTGAACATCTCATATAGCCTTTGCTCCAGCAATTCCATCCTTGCATGTGTACAAGAAGGGACATGTATAAGAATGCTCATAGCTGCACTGCTCACAATAGCAAACCTGGGAAACAACCCAAACGCCCATCAAAGGGAGAGTGGAAAATAAACTGTGGTATACTCACGTGGCAGTCAAAACAGTTGAACTGCAGCAACATTGAAACATTAAGTGCAAAAAGTAAGTCTCAAAGTACTTTAAATTAAACACAGATAAGATAAAAATATGTTTTATAGAACTACAAATAAAAGCAATAAAATCACATGAAAAAGAAAGCAAGAGAGTGATGAACACAGGATTCAAACTGCGTCACCCACCCAGCAGTTATTATGGTTACACCCAGTGCATAAGAGGGATGAGATGGAAGTTTAGGCACATGGTTAGATAGATGGATGGATTGTGTCAAAGTCTTAGCTATGGCTTTGGGTGCTCGGTTTGCAGGTGGTTATTACATTAATAAAAACTCGCTAATCCTGCATGGACCACTAATGTCAAGAATCCATGATTATCATTAATCCACTGCTGACCACCTGAGGGCTCAAGGTATCTATAACTATCTTTTTAAATGTGTGTAGAAACGTACACAAAAAGTGGTATGTGTGTATGTCATAAGATTACTGTGACACTTCTAAGAATATCTGAGTAATTAGTTTTTAGTATGTAGAGATCTTTTACATGGAAGCACTGAGAAATGCATTTACCATTCAATTGACATAAATTGCTTTTGCCGAGAAGTGGGATGGTATGCATTTTCCTAGATTTTTTATACAACTCACCGTAGTTTTCAAAGTCACATCTTCTATCATTTTATCACCCAGAAGTTAGCCTGTGCCTCAGAACTGTCTTCCCTCAGCCCCAAGGAAAGTACAGACAAATGAGATTCGTCAAAGCCACTTTCATATCAGTAAAAGCCATGCAAGCTGTCACTCTGTGTTTAAGAGAGCTCTGTGTGCCATGTTTCTCACTATTTGTTCAAAGTGAGAGTGGTTTTGCCTTTGAAGAAATAGTTCAAATGCAGGAAAGGAAGTATTTTATTTACATGCTGGAAGTACTCAGCACTGAAAATAAAATCCACCTCAAGATAAGGGAGGGGGGTGTGTAAACATCAAACATCCCTCAGTGTTTTATGGTACAACTGATGTATATGTACCAACATCAACCCCTACTCCTACCTCCCCGACTCCACCCCAGAGTGGATTTTTTTTTCCAGGAAGGGGATATATAACTTGTGGATGAAGTTTAGATTCTTGGAAGCCTCTTAACAGCCATATTTAAACTCAGCCTGTGCTCTTGTATCAAATAGTTAGAAAGTAGGCAAAGTCCTCCTCTCCTTCCAGAGTTGTCCAAGGACAAAATACAAAAGAGAATTGCAGAGGAAATATGCCACATCCACAGGAAAAAAAAAAAGAAAGAAAGAAAGACAGATCTGATAGGTTAGAAGGGAGAATAACAGAGAAAGATGTGGCTTATGTAATAAGGCCCAGGAGAAGGGCTGAGAAGAAAAATCTTCTTTTAATGCAGCTTAAAAGTACAAATGTTCAGCAAGAACAGTCTTTGTCTTGGTGAATAGGCACTTTTCAGTAATTCCTTCTATCTCAGTGTGGACATTGAGACATCCTGGAATCCAGCTGAGTGACCAAAGCCACCGGTGGCCTCTGCCCTCCTGCTTGTGTGGTCAGCCTGGCACATCTACTGTCACTGACCTGATCCATTTTAGGCTCCGGGAGAGTCACCTCATTTTGTGGAGTCAGTTCTGATGAGGGTGTGGGGTGACAGGATAACGGGAGAGGCCCCCCTGCAAGGCCAGGGGCCACAAACCCTCAAATTCAGAAGCCTTTGTATCCAAAATATAAAGGAATTCCATTAAGTCTACGTGTAAAACTGTCTAAAACTAAGGTTCAGAAAAATGAGGTAATTTGCCCAGTGCCGCAAAACGAGTGAAGTTCAGGACAGACATTAAAGATGGGTATGCTGACTTGTGCTGCAACACACGGCCCTGCCTCTCGACTGGATTCCCCTGGCAGCCCCTCATCAGCCTCCCTCCAAGCCCCTCCACCCTACAGCTGCTGGAGTGGGATTTGAAAAACACAGGTCTGGGCATGGACCTTCCTGGTTTGTTACAGGTGTTACCGAACCAGGCTCATTTGCCCAACACGCAGCAAGCCGTACGCTGAGATGCTGAGGTCTGTAGCAGAGAGTTTATTCACAAGGCAACCAAGCAAGGAGACAGGAGAAGAAGTCTCAGGTCCACCTCCCTGCAGGCAAAAGTCTTGAGATATTTATGGGATAAAGAAGCAGGGTGGTCTTAGGCATGGGGAAAGGTGATTGGAGGTGGGGAAAAGGTGAGGTAATCGGCGTTCTGAGCAGGAGAATTGGGTTACATGCTTCTTCATGGGATGCGTGTGCAGAAATGGAGGCTCTTAGCATGGTCTGAGGGTAGAGTTTTTGGCCCTCTGACATCAAAAGGTCATTCATCAGACAACTGTGCAGGCCCAGTTTTAGGCTCAGTGGTCCCAGCCAGCTTTTGTCAGCTTGACTAGACGGGAGTTGACTCCAGGTTTCTGGAAAACAGCTTAAGTGCCTGTTAGTCTAGTGACCCATACGTCAGAGGCATTATCTATAAGGGTGGTAAAGAAGTCTTGTGATATATTACCTAGCTACGTGAAGCTTGGAGGGTATGCAATTAAAGAAGGGAAAAAAATAACTAAAGCAAGCTTAATCAGTAAAGGCAGGTTACAAGCAGAGGGGTTTTAAGGAAAGCTGTTTCCTTATCTGCTGTTCCATAAGTCAAGGATTTCTGTTAACCCTATGGGGCACGGTTTCACAGGTTTCATTCTTTAGTCATGTAGAGAATAGTCACCTCACTTCAATCAACATACGACCCAGTGGCTAACACAGGGCCTGCCACAGAACAAGCATCAGTGTTTGGTGAGTGAATTGTATCGAATGCTGGCTGTGTATCTCCTTCTCAGGAAGCCTTGTGGGGGAGGCATATAGAAGTGACTAAAGGACAGTCCTGCCTGCACTCCAGGATCTCACAGGCTAATTGGAGAGACACGGTTAACCACAACACAAGGCAGAACGACATAAATGCTTGTGGGTGGGGCACGAGTGGAAAATAGAGGTTATTTCAAAATGGGATATTAAAGTAAGAAGTTAATTAATGCAGTGATGAAAGGAAGACTTTTCTCCTAGCCTTTTAGAAGATAAAACATCTCTGAGTAGATAGCTTTTACCTTTGACAAACTTGGTACCTGTGAAAGGTGCCCATGCCCCCCCCCCAAATTCATGTGTTGAAATTTTCATCTCCAGTATGTCAGAATCTGACTGTATTTGGAGAGAGGGCCTTTAAAGAGATAATTAAGTTGAAATGAGGTCATTAGTGTGGGCCCTAATCCAGTATGACAGGTGTCCTATAAGAAGAGGCAATTTGGACACAGACATGTACAGAAGAAAGGCCATGTGAAGACACAGGGAAATGATGGTCATCTACAAATCAGAGAGAAGCCTCGGAAGAAACCAATCTTACCAACACCTTGATCTTGGACTTCTACCCTTCAGACCTTTTATTGTTTAAACCACACAGTCTGTGGTACTTTGTTATGGCAGCCTTGACAAACTAATAACAGTACTCGTTCCTTCTCTGTTACAAACTTCTCATGGGCAAACCCAGAGCCCTCTGTATCTGGTATAAGCACGCCTTCTGTCAGGAATGTTCTAACACTCCTGGCACACGCAGAGGTGTCCATGTTACTTCAGATGTTTCATCAGCCCAACCACAGTACTGCTGCTGAGAGGTTGGGGAGAGAGATTTTGCATTTTGTCACCAAGAACCAAGTATCTGATTTTTTTCCCCCTTGAGAATTTCCTGTTTCCAATAATTATAAGGATTGCCAAGTTGAGATCACAAATTAAGATTGAGAGTTTGCAATTTGAACTGTATTTTCAGAGAATTTTTTAATTTAATCTTAAAAGAAAACCAACCCTGTGGAAGAGCAAGCAGCTGCATGAGGGAGGAAGTGTCCCTATCCCAGGTCCTCTTCCTTGGAAGGCTGATACCATTCCTGCTTCGTTTAGTCTCTGTGACATCAAAGCCAAAGAAACCAAGTAACAAACCGGGCAGAGTCCTGCAAAGCGTTAAACGCATTTTGATATTTGTTTGGAGTTCGACTTTCAGGATTGTTTTCCTCAGGATCATTGGGTGGGTTCAGGTTGAGTTGAAAAGGAAGTTAGTTTAAAAAGATCATGGGATTTACAATCTGACAGCCCTGAGATTCAGTCCTAGCTGTGTTAACGTTTGCCAGATCTCTGCCTCTCTGAATCTATTTCCTTATCTAAGTGATGGAAATAATAAGCCCTGTCCTGTCACCTCAGTGGTGGTATCCTAAAGGAAAGAAGGGAAGTAAAAATGACTTACAACCTATGACAAGACGTTTTTGCCATCATGATTGTTGATCTGCTCATTTACTCTCAGAGAACCAAGGTAGAAAACAGCTTTTATTTCACATGCCAAAGGCAATGGCAGCATAGAATGGTCTACAGAAGAGGAAGTGAGGCTCTACAGAGGTTCAGTAGAATGTGCCTGAATCAAATAGTGTGTCTACCATGCTTTCCAGGGTAACAGGACCCACCACGAGGCTACTCCAACACCATTTCCTCCGTAGAATCTTAGACACTGAGCTCTGTGTCCTCTCCAGCACAAAGGCCTCTCCCAGCTCCCTGCTACCAGACAGGCGAGGCGTGGCATTCCAGACCTTCTTTTTTCGGTCCCACCAACCACTTGGTGTCCTGTCTCTCATGTGTCTCCACCTGCTCAATCTCTACAGCATATCATTTTGCAGGTGGAGAAAGACATAAATTCTACCTCTTTAGAAAGAGGTAATTAAATGGCCAAAGATTGTTCTTCTGGGGTCTAGCCCAATTCTCCTGAGCCACTGCTTTTCCACCAAGCAAAAACCACTGTACCAAATTTTCTTCTCAAGAGTGTTAGGTGTTAGGCAACTGGAAGGTGTACCTGAGGCAGGTGGGAGGGCCCTCGAGTGCCATTTGATCATCCCTAATCCAACAGTTTGAATTTTAGTAAAACTTATCTGCATATAACAAAAGAGTTCCTGCTGAGTCATTCCGCATGTCCATCCAAGTGGTCGTTTCCTGAAGAGCTTCTGTCATTTGGTTATTAGAAAATGCCCTTGCAGCTTATCCTACAAAGAGTGGGTTTATTCATTCATTTAGTCATTCAAGACCCATTTCCTTTGTGCTTTCTGTAAGACAGACGCTGTCTTGAGTTTTGCCCTCGGTAAGCTCAGAGCCTGATAGAGCTGGAATATCATCTCATTTTTTTGTATAATGCTTTTCACTTCACAAAACCATGTTTATTTTCACAACAAAATGTAATTGGAATTCCATTCAATGAGAAATTTTCTAGGCCTAAAACATAGGAAATATAAATCTAGTCACCAAAATTCTATTGATACAACTACCCAGAGACGTGGATTAAAACAAAATAAAAATAAATTATATCACAGAATCAGGAGCACCTAAACATTTGATGATTAAAGACATTTTAATAAAACAAGAAAGATTTTCTAGTTAATGAAGTATTATTACCTAATTCTCTGTATGGCTTTAGAATTTTACTCTCAAATTGTGTTCTTATGTTTAAAAACCTACTATGAGGAGGAAAAGGCATACTTCCTGAAAGTTATATGAAAACACATAATAAATGTAGGCTTTTAGGCATGTAATCTTTGTTTTGTAGAATTAGGAAATAAAACATGTGCCTCTAGTTTTGCCCTGTTTACTGCGTAACTTGGACAAGGGACTTTTTCTCTCTGATTCTCAGATTCATCATCTGTGCAAATGAAAAAAAATCAATCTCTATCGACGGCTCTCAAACTTGAGTGGGTATCAAAATCACTTGGGCAGACTGCTCAGTCAGCAGGTTGCTGGGCCCCTTCCTCCGGGCTGCTGTTCCACTAGGCCTAGGACAGAGCCCCAATGTCTGCATTCTTAATAAGACCTCAAAGATAGTTCTAATGGAGAAAATCCATGAATGACATTTTTGAGAAACACTGGCCTAGAGCTTGACCTGGGAGTATCCTGGGATAGGCTTCCAGAGTTCTGTACACACTGAAATTATATGTATAATTTTGTATCTACACTCTCTTGGGATAACTTTCCTCAGGTATATAAATGGTTCTTTGCAAGCTCCCAAAATGTTAAGAATCACTAAAGATAACTTGTAATCATTGGCAGGCCTAACATTCTAATTTCTGTGACCGTAGAGTTATTGGGTCTCAACTGACAGTAAGACAAATGGAGAAAATTTCCCTTCTAAACTAGACTTTCAAATAAACTTTACAGGCAGAAAAAGAACAAAAGTTTCTGGACTGCACTGTGTGAAATTTGTTTTCAGTTTGTTGTGAGATGTTTTCCTGATTCATTCCAGGCCCATTAATTAAGCTGTATTTTGTCCAGAGCCCCATGAAAATGCAAATGGGAAAGCCGCAAGGGGCTGAAATGCACCCCTGCTTGCCATTCATTCTCCTAAGCACCTATGTGCCAGATGCTGTGAAGAGCCTGGGTCTACAGAGACCGTCACAGATCCCTGCCCTCAGGTGACTATGGTCTGGTGCCAGCAAGAAGTCTATAGGTCAAGTGTATGGTATATACCACACACACACACACACACACACACACACACACACACACACACACACACACACACACACACACACACCCTATAATACAGGGACCATTGTGATCAGTACCATGAAAGACAGGGAAGGACATGGAGGCCCAGGGAGGGCTGGTGGGGAAGGTGACATTGACTCTGACTCTCAAAGGAAGGGTGATTTGGACATGAGCTGTCAGTCTGTCTGGAAGCTCAAAAATCTCACTGACCAGAATCACAAAAGCTAGAATAAAACACAGCTATTGTGTTTGAGAGCTCCTCTGCATAGCGTTGGCAGGAGACCCACCAGATTGAGCATATTAGGTTGAAACAAAAGTACAATGAAACAAAACAAAACAAACCAACCAACCAACCAAAACCTCTTGGCAGACCTGCTGAGATAATCTGGAAAACCACCTGTTGAAGATAAAGCTCATACCCGCGGGGCTCCTGCCACAGGTCTCCTGTCTCATTTCTCCTTCTCTTCTCTCTCCCTCCCTTTCGTCCCTTCCTTTGTGATCATTCTAAAAGTGCTTTAATCTCACCGTTAGCTCACTTGATTCTCACCATGGCCAAGGAACCAGACTTTGGAGGTAGCATTTCCTTACTCCAAGCTGTATGGGTTGGGAAGTCAGGAGACTTGAGCAGGGCTGCAGAGGGGCCAGCAGTTGAACACCTGGCCCACCTTGCGAGCAGCATTCTTCCCTCCTGCTGTACTTCCTGTGGCCTCTGGGTCACATGCAGGAACAGGCATCTGGGAGCTTCTCTGATCTACTTTTCTGTGAAGCAGATGCATCAAAGGCTCTCTTGTTGCTCCATTTCAGCCATCCTTCTAGGACCAACTTAAAAGCTTCTCCCTGGAAGAGCCTTCTTTGATCTCGCGACTCTCAAAGCCAGAAGAATCTCTTTCTCCTCTGAGTTCCTAAGACTTTGGTTCCCCACTCCCCCTCACCTCTGTTAACAAGGACA
Source organism: Balaenoptera borealis (assembly GCF_965194805.1). NCBI lineage: Eukaryota > Metazoa > Chordata > Mammalia > Artiodactyla > Balaenopteridae > Balaenoptera > Balaenoptera borealis. The sequence goes on along the minus strand of NC_138871.1, from coordinate 79,046,087 downwards.
TTATAGTTTCGCAACACAATTCTGTAAGCTTTTCTCGCCTCCTCTCTAGGTAGAGCCCTTCTTCATTCCCCAGAGCCTACACTGCTATTAGTGTTTTGCCAGAATACACTTAAATGTGATGTGGTTTAATCAGAAGGCTGGATGTGTACCTGGCTCTACCATACACTGGTCGTGTGAACTTGGGAAAGTCTTATGCTTAAAGGTTGTTAAATAAATCAACAAACCACTCTGACCCTCAGATTCCTCATCTGTCAGGTGGGGAGAATATTCTGAGCCCTGCTTCATCATGCTTGATCTTAGGCACCTGGGCATGGAAAGTCTTCCAGATGCCAAACAGCCCAGTCTCTTGGCTGTGGCATCAAGCGCTGGCTCCCCTATCAAATATTTTATCCAAAGAAAATGTGACAGAGGTGACTATTATCGCTTCTCAACATCTGATTCAAGTCAATTTTGAAAATAATACTCTTGGCGCAAGAAAAGATTTTTGGGTGATTGGTTTTCAGGGATTCAGATTCTGCTTGTTCATAAGAGGTAATTAGGAGTATGCCTTATTAAAAATTTGTTGGGCAGAGCTATATACAGAAGCATTTTAATTCCTTTGGGAAATAGACATTACATAAGACACAAAATGTTATCCAGATTGGGCTGGTGAAGACATTGCAATTTTTCGTGAGAACCTGGGAATTCATTTCCATTTGGAATGTTTGCCAACATGATCTAGGCTGCACTTCAAATTGAATTAATGTGGAAAACAAGAGCTGGGGTCTGAAATCTCAAGGAAGAGATGACAATAAAATTACAGTTCTGGGAAAACAGTGTCCCATGTGAGGCTCCAAAGACATTTTATTACAGCGAGATTGTCTCAGGGAATAGCTAGCTACTACCCGCATGTCTTGCGTTAGAGAGAGCATTTATCCCAGAGGGGTGGAAGTGATAACCTTCTCCTGTCTCAACGGGTGTGAAATTATTTTGAATGGCTTCCACACCTTGGGATTTTGCTTTCCCATGATAGGGCAGGTGTCAGTTAGACCTATCAGTGGTCATTGCAGCCATGCCATCCAAAGGAATGCTCTTAGAGGATACCTCAACTTCTGTGTCCTCAGGATAAGGTTAGAAAGAGCACTTTAGAAGTCTCTCAGTCCACCCAGCCCCCATTTTACAAAAGAGGAAACAGACGCCCTGGAGCGGGGAGGGCTGTCTGAGAACCTGTTTCCTAATGGCTCCAATTAACATCCAAAAGGATGTGTCTCAACTCCAGCCAGATTATGAGGTTTTAAAGCCAGAAGGACCTGCTCTCCAGTTAGCTCTTCCCTTCAGCTAATTTTTAAAGGACAATACATTTCTAATTGGAAATACAGGGTTGGACTGGAGGATAAAAAAAATCATATCTGGATCTCTTAATGTAAAGCTGTTTTACATTATTGGATTTTTCTGACCCTTTGAAAGGGTGACAGGGCTTGGATCAGGTATCATTGACCCACCTTGGTGGAAATCATTTCCTCCCCTCCTGTGGCCTATTTAGCACCTGCCGGAAGAAAGCTCTCTTATTGATTATGCACTCCGGTGTCTCCACTTGGAATGGTTCTCGGACCCTCATCTGTTTCTCTCCGAGGCTGTTATGCAGCTTAGTGTCCCCTCCTTGTGGCAGTGCTGATGTTGCTGTGAATTGTGTCCCGCGCTGGGCTCTAAGACAGCTTCTCCCCTCGCAGATGCAAGGTACTCCTGTCATCACAGTGGAGAGATGGGGGGGAGGGGTGGTCAGCCGCAAAATAGGCCTAAATCCATCTACGAAATGCCCAAGGGCCTCCTTAGCTATCTTAGGGGAATCCTTTCGTAGATAATCATCCATAGTAGCTTCTAGCAGCCACCCACCTTCAACAAACACTACCGAGCAGTATCTATAACAAGTCTGTAGCCAAGAGCTATGGAGGATGCAGAGTTTGAGTCAGACCCCCTCACTCCTTTAAAGAGCTTGCAGCCTAGTAGAACAATCCATGTAGATAGCTAAAAGGTCATAGAGAAAGTGCTATCTGTCCCAAGACTCGTGTAAATATTCTAACGTAACGAGTTTCTATATAAATATCTTCACTGAAGATTTCACGGTGCCTTGAAATATAGGTCGGATTTGCAGCTGCAAGGATGACAGTCCTAAGAGGAGGGACAACCTAAGCAAGGGTACAGGGCAGGGAGGCAGGGGAAGGTGCGGGAAATAGCAAGTCACTGTGTTGGCTAAAATGTCGGATCACCAAAGAGGTATCAGGGGAAAAGTGAGGTTGGAGATGTGAGTGGGCCCCAGTCACAGAGGGCCCAGACTGCCAGAAAAGCTCTGAAGTCCAGAATGTTGTAGACAAGGCAAAGAGATGGCTTCCTGCTGGGATTTGTTCGATGACCATGGAAATTTTGGTGACCTGGTATTGTCTTCCTCTTAAAACAGCATAATGACAGTACTAGGAAGGAAGAATTATTTTTCATTTCCCTCATAAATGGTCCCCGTGACTCAGTGGGTGAAGCTGCAGGAGCTCGCGATGTGCCCTTGAACGAATGACTTACATCAAAGTTGACTGAGTTATTCATCAAGTATTTACCGACTGTACCTTGTCTGTGCTGCACTAAACCCTGAGGGGAGCAGCAGGTAGGACACCCGTGGAAGTGCCAGGCCGTGTGGGAAGCTGCAGCCTTCCAAGCAGATAATTGCAGTGACAACCCAAGAGCTAAGTGAGGTTATGGGTCAATCAGAGCTTTGAGAGCTCAGGGGAGGGGAAGGAAGAGAAAAGGCCAGGGAGGGGCTGGCGAGGCTTCCTGGGCAGGGGGAACAGGGGCAGCACAGGAGCTGGGGGCTGAGGCCCCAGGAAAGACTTAGACAAAGAGGGTAAAAACGTTTTGCCTCCACAGACCTGGTGGTCAGCAGTAGGTGGGCAAGGCCCTGATCTTGGAATGGTTGGCACCTCCTGGAATGCTCAAGGGGACTTGGAATTTTCCTTCCCATAGTCTTTCTGCCCGGGCAGCCTCTCTGCCTCCCTGCTTTAGCAGTAGAGGCTGACCCCAGCCCACAAGACTAGTCCTGTCCTGTCGTCCTGGCCCAGTTCCCAGCCAGAGCTGCCTGCTCTGAGCCCTCCAGTCGCTGAGAAAGAAGTGGATTAGTCAAAACTTTTGGGGTGAAAACGATGACACTGGGTGACCCAGGATGACCAGCTGGGTCTGGCGGTTACAGGCAGCATCTGTGCCGTCACAGCCCACGGCCACATCTTCTGTAGATGAAATCCCTTCTCTCTGAAGTAAAGAAGGAAACTTAATGTGTTCTGACTTGAAATGAAAAACAAATGGGTTGTTTTATCAGGGCAGTTCAGAGCGTGTTCAGGGAAAAGTGCAAGATGGATGTGGTCCTGTGTTTTTGTGTATTTTTTTAAATAAATTTATTTATTTATTTGTTTGTTTTTTATTTTTGGCTGCGTTGGGTCTTCGTTGCTGCGCGCGGGCTTTCTCTAGTTGCGGCGAGCGGGGGCCACTCTTCATCGCGGTGCGCAGGCCTCTCACTGTCGTGGCTTCTCTTGCTGCGGAGCACGGGCTCCAGGCGTGCGGGCCTCATTAGTTGTGGCTCGCGGGCTCTAGAGCGCAGGCTCAGTAGTTGTGGCGCACGGGCTTGGTTGCTCTGCGGCATGTGGGATCTTCCCGGGCCAGGGACTGAACCCGTGTCCTCTGCATTGGCAGGCGGATTCTTAACCACTGCGCCACCAGGGAAGCCCCGTGTATGTATTTTTTACTAAAGGGCATAAAGATGTGAGCTGAAGTTATGTATATTATCATTTGGGGCTTGGATCCCTCCCTCTATCAGAGACACAGAGAGCAGCTTAGAACATGTGTTAAGTAAGAGCTGAAAAGGCAGCTGCTTTTGTGGAAGGAACAGCCCTGGAGCTGACTCTGCAGTTTAAACCCAGGGTCTGCCCCTAAGAGCTGTGAGTTCTTGGACGAGGTCCTCCACTTCCCTTATCTTCAGCTTCCCCGCTGTTAGATAATTCTTCGTATCTACCTTGCAAGTGCTTCCACTGAAGGTGCTCAATTAATACTCAAGGTCACTTTCATTATTACTGGGGCCCCAGGGACTGATGAAAAGAGTGCAAGGGTGAGGAAGCTGGTCTCCGCGTGCCAGAGAGATCCTTCTGGGTCTCTTCGCCTCTCTGCAGCCTCAAGTCACCATTCGGCCCAGGACACTGTCCCTCCCTTGGGGGGAGGGCTGTCTCAGCTTCCGTCGTGTGAACCAGTCTTCCCCAGCACGCCCTGCCGGCTGGCAAGCCATCCTGCCCCTGTGGAGAAAGAGGGGAGAAGGAGGAAGAGAAGAGATTGTCCCCGGGCGCGGGTGCCAGCGGGAATTCTCCCAGCGGTTGGGGAGGGAAGCCAGCAGACAGGAAATTCTCCCCCTCCCTGTGCTTCACTGCTGCAGACAGTAACAGCCTCGAAGGCGTTACACTGACTCCAGAGTAGAGCTCTGGGAGAAGAACATGCGGTCCCCTGGACCAGGCACCCAGGTGGGGCGTTTGGGGTGTGTGTCCAGCCCCTCTGAGGGCTGAACTGGAGGAGGGGGATCCCGTTTGAGACAAAGCATACTAACACGAGATACTGAGGTAGGTGGCAGGGACGGTTTCTGTTGTCCCTGTGCAATCCACACATTTACTGTCTGCTCCAGGGGACTGTCACACCCTGGAGGTGAGTAGAGAAGGGGCACGTTGTCATTACAACAAAAAATACAGTAGAAACCAGACACTTACATCCTTTCTAGAAAAAAATCAAAGTGTGACTAGATGCATAGATGAACAATGGACAGATGACAATAGCCAACATTAACTGAATGCTTATCGAGTGTCAGGTACTGTTCCAAACACAGCATTTTGTGTATATTAACTCATTTGATCCTCACAAGGGTGTATGAAGTAGACATTATTATTCTCCCCATTTTACAAATGAGGAAACTGAGGCACCAAATGGGTAATAACTCTCCCAGGGTCACATGACACTCACACCCAGGCTGTTGGGCTCCATTGCCGGTGCTCTTTACTAGGTAGATGGATCCCTGATGGAAATCTCAGGAGACCTGATCCCTACTAAGAAGGGTAGTTTGTATAGTTTACCTTCCTATGGTCTTTAATTGAAAACATTCAGATAAACAACTGGTGTGGTTCCAGATGACTTCTAGGCGGAGTGAAGACAGGTGGAAGGAACAAGGAGTCCAGGGGCCTGTTGGACGGAGGCAAGTTCTTCAGTCTCCGAGTCTGAGTTTCCTCATCAGACAAGGGAAAAGACCAGGGTACTTGTGAAGGCCAGCATGGCAGAGAGTCTGACGGTGCCTGCATTTCCGGTGCGAGAGCTCCTTTCCAGCAGTGTCGGAGTTGGGTCGGTGGAAAACCAGGGAGGGCTGACTATGTATACGAGGGTGGAGAAGCCCACCCGCCACGAGGAATTACAGCTTCCTTCTCAAGCCGACTTAATGACTACAAATTATGGGACTGTGCCGCCTACTGCCTGCCACTGACCAGAGAAGACACAGAGGGGTGGCTGGATGAAATGAGGTGCCAGATGTTGTTGGCTATATACCCAGTGGCCATGGTCCTCTTCTTACCCTTTCCTCTCTGGCCATGGCCTACCTCCCACTGCAGAGGCCAAAAATCCAGGTCCATCTTGTATCTGGGATGTGGACATGTCACCCAATCCTGGTCAAAAGGGATCTGAGAAAAGCTCTGCTGAAAGCTGGGTAGGGTTCTGGAAAAGGATTTCTTCACTTGTAGAAAGACTAGCATGCTGGTGTTTGTATAGTGTCTGCATGTGATCCCTGGAATTGCTATAGCTAACTGTCAGAGGCGAAGGAAGATACTGATTCCAAGCCGAACGTGGCAGAATGGAAAGATAGAAAGAACCTGAGCCCTCGGTGGTATCCCTGAGCTGCTGACTAAATCCTAAAACAGTATCTGGACCCTGCGTTGTATGGGATGATTAACCCTCTGTGGTTTGGGCCATCTTTGGTTGGTCTTCTGTTCCTTGCAAAAGAAAGCATCATACTTAATACAAAGGAGAATGGAGCTGAGAGCCAGGAGGCCCTGGTCCTGGTCAGGACTCTGCTGCTAATAAGTTGTGTGATTCTGGGCCAGTTACAAACCTCTCCGAGTCATAGGGTCTCAATTTATTTATTTAATTATTTATTTTTATATTATACTGTTTTATTTTATTTCATTTTTAAATTTTTTTGGACATGCATGAGGCACGTGGGATCTTAGTTCCCGGACCAGGGATCAAAGCCACGCCCCCTGCAGTGGGAGTGCTTAGTCTTAACCACTGGACCACTTGGGGGAAGTCCCAATTTACTGAAGAGGCAAGTAATCCCTGCTTTACCTCCTTCTCAGAACATTTGTAAGACCACGTGAAACATTTTTAGCCCCACTTCCTACTTTGTTCTGAAGATATAGAAATGAATAAAATATGGTGTGGATAAAAATGAATGAATAAATAAAATGAAATAAAATAAATGGATAAAATGAATTTTAAAAGACAGATATGGGAGCAAACTCCATGTTCCATGGACAGAAGAAAGGAGTTCAATATGGCTGAGCAGAGAATATAAAGGGACCAGAGATAGAAGGTAAGAGGTAGAAGAGGTAAGCACAGCCTCAGTTTCTACCTTTGAAAAATGATGGAGAGAACCATATGACCTCTTAAGTTCTCTTCCAATGCCAAGATTCTAGAAGCCAAATGGAGCTGTCACTAGATCTTTGCTAGATGTGAATGTCCCTGTACCACATGTCACATGGCATCATAGCAGTTTTCCTGCCCAACTACCCTCAGGGGCAGGGACTGTGTCTTACTCATCTCTGTATCCCCAGCAGCCAGTAACAAAAGCTAATTGGTTAATAGAACAAGTTAATAAATGAATAAAGGACTCTGTCTTATAGATTCACTGAAATTCATTTTAAAGAATAAATGAAAGGAATGAAACATTTCCTAGTGTGTTATCCAGAATAATAAACCCACAGAGATTCATAATGAACCATTTTGATATAGTATGTTTAACTAAAAAGGATGCAACATCATGTAACAGGATAACATACCATCCCCATTCTCAGAGTCAAGTGGCTAATCTTATGAATATGTGAGGCAATTTTCAGCAAGAGAGTCGTCATGAACTTCCTTAAATACTATTTTTCCCAAAGATGAAATGAAAGGCTAAAATGTAAAACTCGAGATGTCTAATATGAAAAAAGCTATGTGGTGACTTGAAAATTAGGCTGCTTACGTTTGAGTTTGCAGTGAGATTGTCAAAAACAAAACAAAACAAAACTGTGAGAAGTGGAAGGATTTTCTTTTAGAAGAGGTGCGAGGGATACCATAAAAGACGTAGATGGTCTCTGAAAATAGATGGCTGTGTCTGCTTTCTAAGCAAATCTCACTGCATAGTCAAGGTAAGACTTATTTTTATCCATGTTCTTTCAAAAAATGTGACATGTCTACCAAGAGCACGATAGGTGATGACACTGTGTTAAAGCTAATACATTGTGGCTTCACAGCTTGGCCCCAGTAAAATCTCTTGCAGACTCAGAAGCTGGTGCTTGGAGACATCTTTCAAGATGACACAGCTGGGTTGCCAGGGTAACTCACTGGATGAGGATCTGCCTGGCTTTGGGAGAGATTACATAAGACAAGACCAACTGGGAAGAGTTAAGGGATGTCCTGGAGTCAAGGGATGAAAAGAGTTCAGGATGAGGACATAGGACATGGTGGGGACATTTGGCAGGGGGTAGCGTTAGACACCTGGATCAGCCACCTAAATGGAAAAAATCTTAAGAGTCCTGACTGATGAAGAATGCTCTGGGTAACTGAGGATTCCAGTTGATAGAGAATTCATATAATATATAAAAACAAAGAAGATCATTTCCCTAAGAATCAGTCTCACCATTTCCTTTTAAGATTTCAAAGATATTGAAGAAGATGCCCTGTTATTTCGTGTAAATATATTTGTTTATATGGGTGCCTTTGTTAAGATAATAGTTCAACTGAGTATGACAGAGACTCACCTGGTTTCAGCACGACTGAGGATTATTTTTCTCTCGTGGGAAGTCCAAGCTGGCCTGGCAGCTCTGCTCTGCAAGCCTTCAGGGACTCAGTCCTCTCCTTTCCTGGTGCACCTTCCTAGGGTGTTGCTCTGATTCACAGGACCCCAGATGGCTCCCCACAGCGTCGCATTGCAGCTAGTGGAAGGAGAAGAGAAGAGATGGGGGAGTATACCCTTCCCGTCAAGGGCAAGACCCAGAAGTTGCATATATCACCTCAGCCATATCCAGAGCTTAGTCTCACGGCAACGCTTAGGTGCAAGGGACACTGGGAAAGTAGCCTTAATTTTGGATGGCCGTATGCCCAGCTACAAAGTCAGTCATCCTGGAAGGAGAGAAGACCAGATACTGGGGAAAGCTGGCAGCCTCTGTCCAGAGGGTACATTTTGGGAGGCTCCTTTCTGTCATCAGCCTCTCTTCTAAGGTCAGGTGCAAGATGTGAAGCTACTTGAGCTTCTCTGTGGTTGAGATTTGAGGCCATGACAAGCAGAAATGGACTCACTCTGTGTGTGCTTTTGTTTTACCAAAAGTGTGTGATGCCGTTACCCTATTCTGCTGCCTGGGCTGGGCCTCACTACCTCCCCAAGGGCTTTGCTCTGTCTGATGCACCGGGGCTTGATGGAAACGTCATCCAAATAGAGTGTTAAATGTGGCCATAAAGGTACCAACGATTAGTCACTCTGTGTGCTGCAGGCAGTGGGGTTCATTTTTTAAACATGAGAAACTGTTGTCCATAATTTGCTAACACAAGAAGCCCCTGTCACCTCTACCCTTTTCCTGTGCCTGCTCCCCAAATCTTTCTCCCCACTGGGGCGCCTCTGCAGGATGTGCCACTGGACTAGTGGACCATGATTAGCGCTTGTGTTTCTCTCCTTGTGTCAGTTTATTTGCCCACTTGACTTGAATATCACGTGAACAGCAGGCCTCTGGTGGCATTAGGCAAATGCAGCATCATGTGAGGGGCAAACACATAACAGTGGGTGAGAGATATTGAGACATAGGACCTGTAATCACATTCATTGTAAGATTTACTGATGCAGAATGACTGTTTGGTCTTTGTATTCCTTCCATCTATTCATCCATCCATCCATCCATTTATTCATTAAAATGCCCTACAAAAGTACCAAATTAGGAACTTCCCTGGCAGTCCAGCAGTTAAGACTCCTCCCTTCCACTGCAGGGGCCGCAGGTTCTATTGCTGGTCGGGGAACTAATATCCCGCGTGCTGCACAGCACGGCCAAAAAAAAAAAAAAAAAAGAAGGAGCTCCTAACAGCAGCAAACGTTTGCAATCTCTCTTTTTTTTTTTGCCTGAGATTTATTTCTTCCTAGTCCACAAAGCCAACATGCAAGGCAAGATCCTAGATACTTCTCAGCCACACTAAAAATACATACATAATCTAATGGAAACAAGCACACTGGCAAAATGTTCCCCTTCCTGCCCATTAGTCAGCCTTTTATCAGAACAGCCCTGTCAAGGACCCAAGAACATGACGTTGGGTTGCAACGTGTCAGTGATATGGCACTGGAAGCATCCGGGTGACAGGGCCTTGGCTCTCCGTCTCCACTGTGTGTTTCCAAGGAATCTTCCTCTGAACTCTAGCCAGGCAAGGGCCACAGCTCAAAGCCTGAACTATGCTTGCTTTGATCCAGTAGTGCCCGTGTTGGCTTTTTCTCCCGAGGAACATGAAAGTCTTTGTTCCATAAAACAAGCAGCTGTGTCTCTTTTCTGGTCCTGATGGCAGTTTTCGAAAAAAGAGAAAAGGGAAAGGAGGAGGGAGCTAATATTTACCGAGTTCCTCCTATGTGTCCAGTAGATGCTATGAGAGAAACCGAGGAGCTAGAATCCCCTTGGAAGCAATAATGAATAGTAACAATAACAAGGACGAGTCCAATAATAATAGCAAACACTTACATAGCACTTTCTATATGCCAGGCATTATTTTATGTATGTTCTGTATATTAATCCACTTAATTCCTACAACAGCGTTTTGTACTAGGTACCTTTACTGGCTGCATTTTACAGATGAGGCAACTGGGCACAAACAGAGAGTAGTAACGTGTCTAAGGTCACACAAACAATGAACTGGCTAAGCTGTATACAGCCTTTAACTTTGGAACCCCCAGCTCTGGCCTTTACTGTGTGACACTGGACAAATTACATAAACTCTCTGAGCCTCAGTTTCTTCATCTCAGTGATGGAGGTAGCAGTGCTCTGTCATGTTCAATCATTATGCTGAGAGACCAAGCTTGTGTGGAGACAGAATGAAGGGTGACCATGTCTGTAACAAATATGCAGTGGAACGTTCGTGTACGGCTGCTCTGGGGTTGGCTTTATCCAGGAAGTGGGTCTTGAACTGGACCAGAAAGTAGACTTTTCCAGGTTAGGATGAGGTCTGGAGAATTATTCTGACGAGGACAGGGGTGGCTCCAGCTGTGAAATGAGCCAGTTTTGACCCCAGCATCTCCCCTTCCATTTCTCTGTGCCTTTTTCTCTCTCCCCACACTTATCTATCCATTCTTGCCATCCTCTCATCCTAACCTGCTCCCCAAATGTTTCTAATCAATTTATTTATACCAACGTATCAATGACCGATTAGATTAGTGTGTACATCATGCTAAGAGATTTATATCAATAGTTTAGCAGGAAACTCAAAGTAATAATGGTGAGATTTCAGGGCCTGTAGAAGGAACCTGTTTTATGTGCTGGAATTCACATCACATCACACAGGTGAGCAACACAAGGCAAGACGTTGCTAATCATCAGGGGTGGGAATTTGTCAAGCCTTGTGCTTCACTCCAGAGGGGTGTGTGTGTGTGTGTGTTTTAGGGGCGAGAAAAGGGACGGGTGTTTTGAAAGTCTTTGCCTTCATTGACTTTGGCTCCCTTCGGCGAAAAAAAAAATCTTGTTGCCATGCGGTTCTTTGCTGGGGCTAAAGTTCTCAACCCTGAGGAGGGAAGCAGAGGGTGGGTGGCCACAGAGGATGCTTGACACCCGTGTGATCCCTGTGGCTTGTGTGGGGGACTGATCAGCAAGGATCTCCCTTCTCAAAGTGTCCCCAGTATAAAGACCCCCTTCTCCCTCCACAGATATCCCATCAGTCCTTCATCAGAGGACCCCGGGGGGAGAGGTGAGTGTGAAGGTGGGACACAGAGTAGTAGTTCCTGTGGTTGGGAAAATCCAAGTAGATATTCAGTCCCACCAAACCCTACCGAATGGATCACCCCAACTATGCCTAAGTGACGACTCTACAGCCATTGCAAGGCCATCTGCAAGAGGCCAGGGAAGCTGAAGAATCCAAAAGCGCAGCTCCTAGCCTCAGGGGTATGCATTCTTGATTTCTGTGTGCCTGCTGGAGCTGGCCCCTCCCTCTTCTGATTCAGTATAAGGGAGGTGAGATCAACATCTATACTGTGAAAAAGCTCCAAGATGACTCTGAAATGCATCCCACTGGGTTTTAATACAACACCGATTGGGGACAGATGACTCTGGGTGACAGCAGTTGTTTCATTTCCCAGAAGGTGGGTTTTCCCATGCTACAGTTCATTCATCCACTCAGCAAAGAGTTCCCAGAGCCCTTCTCGAAGCCAGGCCCAGGCTCAGTCCTCAGTGCTGAGGACACAGAGGTGACTAAGACACTCAATGCTGCCTCGGGGGACTACGGTCTCTTCCCCCCGCCCCTCAGCGCCCCACCTCCCCTTCCTCCCCTTTCCTCCAACCCCCTTCTTTGTCCTCGCCCCCAAATCCACTACCTTCACTGTTTCCATCTTCCCCTCTCTTCTCTCGCCTTCGGGAGCTCAGACCATGCACTGCAGCGTCCTTGCCCTGTGATCCGTCACAGGCCACCAACGGCCAGGAAGGCCAGCCCAAGTGGAACGAGAAAGAACATGACCATGTGATGGTACCTGCTACAGGAGTGACCTCTCCAGTCTTCAACAGGAGGTTATTCAGTGAGTGCACAGAAAATATTAACTGAGGTAGAAAATAGGAATTGTAAAAAACAAATTGGTTGAAACATAGAGTGAAATTCTTGGAAAGCGTTCGATGAATTATACATTTGTCTACATTCCTCAGATCATTATGGCCAAAGTCAGATGACGGCCACGGGATGGTGAACAGAAGCAGCCCGGGCAGCCGAGTGAGCACTGAGCTGAACATCAGCAGACAAGGGTTCTCGTTCCGGCCCGACCACTGACCCCCATGAGACTGGAGACCAGACAGGCCTCGTCTCTGGGTTTGTTCCCTCATCGTGAAAGGTGTCAGGACTAAATAACCTCTAAGGACTCTCCTTCTTGGGACAGTCAGCCAATGTTTCCTTTGTGTTGAACTCCCTTCTCGCTCATGGCAATGCCTAGGTGCCCCCCCCCTGCCCCCCCACATGCAGAAGGCGGGGCCCTATGCAAGAGGATGCTCGGTTTTCCCCTGAGCAGGACAGAGCTACTGGTCCATAGCTCATCGGCTCACTCCACTTTCCATCCTGTTGCCCAGGAGCAAAGGATACATCTTTCCCCCACCAGTTATTCATTCATTCATTCCACCAAAACATAAGTAGCACGTGTCATTTAAATGGCTCTTTGTGGGGTGATCAAGACAAAAAGCAATCCAACAAGATCCTGCCCCCAAAAGAGCTCCCAATCCACGGGGTAAGGGAGAAACTGTTAACTCTATAAGGCAAAACACGCTCAGTTCCCTTCAACAGGGAAGTCACAAAGGTTTGGAAAGTAGGGTGGGAGCTAGGAAACATGATGGGGAGGGGCTGTCAGAAGACATTTCATGGAAGAGGTTGTATTAGAGCTGAACCAGGGTAGAATTTCCCCAGGGCTGTGCCAGGGAGGCTATTGCACCAGGCATCCCTTTCATGTGGGCAAAGCCCCCTGGGGTATAGCTGAGGCCACGAGAAGACTTGGTGACCTCTCTCACCACCTTTGCTTTCGTGGCAGCAGAGAAGGGGGCACTGAAGCGGTACTTCCTGCTGTCAGACTTCCTAGTTGGGGGAAGCATTGGCTTAACAATGTTCAGCAAATTACATATTCACAATGAATCCTGTTGGCAGATTTTGCCAGCCCTGAGCACCAGAGAGTTCCTCTGACAGCAATAATTACCCCTCCCTATGAGTTTGCCAGTTGTCATTTTCCCAAAAGCTTTGCTTAACAGTCAGCAGGGAAGTCAGGCTGATGGGCTCCACACGGCACTTCCTTTGGCTTTCTCGTCCTGTCCTTCTTTTCCTCCAAACCCATGCCACTTTGTCCCTGCCTCACTTGCTCAGCTCTGGCCAGCACCCAAGGGGGCATTGACCCTCAGGATCAGGTCCAGAGCAGTTTGCTTCCTAGCAGAACCCACCAGGAAGAGGCTCTCTGGGTGCCCACTTTGCGTGATGCCTCCCCATCAAGGCCATTCATGTATTTGCATCTGGGAGCATGAAACATGTGGGCAGTTATGAAGGACCATCTCATGGAAAAATGCAAACCTGCTTATTGGTGAAATAGAGGAACCAGGCGCTTTAGGGTCAGATAGAACTGGGTTCCAAATCTGAGTGAGCCTGTTTCTTCATCTGTAAAACAAGAATAACCTCACAGAGGAGTTGGGACTAAGTAAAAATGCCTAGCATAGCGCTTGCATTGAGGAAGTTACCAATACGGCTCAGTTTCTCCTTTTTCTTTTCAGAGGGAGGAGAGATTTTGTCTAATTTTGTTGATGCCCTCTTTATATAGATTACTGAATACATACCAACTTCATCTTCCTTAAAGATATGCCATGATATCCTACCTTTCCTCAAAAGCCTGCTCTATCCATGCTGTATCATTAAATGAAAAGAGCCAGTTGCAAAACACTATACAGAGAGAGATGTATAGCATGATCCCATTTTTGCAAAATGCACATATATCTCTCCTCACACCCCTCCTTCTTCATAGTGTTTACCTTCAAGAAGTGGGGTTGGTGAGAGTGGGCCCTTCACTCCTTACTTTATATGCTTTTTTATGGCCTGAAAGTTTTTGCGACACACATGTATTTCTTTTCATTTTAAACTAATCTTCAAAACAACAACATAAGCCCTTCTAAGGTGTCCCTTTGCGCACTAGAAAAAGTACCGATTCCATTTCCTTGCACTAGACCTGTGTCTCAGTTACTTGGCTATGAGTAACCAAAAAAAACAGAGGCTTAAATAGACAAGAGTTTATTTTTCTCACATAAAAAAAAAAAAAAATATCTCTGGGATTTTCTTGGCCTTGCCCTCATGGATACAAGCTGGGTGCTGCAGTTCCAGGCATCACATCATTATTCAGGTCTGCCAGAGAAAGGGAAAGGGTACCAGCTGCTTCAGTCCTTTTTTATCAGGAAATCGAAAGATTTCCAAGAAGTGCCTCCTACCCACCCATCTTTAACAGACTTACTCTTCTGTCTCTTTGGCCTAAACTCTATCACATGGCGATGACGATCACGATGACGATGATGATCATGATGATAAAGCAAGAAACAGGATTGTCATGATTCGTTTTAGTCCAGTCATCATCCAGTGCCTCAGGCCGGGAACACTGATGCTTTGAACAAAAGCCAAGTTAACAAAAACCCTGGGAAGGGAGAGTAGGAGGTGACTTAGACTCTCTGCTGAAGGGCCCAATAACCTTCCTTTCTCACAGCATCGGTCCATGCACCAGCTAACACAGGCAGCTTAGAGTCATGAAACAAGCTTCAAGGTTGCACCTCCAGCCCTGCACTCAAGCTGTTCTCTTGGCCTATGACACGCTCCCTTGGGAGATCCTGGTGAAGGGAACAGGGCACTCGCATACTGTGAGTGTCATCACAGAATGAAATCCAGCAGCTACACACTGATTCTTGACTCCGGGTGGCCCTGCAGCCAGCCCTGTTGCTCCTGTCGGGCTCTCATGGTTAATTGATAAACTCCAATTTATTTATTATGAAGTGTTATGAAATGACATAGTGTAGCCTTGCCCCATCAACACTGCTAGCTCCCTGGACCCTCTCTGCAGCATTGTGGCAAGTCCCACAAAGATGGGGAAGGACAGAGTGAACATCTGCAAACACCCCATGCTGATGAGTGGTGCAGTGCTAGGTGGCATGAGCTGACGGAGCGAGGTGAATTAGCTTTCTAAATGCACCCTTGGCCAAGGTGAGCTCCATGTAGACCCTGGATTGGATAACCGTTACTTGTGTGTATGTCTCAACTTCCTTGCTTGACTACAGCTCCCAGAAGTCTGGAGCTAGTTGAGCATCCTTAGAAAAGTTAACTGGTCAGTCAGATTGGTTGGAGGAGTCTCTCCTGCTTTGTATTATCACGGCCCCAGAGTCCATTCTGGCCAGGAGCAGGGCTTCAGAGCTATGACACGGTCCCTGAGGAATAAATAGCACAGGGAGCGAGGTCCTTGGAACTCAACAGCAGGGGGTCTTCCAATGGATGGTGGCAGGAGGGTGGATTCATTGCCCATTCTCCTACCTCATTCACTGTGGAATGGGACACTCCTCTGAGAAGAATGGAGACTTGGAATGACACAGAGAGCAGCATCTTCTGGCACCCAGCTGTCCCCTGGGGCTCCCCCTCCGAGTAGAAAAGGCTAGTTTTCAGGAACACTAAGAAATAGCCATGAACCTGACTGTTCTTTAGCTCCACCCCAGTCTTTAAGTTTATTGTCTCCTGGTGAATTTGATCTCACAGTTGTTAGAGGGGATCTCAGGCACCCTCCTGGGCAACCCCCTGTTCATCATACTAAAGAGGAAACTGGGGCTCAGAGGGAAAGGACTTAACGAGGAGATCTTGAATCCCGTGCTCTGCCCACTGTACCTTGCAGCCTCCTATCCCTACTCTCAAACCAATTTCCTGGCTTCTAGAATCCATGCAGTTAATTTAGAAAGAGGGAAAATAGCAGAAGTGCTCCAGCCTTGTGGTAAGCCGGACCCTGTCATGATGAGGAACTGCCAAGCACTGGGAGATGACTGCATTGTACAGCAGCAGAGCTGTGCTAAGGAGGCAGTGAGCAGAAGCCAAAGGATGCTGTTTCCATGGCAACTGCCTTTCATCCTCGGCTTGCCGGGTTGGGCATTCTGGAGTTGAGCAGGGCTGAATTATCGCCCCATCATGTAATATTTTTTTCAGTTTTGAAAATGCCTTTGTCTACACACATACACACACACACACACACAGAAGTGCACACACACACCTGCACCTCTTTCCTCTATCTTTGCTCCGGGAAGGAAAAGCTTGGTTCTCAGTGGCACATTTCAAGTATGGATGTACCTTCCCAGCACCAGACAGCATCAGCAACCTGGGGAAGAGATGTGGGGAGTGGGGGATGAGAGAAGTGTGAGGGGGACCAGCTGTTGTCACGGTACCTAGTGATCAGAGTTTGGTGGTCATTGTTGCTGTCGCTGTTCAAGATTGTCGTCACCTGGTGTATCAGTCTCCTACTGTTGTGACAGCAAATTACTACAAACTGAGTGGCTTAAAACAATGCAGATTTATAATCTTACAGTTCTGGAGGTCAGAAGTCTGACATGAGTTTCACTAGTCTAAAATCAGGGTATCTGCAAGGCTGTGTTTCTTCTGGAGGCTCTGGGAGAGAATCCTCTTCTTTGGTTTTTCTCCTTTCTAGGGACTGTCTATATTCCTTGTCCCTCCTCCCTCTTCAAATCCAGAAGTGTAGCATCTTCAAATCTCCGTCTGCTTTTGCTTATGTTCTCACATCTCCTTCTCTGACTCGTTTAAGGACCCTTGTGATTTTATTAGGTCCATCCAATAATCCAGAAATAGTCTTCCCATTGCAAAATTCTTAACTTAATCATGTCTGAAAAGTCCCTTTTTCCATGTTTGTATAACATATTCACAGATTTCAAGAATTGGAGTATAGACATCTTTGGGGGAGGTATTATTCTGCCTACTACATCCAGGCTCTGTGAATGTGGGTTTCAATAAGAGTGATCTTTCCCACATATAGAGTACCTAATTTGTGATAAGCTAAACTTTTATACATATTAGCTCATTTAATCCTCAGTAAAGCTCCACAAGGATGGTGTAATTTTCCTAATTTACAAATGGGGAAATGGGATGTAAGAAACTCAGTGATATGTGTAAGCACATGTCTGGAACTTAGTCGTCTTGTATACTTGTAATTTTTTTTTTCCTTTTGGCCGCACTGTGCAGCATGTGGGATCTTAGTTCCCTAACCAGGGATTGAACCTGCGGCCCCTGCATTGGAAGCGTGGAGTCTTAACCACTGGGCCACCAGGGAAGTCCCTGTATAACTGTTACTTCATACTTATTGAACAGCTCCCCGTTGCCCCCTCCCCCAACCCTGGCAACCACAATTCTACCTTCTGCTTCTATGAATTTGACTATTTTAGATACCTCGTATCGGTGGGATCATTTAGTACGTGTTCTTTTACTACTGACTTCTTTCACTTAGCATAATGTCTTCCAGGTCCATCCATGTTGCTGCATATGATAGGATTTCTATCTTTTTGTAAGGCTGAATAATATTCCATTGTATGTATATACCACATTTTCTTTATCCGTTCATCTGTCAATAGACGTTTGAGTTTCATGTTTCGATTTTTAGAAGGAGACATTTTAGGGAGTATAATGCATATTTCACATAAATGTTAAATAAAATGTGAAAGTTCAAACTCAGCAGCCCCCGAGCCAGCTGAGGCCACAGGTATTCTCTACTCTTAAGTGTACACTGGCGGGAAATCTGAGCCTCAGTCCTCAACATGCTCAATCAGGTTGATTTTCTCATATTTGCCTTTTTAGAAAAAGTAGGAAGTAGAGTAGCCCGGTCACGAACGATATTAGAACGTCTTGTCCTGATTCCCATCTGGTGCTCCTTTTATTTCATCAGCTGCATTCTCCCACCTGAAGAATGAGGGTGACTCATTCATTCATTTATTGAGTAAAGATTTATTGGGCACCTGCTATGACCAGGAACTGTACTAGACACCAGGGATTCAAAGATGAGTTAATGTCAGTCTTAACAAAAAATAAAAATTAGATGTAGTCCCTACTCTTCAAGAACCCAGGGATGTTACTGGGCCATTCTAGCACACGGTTGGTGCCATGTTGGAGTCCTGTTTGGGGTGTTAAGAAGGCGTGGAGGAAGGGCACTCCACCTAGCTTGAGTTCAAGCTTCCTATGTGAGTTGAGTACTGGTAGTTGTGTAGGAAAACGCCAGCAGTAGGAAGGCATCAGAATGGAAGCTTTCCATGTAATGGGAGAAGAATGGAGGCAACAAACCACCAGCCAGACGTTGGGAGGCACATTGGGAAGTACAAAAGTATATTTTACCAGGGCAGAAAGTGTTGATCAGGCAGGGAGGGCACCACTGTATGAATGGGATAAACCCTGGAGAGGTGAACAGGCCCCTTTTTGAGTAGTTGGTTCTGGCAGCAGTGTGGACAATGGGTTGGCAAAATGAGAGGGGCAGACTGGAGGCTACAAGGCCAGCAGCCACCAGCCAGGTAACCCAGGTGACCCAGGTGACCCAGGTGGGAGGTGGGTGGGGCCTGTCTCCTCCCTCGGGGAAGGTCAGCTGGGGATTACCCTGCATGGAAGGTTTTCAGGATGGAGGACTGTCTCTGGTTTTGGCCTGGGATCCGTCACCCACAGATCAATCCTGTAATTAAAACCAAGGGGCCACCGAAAGAGTGCAGTCATCTCTGCTCTCCTGGAAAAGTGGGCGGGTAGGTGAGTAATATGCTAGTCATATTATCTTTTGAGAAAAGGATTTTCTCGCCCACCATTGTCTTTTATCTAGTGCCATTACAAATAGATTCCAAGCCTCAGAAATCAACGAGAGTGTATAGTAAAAAATAGCAAAGATCATACAATGTTTCCTTGATTGTGTTGTAAAAAAGCACAGAGAGTAACTCCCGATAAATTCAGGAAAAAAGAAGAGTGAAATCTCTCAATTTAAACTCACTGGGGAAGGCTCATTTGAATTTTACGTGGTCCCTAAGAAATGGAATTATAATCCTCTCACATCTAAGCATAAGAAAACTGTAAGAGAATATTTGTGTAATCAGATGCCAATGCGTAGAATAAGGCAAGTGAATATGAAAATATAATAGACTGTGTTACATAATGGTGAGTCATGAGCAGAATGGTCATTCTCATATACAGGAATGAACTTGATGAAGGATAGCTTTCTTTTTTTCTTTTTTTTAATCATTTTTATTAATTAATTAATTTATTTTTGGCTGTGTTGTTGGGTCTTCGTTTCTGTGCAAGGGCTTTCTCTAGTTGCGGCAAGCGGGGGCCACTCTTCATCGCGGTGCGCGGGCCTCTCACTATCGCGGCCTCTCTTGTTGTGGAGCACAGGCTCCAGACGCGCAGGCTCAGTAGTTGTGGCTCACGGGCCCAGTTGCTCCACGGCATGTGGGATCTTCCCAGACCAGGGCTCGAACCCGTGTCCCCTGCATTGGCAGGCAGATTCTCAACCACTGCGCCACCAGGGAAGCCCAAGGATAGCTTTCTTAAAACAATATCCAGCATCTCACTTAATAGGGAATCTCACTTAGCAGGTAGCCCTATAAAAATCAGCAGTTTCTGGGGAGGCTACTGATTCCTAGGTTGGATTCTTCTGGATAGCTGGGAAGACTGGGAGGAGTCACAAGGCCAGAGGGTCGTCTGAACAGGTGACGTCTTCATGCAGTCTCCTCACTTCTTCTGGGACCCTTTCTTGCCTCCCCCTTCCCCCTACCCATGACAGAAGTCAAACCCAGAGGCATCCAAACCATCAGCCTCTTCCAGCTCATCTCTTAATCCAGCACCAATCTCACCTCTAAACATAGAAAAACTTCCATGAATCCTAGTCATCAATATTTAATGCATATTAAAACAATCATTCACCACTAAGTTCTTTCTTCCCCCAGGAGTTTAAGGATAGTTTGGCCTTAGAAAAAACTATACTTTATAATTATACCATTTTTTTTAAAAAAACCATATAATCATTTGGATAGATGCAATTAAAAATAACATCATCTAAAAGAAAAAAAAATAACTAATAACTGAAGGAAATTCTTCAGTTTGAGGAAGGTTCACTATCATAAACCTACATTGGTATCATCATCTTTAATAATAAACATTTATTAAAGTCAAGACTGAGGAAGAGACACTCATGATCTTTGACTACTGTTATTTATTTTTGTTATGGAAATTCTCCTCCATCCAGTAAGACAGGAAATCAGCACTAGTATCATAAATTAAGAGATATATTTATCATTATTGAGGGACCATGCCCCCCCCAAAATCCATGAGAATCAACAGAAAAATTTATATTAATAATGATTAATTTTAAACTTAGACTAGATCTAAGTTATAAATGTAGTCATTATATTTATAACTTTCCTATATACCATCAATAATTAATCAGAAAACATATTATTATTGATAGAAAAAGATAACACTTGTAATAGCAATAAAATAAAATACCTAGTGGCAACCTTAAGAAAAAAAGTGTGGGACTTGTATGATGAGGGACATAAAAAAGAGTTAAGAGGGAGGGAGATGCAAGAGGGAAGAGATATGGGAACATATGTATATGTATAACTGATTCACTTTGTTATAAAGCAGAAACTAACACACCATTGTAAAGCAATTATACTTCAATAAAGATGTTTAAAAAAAAAAAAGAGTTAAGTAAATGGAGAGAAACGCAATGTTCCTGGATAACAATATTACATATTATAAAGATATCAATTATTCTGTAATTAATTTTAGGTGTAATTAAATGTCAATTTTAGATGATTCTGAGGTCCACTTGGAAGAATAAATGGCTGAGAGCAGCTGACTGTTAAGTAAGCGGGATGCTTGTTATCTCAGATATGAAAACATGTTTTATAACTTCAGTAATTAAAACAGTATGGTACTGGTGCCCACCACAGAAAAATGGCACAATTAAGTCAGAAACAACCCCTTGCCTACATAAGAATGTAGCATGTGATCAGATGCCATCACAGACTAAAGACCGCTGGGTCATTTGTTGGTTTTGGTATTTCGTGGGGAGAGAGCAGAAAAGAAATTCAGATTCTCCTCCTCCATCAGACAATAAATTCCAGATAAATTAAAGAGCTGATTGTTTAAATTAAATAAGTTGGTTCTTGGCCTTTAATTTGGCCTGTGGTGTTTTTGGAGCCATACTATCTTTAATTTGCATGCAGTCAAACTATGAATCTAACAGATATTTTCCATTACTTTTATTTTTAGAAATCACCTCCTCATCCAAGCAATTAACATCCACTTCTATTTCCTTATTATTTAATTTAAGCAATCAACTCTTTAAATTATCTGGAATTTATTTAGTGTCTGATGGAGGGAGAGGATCTGAATTTCTTTTCTGCTCTCTCCCCACAAAATACCAAAACCAACAAATGACCCAGCGGTCTTTAATCTGTGATGGCATCTGATCACACGCTGCATTCTTATGTAGGCGAGGGGTTGTTTCTAACTTAATTGTGCCATTTTTCTGTGGTTGGCACCAGTATCATACTGTTTTAAGTACTAAGGAAGCTAAGGAAATAGAAGTGGCTATTAATTGCCTGGATGAGGGGGTGATTTCTAAAAAAGTAGTGGAAAATATCTGTTAGATTCGTAGTTTGACTATATACAAATTAAAAGTAGTGTAGATCCAAAAACACCACAGGCCAAATTAAAGGCCAAGAACCAACTGGAATTCTGCTGTAGAAACACCTTGTGCTGAGTTACCATAAGGACTAAAGGAGCTGATCAAAAATACCGATTTCTGCAAGGCAACTCTTAAGAAAGGAAGCGCTCAAGTCTCCCAGACTTGTTTCTGGGTTAAGGCCACGGTTGATTCAGCTGATATGTGTCACACCCAGTGCTTCTGGGAAGCCAAGGCTGTTTGTGGACAGATACCTCCAGTGTGTGGTTATCAACTGGTCTGCAGCTTGCTAACTGGGTAAACTTGGGCCAGTCCCTCTGCCTCCCTGTGCCTTTTGCCTCCTGTGGAAAATGACAAATGTGGTAGGCAAAATAATGCCCCCAAAGATGTCCACATCCTAATCCCTAGAGCCTGTGAATATGCTACATTATGTGGCAAAGGAGAATTAAAGTAGTAGATGGAACTAAGGTTACTAATCAGCTGACCTTAAAATAGGGGGATAATCCTGGATCATCCAGGTGGGCCCAATGTAATCACAAGGGGTCCTCAGAAGTAGAAGAGGGCAGCCGAAGAGGAGATCATAGACGTGATATAGGGATTCCACCGCCCATTGCTGGCTTTGAAGATAGAGGAAGGGGCCCCAAGCCAAGGAAGGTAGGCAGCCTCTAGAAGAAAAAAAAAAACGGCAAGGGAATGGACTATCCCCTAGAGCTTCTAGAAGGGAATGCAGCCCTGCCAACACCTGGATATTAGCCCAGGGAGACCCATGTCATACTCCTGACCTCCAGAAGTGTAAGATAACATATTTACATTGTTTTAGGACTACAAGTTTGAGGTATTTGTTACAGCACCAGTAGGAAACCAATGCAACAAATAACACTCAAATGTATAATTAAGATATTTTCAATGAAAGCACCTATGTGAAATGCTGCTATGGTGATCGGCATCCAGATACTCAACTGAAACTACCCTGGTTACCGTAACAGTGGCAGCTGTAATGAGACTCAGTACTGGTGACCAGATTTCCTGAGGAATCTTGAACTCCTTGACTTATAAACGTGAAGTGGTTTTTTCCCCTTATAATCCCACATAGCAACCATACTACTCTGTCCTCTAGTAGTTGCTCTGACAGCATCTTGGCAAGATTCCCTAAGTTTGCAGTCACTTTCGGTTATTAGAGCAGACTCATTTCAGGTATTTGGGACTCAGTCCTATTCATTTAAAAAAAAATTCCATCTCCATCTCAAGTCTGGATCTCCTTCCTTCCCACAGCGTAGGCTGACTTGTCTGAGGCTGCAGCTTCTAGTGATGGGGGCGGGAATTTTCAATGATCAGCTCTTGGCAAAGCACTCCTCCTTCCTTTACGACTAACTAGCTCCTCCACCTCTTCAGTGCATTAGGGCAGGAGAAAACAGAGAAAAGGTTGTCTTCTCCTTACTGAACTAGGCAGGTTACAGGCCTCTCCTTGGCTGATCTTCTGATCTAGCCCATTGATTGACTCAGGCTCCTTGAAGGACGGCCGTGACTCCAGTAGGCTTCCCCCACAAGAACGGAGCTTATGACTATGCGTGCGGTGCCCCTAAGCATTGGTTGCCCCTTGGGAGTCGTGGATTTCGTGCTGCTTTCCTGTGAGGACTCAGGCTGTACTCCCGCCTCAGCCACCCCCAGGCCAGCTCTCACGCTAGTGGGCACATGCCAGATCCATTGTCCAACCCCCTTAGGAAGTAAGAACTGGAAAGGGGGACCGGAGTCGGGAGCATCCAGCCGAGGCATTCTCTACCACATCACGTGTCTCCAGTGCTCCCCAGGCAGAAGCACAGGGGCCGCTAAGGAACCGCCTACACAGCACTCATCCAGGGAACAAGGTGCCAGTCTTTGCTTTACACGGAAACCGCTGTTCTTTTATATTAATTCCCTTGGAACCACCCACTTTTTTATTTTAATTCAATTAATTTGTGTATTTTTTTTCTTGAAACAGAAACTGCTTTTTTTTAAATCAATTTTTTTATTGAAGTGTAGTTGATTTACCATGTTGTGTTAATTTCTGCTTTACAGAAAAGTGATTCAGTTATACTTGTATATATACATTCTGTTTTAAAATATTCTTTTCCATTATGGTTTATCACAGGATATTGAATATAGTTCTCTGTGCCATATAGTAGGACCGTGTTGTTTATCCATCCTAGATATAAAACTTACATCTGCTAACCCCAGCCTCCCACTCCATCCCTCCCCCAAACCCCTCTCCCTTGACAACCACCTGTCTGTTCTCTATGTCTGTGATTCTGTTTCTGTTTCATAGATAGATTCATTTGTGTCATATTTTAGATTCCACATATAAGTGATATCACATGGTATTTGTCTTTCTCTGACTTACTTCACTTAGTATGATGATATCTAGGTCCATCCATGTTGCTGCAAATGACATTATTTCGTTCTTTTTTGTAAAAAGTCACCCACTTTGATGGTGAGGAGGGGAAGCATGGGAGGAAAGGGATCAGACTCTCTCAGCTGACCTGGGAGACCATGGTTGGATGCAGGACTGGCTTGGATTAGCACCTTCTCATACACCCCTATCAGCATATGGCTGACCCAACAGCCAGCAGCTCTCTGAAGTTAGAATGAGGAGTGCTTAGCACCTTTGATTCCCAGTTTGGGGCATTGGCCACAGTTCCAGGACACCAGGAAAAATCTGTCACTGGCTAGAAGCTTCATTGAATTCTCGGAAGAAGCACCAGGAAGATTCATTAATGTATTCACATGATGAAGAACTACAGCACTCTTAAGCCAGCCCCACTTCCAACTGGGTCTGACCCTTGCCAGGGCCTGCTGGGTCCAACATCCCTGCCACAGAGACTCAGGATGAGGTAAGCCCCAAGCAGCAATAAATCAATAGAGGGTTATTTTGTCCAAGGCCCACTGTTCCTAGCCTATCCCAGCAACTCCACCCTCATTTTAACAACACTGCATCCAAACAGCTTCATGGCCAGGGTGCAAACCCAGGTCCACGTGACTCCAGACTTGGCCCCCTTCTACTACACCACTGCTGTGTAGCTCCCTTGGTGTTACTTGAGGAGATTGGGGAGCATATTTCAAACACTCAGACATATTTACACACAGACAAGACTGTAATTGCTTCCAGGGCTCATTCAGTTATTCATTCTCTCAATGAGGCACCTATCTCGTGCCCTGCTCTGTGCTTTGAGGGATACAAAGAGAGACAAGAAATGACCTTTTCCCCAAAACAGATACCTACCTGTAAAATAAGATACACTAGGATAGGAACCCTAAGAGAAGTATAAATAAAAGCTTAAGAAAGCGCACATCCAGGATAGAGATTGTAACCTGAGTCAGCAAAGGCACAAGAGTGTGAGCTGAGGGCAGCCCTGCATCTTCTCTCTCTCTCTCTCTCTGTATTCGTCTGAGTCTAGTACGGTGTCTGACACATATTGGATATCTAACATTTGTTCAATTAACCTAGCATTGGAGGCATATGAAGAATTTGAATAAAACAAGTAATTCAATACGTGTAGGGTACAGCATAGAGAGGAGAGAGCGCGTGATGAGAGATCAGTACCCCATTGTGAAGGCCCTGGAATGCCATGCGTGGGAGTCAACACTGTTTTCCTCTGGGCAAGAAGGGGCAGGAAAGATGTTAAAGAGATCCGAGAGGCTGTGAAATGTGTGTTATAGAAAACAGTGCCCTTGGGTGGTGATTAAAGGCAGGAGGTCTGGGAAAGTAGTTTTGTTCAAGGGAGAGAAGAGATTTGTGACGGCTGCAGTAATCTGTGTTCAGATGTGGGTTTCAGTTTTTTGGAACATCTTTTAAACGGTGTTATCGACTGAAAGAAAAACGCACAACGTAAGAGTCGTGAGTTATGTTTTTTTCTTCAGGGTCTTGCCAAGGACTATAATCCAGGAGACAGCCTCTCAGTAGCTCTGAGAAACTGCTCCAGAGGGGTAGGGAAGGAGCCAGTATATATATATGAATTGTTTTGGTTAGGAAATCCTTGTAGTCAGGTGTACATCTTGATAAAAGATGTCTGCTAATCACGAAAACGTATGTCTCAAGTTAATGATTTCAGTGCTTTTCTATGTATGGGAAGATGCAAGCATCTGGGGTCATTGAAATTCTTTCTGAGAGATACATCAAACTATCTATGGGCCCTTTTTCCAAAGTACAGAGAGCTCCGTCCTATTTTTTCCATCCTGAATTCCCCTCAGGGCACGCTGTTCCTGGGTTGTGACTTAACCCTTTGTAGAACTGGATGATGAGTGACACTCTTTGTTCCTTTTTTGTTCACAGTGTTAAAAGAGAAATTCACAATCCCACAGCCCTGGAACAGGCTACCCACCTCTGGGGTGCGAGGGAGGTTACTCCATAATACCCAAAGTCCTTGAGTTTAGAAGGTCAGGGAAGGCCCTGGACCCTGAGCTGGATGCGAAGCTCAGCCTCCTGCCCCGTCTGCAGCCCCATCAGTGACTTTGAGGAGCCAGGGCTCAGGAGCCGGCTCTCTGCCGCCCGCTCCAGGCCTGGAGGACTCGACCCTTCTCTCCGGGGTCCTCATCCTCGCCTCTGCGCCACCTGTTTCGATGCTGCCCTCCTCCACAGACAAGGAGCCTCGGCTCCATCTTGTCTGAACTTCAAAACTCCTGGCTCCCGCTGGACAAGGGGAACGGCTGCTTTCCACGCGGAGCTGAGAGCCGGGCGAGGCTTCAGAGCGCCGGTCCTTCCTCTGTCCCTGCATTTCTCTTGGGTATCCGCCCACCTGGCCCCTCTCCCCGGGCATCTAGCCTGAGGCTCCGGAGCTGCCCCCTCCCCTCAGTCTCCACCCTCCCCCAGGCTGGGTTTTCAGGCAGTTCTTAGGTCCCTTGATGATCAGGGCGATTTCGTGAAAGGCTTAGAGCCAGACAGATCTAGGATCCAATCCCAGAGCTTCAGCTACCAGGCCTTGGGCAGGTCACCAAACCCTCGGCTCTGTCCCTGTTATATGGGGCGACATCACCCACCTCCAGGGTCAATGGGAAGAGGCAATGAGATGCTTACATAAAGCACCTGCCCTAGGAGGTGGGCTCAAATTAGCAACCCTTCTCCTCTTGGCTCAGAAAAGGCCTCCTGGGTCACCCCTGCTGAGATCTAGGCTGGGGCAATTCTCCAGAGAAAGACATAATTATTCCCCGGGGCAGGATTCTCTAAATTCCTTGCCTATGTATGCTCCTCCAAGTCCAGCAGTATTGATTTACCTGGTAGTGGAGTACAGCTACCCCTGGGAATTCCAACCGAGAGTCTCCCGGGTTGTCCCGAGAGCTCAGTGCCTCCACTCCAAGCTTCGAGGCCTGGAACTCTGTGAGAAAGGGAGCTGTCTCTTCACACTCCAGGAGCCTGATCCGTTGGGCAGGCATAAATAAGCAAATGGATGCTCTTAGTTCTTGGATGGGAAGATGCAGTATTGCAGAGATGCCAGCTCTCTCTAAATGAATGTAGCAGCTCAAAGCAACCCCAATCAAAATCTCATTGGATTTTGCTTTGTTTGGTTGTTTTGAAACTTGACCTAATTATTTTGAAGTTCCTCTGGAAGAATATATTTTCAAAATAATCCAAAATAGAAGAGTAAAGGGAATGATTGCCACATATTAAAATTTATTATAAGCTTGCAATAATTCAGGCAGTATGCTGTTGACAGAGGAATAGATTGCCTGACAGCCAAAGAAACAGAATAATAAGTGCAAACATAGGCCCCAGGATATGGGGGAAATGTGACATTTCAAACAGGGAAAAAATGGACCGTTCATTAAATCATATAACAGTTGTCTACTCATTATATTCACAAAATAAATGTGACTGTTCAAGGGTAAATGAGAGAGAGAAAGAGAGAATTAGAAAAAAATGTGAAGGAATATTTTGAATCTTAGTGTGGGGAAGACCTTTCAAAGTATGACCCCCAAGGGACTTCCCTGGTGGTCCCGTGGTTAAGCCTCTGAGCTTCCACTGCAGGCGGCACGGGTTCAATCCCTGGTCAGGGAACATCCGCATGCAGCGCAGCAAAAAAAAAAAAAAAAAAAAAAATATGACCCCAAACCAGAAACCATTTAGAAAAACACTGATGGATTTGACTACCTGAAAATTATAACTTCTGTATAGAAAAAAAAAAAAGAAAATTATAACCACACTTACTTATGATTTTCTCAAAGGAAATACAAAAGATATTTAAACTTACCAGGAATCAGAGAAATGCATAAATGCTTAGATAATAATGTGATATCATTTTTCTTCTACTAAAAGAGGAGAGATGAAGGAGAAAGCTCACATCCAGTGCTGACAAAGATGCAGGACAAATTAACACTTTGGTTAACTATTGGAGTGTCATTTGGCAATATGCATCAAAATTAAAATTTGTGTACTCTTTTTTTTTTTTTCATGTAATGTCTGAAACATTTATATTAACATATTTCCACACATATTTCCATACAAATACAAATATAAGATTTTTAGAAATTTCATGTAATGTCTGAAACATTTATATTAACATATTTCCATACATATTTCCATACAAATACAAATATAGGATTTTTAGAAATTTCATGTAATGTCTGAAACATTTATATTAACATATTTCCATACAAATAACAATGAAAGTTTAGTATTAGTTGTTTTGTTTGTTTTTTTATACTGCAGGTTCTTATTAGCCATCAATTTTATACACATCAGTGTATACATGTCTCAACTTCTGCCCTGCAAACTGGCTCATCTGTACCATTTTTCTAGGTTCCACACACATGCATTAATATACGATATTTGTTTTTCTCTTCCTGACTTACTTCACTCTGTATGACAGTCTCTAGATCCATCCACGTCTCAACAAATGACTCAATTTCGTTCCTGTTTATGGCTGAGTAATATTCCATTGTATATATGTACCACAACTTCTTTATCCATTCGTCTGTTGATGGGCATTTAGGTTGCTTCCATGACCTGGCTATTGTAAATAGTGCTGCAATGAACATTCGGGTGCATGTGTCTTTTTGAATTACGGTTTTCTCTGGGTATATGCGCAGTAGTGGGATTGCTGGGTCATATGGTAATTCTATTTTTAGTTTTTTAAGGAACCTCCATATTGTTCTCCATAGTGGCTGTATCAATTTACATTCCCACCAACAGTGCAAGAGGTTTCCCTTTTCTCCACACCCTCTCCAGCATTTGTTGTTTGTAGATTTTCTGATGATGCCCATTCTAACAGGAGTGAGGTGATACCTCATTGTAGTTTTGATTTGCATTTCTCTAATAATTAGTGATGTTGAGCATCTTTTCATGTGCTTCGTGGCCGTCTGTATGTCTTCTTTGGAGAAATGTCTATTTAGGTCTTCTGCCCATTTTTGGATTGGGGTGTTTGTTTCTTTGATATTGAGCTGAATGAGCTGTTTATATATTTTGGAGATTAATCCTTTGTCCGTTGATTCATTTGCAAATATTTTCTCCCATTCTGAGGGTTGTCTTTTCGTCTTGTTTATGGTTTCCTTTGCTGTGCAAAAGCTTTGAAGTTTCATTAGGTCCCACTTCAATGGCATTTTTTACGGAGCTAGAACAAATCATCTTAAAATTTGTATGGAGACACAAAAGACCCCGAATAGCCAAAGCAGTCTTGAGGCAAAAAAATGGAGCTGGAGGAATCAGACTCCCTGACTTCAGACTATACTACAAAGCTACAGTAATCAAGACAATATGGTACTGGCACAAAAACAGAAGCATAGATCAATGGAACAAGATAGAAAGCCCAGAGATTAACCCACGCACCTATGGTCAACTAATCTATGACAAAGGAGGCAAAGATATACAATGGAGAAAAGACAGTCTCTTTAATAAGTGGTGCTGGGAAAACTGGACAGCTACATGTAAAAGAATGAAATTAGAATACTCCCTAACACCATACACAAAAATAAACTCAAAATGGATTAGAGACCTAAATGTAAGACTGGACACTATAAAACTCTTAGAGGAAAACATAGGAAGAACACTCTTTGACATAAATCACCACAAGATCTTTTTTGATCCACCTCCTAGAGTAATTTGTGTACTCTTAACACCAGCCATCTATTTTAGGAGGTAACCTGATCAATTTTATAAATTAAAAATAATTCACTAAGGTTTTGATGACAGTGACGTTTTAAACAAGTGTCCAAGACTTACGATTTGATTAAAGAAAATTACAAAACGTATTGACCATGAAAAAGAGGGTCATACATTTAAAGCCACTGGCATGAAAAGATTTTTATGGCATATCACTTAATAAATAAACCTAGTTTGAAATTGCAAATATACATGTTTATGTGTGTATGTGCGTGTGTGTGCAGAACTGTTCATAGACGTATACATAAACAATGGCTAGAATGAAGAAAAGGCTTTTTGTGGGTCTGATTCACTGCTCTATCTCCAATGCATGAAACATAGTCAGTGTTCAATAAATACTTGTTGAATCAGTGAATGAACTGTTAATAATGGCTCTCTCTGAGTGGCAGAGTTTTGGATAATTATTCCTTAATTGCTATGTTTTAAATTTTTCTTCATAAATGTGTTTTATCTTTATAGTCAGAAAACAAATTGCTATTTTCATTGAATGAAAATAAAAGTGCTTTTCTAAAAACATCAACAATGAATCTCCTTCAGTTATACATCGAGCAGATCACTCTGTGGAGAAGAATTATAACAGAAATGTGGAATACAGCTTGTAAGAAGTTTCTCTTTGTTAACTTCATATAAAGTTACAACAGAGCTGTATATGACAGATGTGGTGGAGGGCTTCACCCATTAAGTAGATCAAGAGCTATTGATTGAATATCCACTGTATTGCAGGCACTAGGGACACATAAATGAGTCAGGCACAACCCTTCTCTGGAGGACCTCACAGCAGAGCCGGAGCAGGTGTATATAACAGATCATGATAATGACGAGTGTCCTGTACACATTGATACAGGCAGGGCTCCGTCATCCCTCAGAGGGTAAGCTTAGGTGGGGAGAGTGTGGGCTCTGGGCTTGAAAGGAAAGAGCAATCTGGGAAGACAGCTCAGAGGAGGTGACCCTTGAGCTGAGTGACAAAGGCCTAATGGGAAGTAGCAAAGAGTGAGAGAGAAAAGGGGTACTCCTGGCAGTGAGAGAGAAATTCGAAAGAACGCTTTGGGAGGAATTTCCGGTGGATCATACAGGCATGGAGTGCCCAAGGGGTGGGCTGGTAAATGAGGCTGGAGAGATTTGCAGGACCCAGGTCCAGAAGGGTCTGTGTGACTGAACTAAGCAGAGTGACTTTGTTCCTGGGGCTGTGGGAGCCTGTGGCGGCGAGGACATCAAAAAGCTTTCAGTAGAGACCTGAAAGGGTTAGATTTGCTTATGGATTAGCTCGTTCCAACAGCAGGGCGGAGGCAAGACTCAGGGCCGGCTTCATGGGTGTGAAGCCATGAAGCACAGCGGCTCAGGACTGCATGCTCAGAAGGGCCCGCGCTCGGCTTAATGCTTAATCGTTGCTGAGCAAGGGGCCAGCGTTTTCACTGTGCTCTGGGTCCCACAAATTACGTAAAAGGTCCTGCCACGACCAGAGGCCCGCTTTGTGCTGCAGTGAAGCAGCAGAGAAGGCAGTCCAGGCTTCCGTCTCTCCCTCTCGCAGCCGTTGTATTTAAGGGTCTTCTCGACACAGTGTACACGGCACGAGCAACAGATAGGATGGCAATGAGTGGTGTTGCCTGGGAAGAGGCCCTGCAACGCAGAAGTGGGAGAACTGAGTCCAAGGCACACACTTACTGTGGCCCCCCTTCTCCTGTCCCTACACCCTCCTTTCACGTCTGTGTGGAAACTGGGATCAGCCTAGCAAGAATGGGGTTCTCAGTAGGAGCTGGGAGAGGAGGGAAGACAGGTATTTTTGTGTATTGTTTGGGGGGGGAGCACAGCTACCAAAGAAGAGAAAACTCGCTACCTCCCTGCTTTCCGGCCACTTAGCTCCCACCCCCTACCTTCCCATCTCCCGCAACCCGGGCTTCCCTGCTGCTCCCGTGTTGTGCTGGGGTCCTGCTGCAGGGAATTCGTCCCAAAGGCAGCATGCTCGTGGGCAGCTGGGCCTGAGTGGGTGGGAAGCTCACCACCCCCATCCCCAGCTCCTTTAAACACACACGCACACGCACACGTGCACGTGGCTCTGGGAACATGACGGTTTGTGTTTGTCACCATGAGGGTTTCCTTCCGCACATCTCAGCGTGCACCAGCAGCTTAGCAACAGGCCGTTGGGAAGAGCTGGGAATTAAATGCCTCTCTGGCTGCTGCAACCGCAGGTACCCCAGTGGGAGGAGAAGGGTCCTGGGGAGGGACTTGAGCTGAGGGGAGGGGTGTGCGGCCGCCAAAAGGACACCCCAGAGACCGTACAGTCAGGGCGCTGGTGCTGGGCCAGGAATCTGAGGGACCTGCCGGGAATGATGCTGCAGAAAACAGAATGCCGACAGAAAGCCATGGGCAGCGGGGAAGCTGCGGGGATGGCTGATAACAAGTGGCAGGCGAAATGTAAAAATTCATAAATATCTGCCTTTATGGGATTTGACTTGGCAGGATGATCTGGGTTCGGGTCATCATTCTGGCCACCCTAAAAGATTCCACCCTGGTTTGTGGCTCTTGTCTTTGGTGCTTAAGGTCAAAATCGCTCCCCTAGGAGTCCTGCCTCTGGTATAGCAGCGGGGCAAAAGGGATCAGCCCCAGGGCTCTGCAGGTAGATTTCCTAGGTTCACATCTCCACTCTGCCATTTCCTGTGTGACCTTGAGAAAGTTACTTAACCTCTCTGTGCCTCAGCTTCCTCATCTATGGGCGCTACCTCATAGGACCGTTGCGAGAATTAAGTTAAAACAGGTAAGAGGACTTCATGTCTAGCTCATGGGTGTGAATCGATGTGTGGTCAGTTACACTTCTCTGGGATGATAAAGGTACTTCTGGTCAGAGGTGGCACAAACCGTAATGTCGATTCCAACACACAGACGTCCACCAGCCTAAGGGCAGAAGGAAGAGTTGTAAGCTACCTTTTTATCTTTTCTTTAGTGTCTTCCATGTACCTGGCACTGAACAAAATGCTTTACATAAGCTAGTGCGTTAACCACCCCTGGGATTGGTCTTTTCACACCTGAAATGAAGCGCCCTCCTCAAGGCCATACAGCCACTTCGCAAGCGGAGCCAGGGTTTGACATGGTCACTACGGCTTCAGAGCTCCACTCATTCCTCTAAGCCAAGCTATCTCCCCTACCGCCTCTCAGAGAAGGAAAAAAAAATACTGACCTCTCCCGGGGGGTCAGGATGTGCTGAAGAGAGCTCTTCCCTAGAGTGGCAGTTCAGAAACGCTGTGCAAGGCCAGTGGCTTTACACCATGGCGCTCCTTGTGCATGTACGTGGGATGGGGAAGTACGAGTCAGGATTTTGGGGAAAGGAGAGATGTGGCCAAGGTACGAAGGCATGAGACACTGGATCTGGAATAAAGCTCCACACATCAGCAGGAGGCCCAGACCAGCTGGCCAAGAAGCCTGGGGTGTCCGAGGGCACGAAGAAAACCCAGTGACTGGGTCTGAGAGGTCACAGCCTTTACTCAGAGGCTCACGGCTTTGCTGGTTAACACACAAACCCCTGCTTCCCTGACCACGTGGACACTTACGCTATGACATATACATATTCCCAAAGTTCATTTAAAGCAGTAGCCTCTATTTCTAGAACTTAGGTAATTAAAACACATTCTTTTGCAGCGTACCCACTGTCCAGAGCAACAAGGTTCTGTACGGTAGCCATGAGCCACCAGCCCTCAGAATATGGCCGGTGAGAATTGAGATGTGCTCCAAGTATATGACATGCACACCGATTTCAAAGACTCCGTCCAAAACAATGCCAAATATTTCATTAATAACTTTAATATTGATTACATATTAAAATGATATAATTTGATGTGGTTTGAATATAGTGAGTTAAATTAAATGTTATTAGAATAAATGTCACTTTTTAAACCTTTTTTAATCAGCTATTATTTTTTAATATAGTCATTTCAAATGACATTTGTGGCTTGCATTTGTGGCTCACAATATCTTTCTGTCGGACAGGGCTCCTCTCAGAGGTACTCATAAGCGGCCCTGCATTTGGAGCGCACTTTAGCAGTCGTAAAGCACCTGCTCTTCTTTATGGTAGAATCACACAAAGTCAGACCCGGAAGGAAGAGCCTTAAGCCATTGGGTTCAGTCTCCCGATTTACAGGCAGAGAAACTGAGGCACTGGGAGCAGAAATGATTCTGGTGGTCCAGGGTCAGCTGTAGGCCCTCCGCTCTGACCCCGGCCCCCCTTCCCATGCCCACACCTAGGGCTGCTGGTGGGTCTTTTTCCGCGCCTCGTGCCCTGCGTGGTCTCCCTCCTCCCTTCCCCTCCGCTCCCCTCCGGTCCGGCAAGGCCTGGAGGTCTCTCCTCGGAGGCTCTGCGTCTTTATTCATGAGCCTGGCGGAGGGGAGCCCAGGGAACCTGTCCGAAGGCTGCTCTCTGCTCTCCCTGCAGAGGGATAAATATGGAAATGTGAGAGGAGAGCTTCCCTGTCGGGAGTCAGGCCTGCCACCTCCTCTAACGCCTAAACACCTGGGGCTGGAGGAGGGGCCCCTTGGGGCTGAACCAGCTCAGTCTCCTCAGCCCTGCTAACGGCCCCCTCCAGCCTCCTGCCCTCACTCCCCCCTTGGCAGGATCACCCAGGCTGACTCAGCTGCCTCACTGCGCATCTCCCCACACCGGCCCTTGCTTTCTGTTTCCCACATCGCCTGCCGCAGGCTGCCCCCAGCACCCCGCAAATGCACACGCGCCTCCTTACCTCCTGCTACCTTGAGAAGCCTCTCAGGCCCCACTCAATACCCTCCCAAACCTGCTGAGTCAGGATCTGCGCTTTTTTTCTCGGCCACGCCCCACGTCATGTGGGATCTTAGTTCCCCGACCAGGGATCAAACCCCTGCCCCCTGCAGTGGAAGCTCGGAGCCCTAACCACTGGACTGCCAGGAAATTCCCAGAATGCATTTTAACAAGACCCCCAGAAGATTCACTTGCACAGAAGCCGAGCTCTGGCCACAGCAGTGACCGCAGGACACGTGTCAGGTCAGCACCATTGGGAGCTTCAGAAGGTCTGCTGACCTCACCTGCCCAGCTTATCTGCTGCATCTGTCTGACTAGAATGGATGCAGATGGTCTACTGTTGGTACATGGTGAGGGTTAGAGGCAGAATTGGGATTTTGCCTTTTTCGGTGTCTGTGTTCCTGTGTTAGTTAGATCAGAGGCATGTAGCTTAGTGGCTAAGAGTATAACCTCTAGAGCAAAATGAGTTCAAATTCTGCCACTAAGTAAGTATGTGATCTTGGGCAAAGTAACGTAATATCTCTGTGCCTCTGTTTACTCATCTCTGTAATGGGCTAGCAGTGGTACCTACGTCAGAGGGTTGTGAGAGGATTACATGGGGAAACATTGGCAGTGTGCTTAAACATGCCTGGCACGTAGGAAGTGCTATAAAAGTGTTGTTAATTAAATCAACATCTTTTGTCACGTATAATGTTGTCAGTTGTGCAGATTTAGAATTACAGGAGTTGATAGGCCCTCTCGGGCTGATAGAGAGCCAATTCCCTCATCCTACACAAGAGGAAACAGGCCCAGGTTGCTCAGACCCTTTCCCAACATCAGACAGCCAATAAGCGGCACAGTGGAACTTGGACGCTGACCCTTGTCTGCTGCGGGGTCACGGCCTGCAGGACATGGTTAGAAAGCAGAGCGGCTGCAGGTCTGGCACCGGAGCCCAAGTTGCCTACCCTTCTGAGGCTCCTGCCCTCTGTCCTCATCGGGGTAGGAGAACTCTATCTGTGGCCCCTACTGGCAAACTCTCCAGAGACTTCCCCTGTGTCCTGAGGTCTAATCTGTAAATTGATCCTTCTAGGCAACTGAGTCAAGAATCAGATGGCATTTGCTGGGGTTACTCCTCAGGGAGAGGAAATCAAGGAGTCTGAGTTTGGGAGGAGAGACTGCAGAGGTAGCCTCCGCCCCAGGGAACTGTGTCCAAGGCTGGCTCTCCTCTGTGTCCGAGGCCCTGCAGGGAGGATGAGAAATGGTGGGGGTCTGATGCCCAGGATTGGCCGCTCTTTTGTGTGGGTTTTATTTCCTGCTCTTTGTCCCCCTGAGTTCTGACTCTTGGTGCCTCTCTTGGCCCTTCTCAAATGAACCCTCATCCTTCCCCCAGCAGGTTCTAGACTCTAGGTTGTAGTAAATAGGACCTCCTCCCGGAATCAGCAGCCCAGCAAGATCTGGAAATAGGGATCTGGGAGTTTTCTGCGGGAATCTACTGCGATGGTCTGTTCTGGTCTTTCCATCCCTCCGCTCAGGGGCTGGCTGGGGAGGCGGGATACACTGTTGCCCTGGGGGCCGAGGGAGGGCCCGAACTCCTCAGAATTCTTCCTGTTGCAAAAATTCTTTGCCTCGAGTCAATTACTGGTTTTGAGCACATTTGGACTCTGGTTCAACTGGGTTGTGTATGGGCTTGAAGGTAATCAAAAGAAGTTATAAATACACCAGGATTCATCCTACACATCCAGCAAGGCGGGACGAGTGCCCCCATTCCTGGCTGGCTGTGCACTCCCTTGGCTGCCTCTACTGCTAGTTAACTCTGGGGGTGCCTCTGGGGGTGCCTCCCTAACCAGACTGAAACCCCGACCACAGCTTATGCTTTTCTGCATCCCTCTCAGCATCTAGCCCAGCACCGGGCACACTGTGGGTGCACGTAGTAGGTGATTATTGACTAATCACCCAATACATTTTTTCATAAAAGAATAAAAGAAAATCATTTCCTTTATATGTATTTTTTAGTGTTCCTCAGTTTTCATATTCTCGATGCATATAGAATACAGCTTTGCTGAAATACAAAATAATGGTAATAATAATATAGCATCTTTCATTTGCTGAGTACCTACTATGAGCCAAGCACTGTGCAGGAGTCATTACCGACATCATCCTAATCCTCATTGCGAGGTCCGACCAGAGAAGGAAAGCCCACTGCCCCTAGTTACCCAGCTCCTCACGAGTGGGAGAACTGGTACCCAATCCCAGGTGTCCTGACTTGATTAAATCCCAGAGATCCCAGCCCAGCAGCCAATTCTCCCCCTGCCCATTTTTCATAAAAACAAAGACTTTGAAAAAGATTTAAAAACCCTTTGCCCAAGGTCCCACGTTCAGGAAACTGCAGAACTGATATTCAATCCCAGACACATCTGATCACAAAGCTCACAGCCCCACCACCATGGCACACCACCCTTACTTCCCCACATGATCTTTTCCTTTGTTTGTTTCTTGGTCTGCAGCCAGACGTTTTCTTACACCTCTGGCAGCAGAGATGGCACTACAATTTGGAACGATTTGGATAGACGTTATAGATATGTCAGTAATGGTGGACAGTAAAAACTTGGGGGAAACATTTTAGAGTTGGGAGGAAGAGTCCTCTTTCCAGGAAATGGAGGGCACATCTACTGAGGCAGTGGACCTGAATATGTTCATGTCTTACAAACGTGTTCAACTTCTACAGATAGAATTCCCCCACTCGGGTGATCGCTGCTGTGCCTGTCGCCAGCTGTGACGTACAGCTGTCTCTCCAGGGTTGCAGGCCTGGTGGCTCACGGCATTGGAGAGGATTTTAACTGAGATGCAGCCAGGCTAAGCATTCTAATCATTGTCACCATGACATTGTGAAATGAGTTGGGTGTAGGGTGAAACGGGGATCGATCTCGAATAGACCACTTTGTTCTAGGAGGAGTTTGGGAGATGAAATAAATAACCAGTTTCAGACCTGTTGCAAAATCTGCTGCTCTACCCACTTCAGTTGGAATAACTGAAGAGACTATCAGGTGAGGGATCCCTTTCCAGTTTTCCCCACACAACCAGCCTTCCACTGAGCACCTTCCAAGAGCCTCACCCCTTCCTTAGTTTCAAAGTTGAGTTCCTTTTAAAATTGACAAAACAGTCGTCTTTCTAATCTAGCAGATTGGCTTTAAATGGGAACTCATGACAATTTACTATTGTTGTGTAATTTACTATTGTTGATCTCCTATTTCATAACAAATGCTAACAGTAGACTGATTTATACTGGTGGCTCAACATTAATCAACAAGAGAAGTACTGGAGGAAACCCCCTGTCCCAAATCAAGATGTCATTGATCCAATTTGTAATGTGAATTGGGTATTGGACAGAAGTAGAGAGAGTTTGTTTTTAAAGTCTGAGTAACCAGTGGGTATCCCTCAGGGTCTGTAACGCTTCCAGCAGAGATACAGATGGAGGTAGAGGTATGATAAAGAGCTAGAAATAGGGATAAAATACAAAGAGATAGACAGATGAGAGAAAAGTCACAGAGATAGAGATAAAGATATATAGATAGAAATATAGATAGATATGTTATAGAGATATAATCTAGATATAGAGGTAAATATATAGAGATAGAAATAAAGATAGATTGAGATATGATATAGAGATATGATGCAAATAGAGATAGATATAGAAATAGAGATATAATCTAGATAAAGAGATAAAGAGGTAGAGATAGAAATATAGATATGACATAGAGATGAAGACACATAGATAGATGTAGGTACAGATACAGATATAGATGTAGATTTAGATATAGATATACTTGTAGATATATTCACCCTTCAAAGTTTGATCCTGTAATTAGGACATACCAACACAAGGGGGCAGTAGGTGCTTTGGTTAACAACAAATCCAAAATCATGAAAGTATCACCCATTTGCCAAATTCATTATTTTCCTTTTTCTTCTTTTTCTTTTTTCAATATTTTACTTCCAGATTCAGAAAAATAAATAAAACATGATAGTTAAAAGGAATTTTGAAGCTTATCTGATTTATCCCCTCATTTTATATCCAGGGAAATGGAAGTCCAAAGTGACTTGAGTTTAGTCACAACTAGACATCCTGTCACAACCCAGCATCCACTCCTCTGCAACGAGTTGCTTCCTTATCCGCCCTAAGCATTTATAAAGCAGCGGCAGCATAACAGATCCTAATCTAAAACCAGTGAGGATACAATAAAGAGCAAAGCATAATATTTCCCTTAAAGAAGAGGCAATTTTGACTTTTCTCATGGTGAGAATTTGAAAGTGAGGGAGACCTGAAAATTAGTGAGGAGTCTAGATTTCTACTGCCTGTGTCTTGTTTTCCACAGAAAGATAACAGAACTTCTCCGGGAGTTTATGACCTTCTTGGGACAATATGCATGTAGAGTGACCTGTCGAGGACATAAATGAAAATTGCTTCCCCTGACCCATGGGGCAAAACCCCTTCTCTAGAAATGTAGTTCAGGACTAATTTTCTTCTCAAGTAGATGCAGTTATACAAGAACCATGAGCTAATAGTGGCTGTCTCATAATAAAGACTGCAGTCCTGAGGTACCTGTGACTGTAGAAAATGGATATTGTCCCCCAGAGGACAAGAGAAGGGGCAGCTCTGAGAAGTGACCTCAGGATCTGGGTGACCCCATGGGGGCGGGGTAAGGTGGCTGTGTCTTTAACCTCCTTCCAGAGAGCCCACATGTGGGAGGCAGCTCATATTTTGGACTGCATCTACCTTTGATTTGTTACATCTGCTTGAGGGCAGGGACCGGATCTTATATTTTACTTGTTGCCCCTCCTCACCCTCCCTCCCACCCACACAGAGCTCAGCATAGAGCCTGGCACTAACCTGGCTTCTGGGAGTATCTGCTGAATGAATACTTTGGCAGAAAACAGTTTTTGGATTCGCCATTTCTAATTAAGGGGAAATCTCTCTCTCCTTTTCCATCCATATGGCCAAGCGCATGTACTGCTCTGGGGATGAGTCATACCCTCACGCATCACCGGCTAAAGCAGTGATGGGAATGACAAGTTTTAAGGCCAAATGGAGCGCCTTCTTTAGCATAGCTGACTTAAGACAACCTTCGGAACACATTTCAAGCCTTTTACTGGTCTTTGGGTAGATTTGCTGCTGTCTCCTCAGGCTTGAAAAAGACCTGCTGTGCTGAGTCACGTGTTCATCCGACACCTCCTGTGTGCCTGGCCCTGTACTAGGCACCAGGGA
This sequence comes from Balaenoptera borealis, assembly GCF_965194805.1. Classification (NCBI taxonomy): domain Eukaryota; kingdom Metazoa; phylum Chordata; class Mammalia; order Artiodactyla; family Balaenopteridae; genus Balaenoptera; species Balaenoptera borealis. The sequence goes on along the minus strand of NC_138871.1, from coordinate 79,006,243 downwards.
TCACAGCGATGGGCAAAACCAGGCCACTCCCTGCCTCTATTTAGCTTATAATCCACAAGCAATGCCAGGAGCATTTCTTCACAATGATGATAAATGTTATCAAGGACGAGACCTGGTGATGTGCATGTGTGTAATGGGGGTTCCGACCTCAGCTCAGAGAAGGCGTTCTGAACATGAAGACTGAAGCAAGGTCTAAAGAAGGAACAGGCATTAACTGGGCTGGGGCAGAAAAGGAGCATTCCAGACAAAGAGAGAAACATGGCAAAGGTCCCACCGCTGTGGTAGAGAGTCCAGCAAGGTCCCAGGTAGTGAAAGAAGCCCGGAGGGCAGAGGAGTGGACCAGAAACTGGACACGGAGGCTTGGGGATAATTTTGTTTCTTGTCCTGAGAACAATTAGATGCTATTGGCAGTTATGGGAAGTGGGCATGAGCCAACTTGGGTGTGAAAACTTCCCTCTGGACTTGTGAGGCCTCGGGGGCATGATGAGCCTAAAGCCAAAATCAAATACCAAGTTAATCGTCAAGGACACCAGCTTGACCGGTAGCCCTGGGCATGTGTGCTGAGACCCCACCGCTAACCACCTGCTCACCCAGGTGCCATCTGCGAGCATCAGGGGACGGATGCATCTCGGCAGCCCTGAGGGGAAAACGGGGGGGAGGGAGCAGCCTCCGACCCCCAGGGGCCCAGCTCCTTGCGGCCTCAGAGGGCTTCCACACGTGCCGTCCCCACTGCGTCTCACGGCAGGTCTATGTGATAGGTATTAAGTATTATTGCCATGGTTTGTGGATGAGGAAACTGAGGCTCAGATGGGTTAACTGACTTAGTTAATATCACAGAACGAGACAGAACTTGGTTCACCTCTCACTTCTGCCTCTCGTGAGCCTGAGGTGGGTCCTGCTTTCTCTCAGGGACACCACACTTCTGCAGCCCTGGGGGGAAGACGGAGTATCAGCACCGAGCTGAGCCATAGCCAAGGTCCAGGAGGTTGACTGCAATCCTCGGACTCGGGCTTGGTTGACACTTCTCCCTCCACGGCGGCACCTGCCCCAGAGCTAGGGGCCACGGTCCCCAACCCCCTGGCCCAGCCTTTCCTGCTGCCTGGAGATGAGGGGAAATTCCCTGTGAGGGGCAGGTGTTTGCCTCCTTTGCCCCTAGTAGTGGGTGCCTGCTCCCTGTGGGCCTGTTGTGACCTGGCCCAGCCTTGATGACAAAGATCAAGGCTCCCGTGAGCACAGTGCAAAGCAGGAGGTGCACGTGGGGAGAAGGAAGCAGAGAGATAGGTGAGACGGGCAAAGCGTTTCCAGATCCTGGTGCAGGAGGTGGATTGCAGCTCCATGTCGGTGCTGAAGGCCAGGCGGACTTGGCAGGTGCAGGAGAGGCAGTGTCTGCAGACCGAGCTGGGTTTGGTCCCAGCCCACCCACCCCACTAAGTGGTGTGACCTTATGCCAGTTACATAACGCAGAACGATGGCCCTCAAGTCCTAAACGTGTTGAAGGACCCTCTGAGGCAGCACATGAAAAGGACCTGCCTAGGGCCTCGCTCCCTGATAGGCCCTCGTGAAACGATAACAGCTATTCTAGTAGCAGGGCCTGGAAAGGCAGTACTGAGTCAGGCTACCCAGAGGAGGCCTCTAGTTAATTCCAGCAGAAATGAGGGGAGATGACCTTGGAAGCAGAGTAGCGATAGTTCAGGGGTGCAATAGAGAAAGACTCTGCTACCGAGTCCAAGCTCATCCTGCTCGCTGCACGACAGGCCAACTCATCGAGAGATGGGTTGTTGGACAAGGAATAGTGACTATTCGGAAAGCCAGCAGACTGAGAAGATGCTGGACTGGTGTCCCTAAGAACCATTTTGCTCCATTTGGATGCTTAGTTTCCTTTATAGAACAAAGAAGGGAAGGTGAGGAAGTAAAGTAAAAAAGCTGGTAAGTTGTTGCAAATATTTCCTGGTTGCAGCCAGACCAGACTCCAGAGGGGATGTGTTAATTTCTTCTTTCCTGCATCCAATCACAGGTGGGCCTGGTCAGAATGTTTCCTGTGAGCTTAAACAAAGGTATTTTAGCTTAATGCTCAGGCAATGGAGGCAGGGTTCCTGGAGGTGGGCCATTCTGTTACTTTAAGCCACAGGCAACATCCCTTTAATGATTAACTTGTAACAAAAAGCAATAGAATAGAAAGGTTAAAGGAAAAGAAACAGACCCAATGTGGAGCCAGATTTGTTCTTCCCAATTACCACTCCACCCTTGGGGAGGGGATTCTGTTGGTGGGTTCATAAGCCAGACAATATAGGCTTCTGACATTTGAGAACAAAGGAAAACAGAACTGACCTGAGTGAGGACATTTTAAAAGGGGCTGTGTCTTGTGAGGGACTGGATGGCAGACGTCTCCAGGACAATGAGTAGCAGAGAGGTCTTCTGTTCTCTGATCCCATCATGAGCCCTATTTCAGGCAGACTAATGGGCAGAAATGAAGTCTGAGGTCCGAGGGCTGCCAACATCAGCTGGGCGCTGGAGAGAGACCGTCCTCCTTGGCAGTCTTATTGCCACTCCCTCCTGACACCGCCATGTCAGCCATCACAGGGGGGCAAGGCCATGCTTGTGAAAACTCCCCCAACCGGAAGGTTGGGCAGAGAACTTCTAGGGGACCTGCATTCTCCATCAAATTGAGGCAGGCACCAGTGACACTGGGACAGGGGAAGGATCCATGGGAAATGTTACAATGTTTTCTCGGAACTTAGTACAACTTCTAGAAGGATGAACTATACGCAGCAAGATGGTGCAGAGGGATGGAGTGGGGGATGGAAGCACAGTGTTTTGAGGCCATTTCTTAATGCAGCCACCTGTGCTGCACTGCAGGTGAAGGGCCTGGGGGTACAGACACGTATTCAGCATGAGGTGTCTGGGGTCATTCACCATCTCTTAAGGAAACAAACCTTTTAATATTCACAACTGGATAGATTATTGAAAAGATGGAAACGTGGGGCTTTGGCTCACTATCTGTAAGGAAAACCTCTGCTGTGGCTTTGGAACAGGCAGGTTAATTTGTGCAAATTCTCCTACTGCCTCCCTGGGGAGAGACACAAGTCCATGGGCATTTCCTGGGGTTTTCCTCTCCTGCACATTTGTCAGTTCCAAGTAAGGATGTGGAATACAGGGGGATACAGTGTAGGCTTGTGTAATCCCAGAAAGTTTCAGACTCTGAGACCTTTCCTAAACTATGATGAAGAGCAATGAATTATCAGCCGCCTGAATATTAGGTGGGGGAAGGGGACCACACACTAAATTTTTGTTAAGTTTCAAACTCATAAGATCATCTAGCAAAGACCCCTTCACTTGGTGAACAAAGATTGTGCAGAGAACACGGAGCTGAGCGAAGCAAGGAACGTGTGGTCCGGCAGAGGAAAGCCGCATGTGCAAAGATAACTCGGACGCAAGGAGAGAGGGGTTGACATCAGGCTGCGTTTGCAGAGAAGGGCCCCGCAGGAGGTGGCATCCGGGCTCCACTTCAGATGACGGGGAGGAAGATAGAACTGAGAAGTAGGCGAGGGTCCGACAGACAAAGGGCGCCTTGTGGGCAAAGACAGAGGCAGGAAAGCACAGGGCACTTATGATCCGCGGGTAATTCCATCTGCCTTCCACAAACAGGCGATCCTGCCCCCGTTAGAAACAGGGCAGGGGGAGTTCCCTGCTGGTCCAGTGGTTAAGAATCCGCCTTCCAATGCAGGGGACGCCGGTTCGATCCCTGGTCGGGGAACTAAGATCCCACATGCCGCGGGGCAACTAAGCCGGTGCGCCACAACTAGAGCGCCCACATGCTGCAATGAAAGATCCCGCATGCCACAATGAAGATCCCACATGCTGCAGTGAAAGATCCCTCATGCTGCAATGAAGATCCCGCGTGCCGCAACTAAGACCTGACACAGCCAAATAAATAAATAAATATTTTAAAAAAGAGAATGCCTACACTTAGGTAGAATTTGGAAAAGAAAAAAAAAGAAACAGGGCAGGCCCCTAAAATTCACCTGTGAGTTGGTTTTCAGCACCAGGGTGACATTTTCCTACAGACATCATGCTACACCTTGTAGCTGGGTCCTGGTCCCACCCGAGGCCGGCAGCCTCTAGAGCTCGTTCCCTCAGAGCGTAACCAGAGCACAGGATTGTCCCTGTGGTACGACAGGGACACAGCACTGTGTGGCCTCGGGGTCAGGGTCTCATCAGCAGGGCCAGAATTCACCAGGGACAGAGGGTCTACTTTCTGGCCCCACCTTCTGCTACTAGGCTCTGAGCCCCCCAAGTGTCAGAGCAAAAGGGCTGTGGGCTGAACAGGGGTAAGGACAGGACTTGAGAAAGCAGGCTGCAGGGAGTCCTGGGAAGACTGCCTCCAGGGCACTTGCCCAGCCACCCATCACCCCCAGCCAGGGAGCCTGGGGGACTGGCCAGCTCACTGACACCCCCAGAATTAAGCCTAGGGCTCTGCTGGCCAGAACCTGGAGCAAACACTGCTCCACTCCCAAACCCTGCCCTTCAAAGAGGAGCCTTCTCTCGGGCACCCTCAGGACGACAGGCTGCCCCACAGGTGCCAAACCCCAAAGGATTTCTCCAGGAACCATACCACACAGCTTCTGGGGTCAGAAGGGCTCCTGGCTGGGGGCCTGGGTTCACATCAGCGGGCATTAATTGACCCTTTGCAGCTGCTTCCCAGCTGAAGATTTCTTTTCCTTTTAATGGAAATATAGGATACACTTGATATAACATTTTTGACCAAAAGTAGAAAAACTCTGTGTGCGTGTGTACATAGGCATAAAAGAGAGGCTGGAAACTTATTGAAGATTAGTTATGTTAGATTATCTAACACAGTTTCTGAAAATTTTCATAACTAAACTTATTTTCTTTCAAACAAGTTGCTATTGGTTGAATGTTTGTGTGTCCCCAAAATCCATATGTTGAAACTTAATACCCAAAATGATGGTATTAGGAGGTAGGGCCTTTGGGAGGTGTTTAGATCATGAGGGTAGAGCCCTCATGAATGAGATTAGTGCCCTTATAAAAGAAACCCCACAGAGTGCCCTTGCCCCTTCCACTATGTGAGGACACAGCAAGAATTCGACAGTCTGCAATGAAGAAGAGGGCCCTCACCAGTACCCGACCATGCTGGCACCCTGATCTTGGACTTCTAGCCTCCAGAACTATAAGAAATAAATGTCTGTTGTTTATTAGCTACCCAGTCTGTGATAGTTTTTAATAGCAGCCTGAACTACAAAGAAGTAAGTGAAATATATATAATTATATATATTAAAAAATTTCAACCTCACCATTCTTTTTTTCTATTATATTAAAAGGTTTAGATTATTAAGACCACCAAAAATTATTTCCACACCAATATTTAATGCAGGAGTTGAAGCAAAATACATTGAATTTTAAAAATAAAACAAAACACCCCGCAAGCAACAATACCCCCCAAATACTTGTACTTCTCAGGCACTATTTTCCTCCAAGAGAAGTGAATATGAGTTCAAGACCCTGATTTCCTCCTACAGAGATTGAAGGGAGTATGGCTTCATTTTTCTGTGATGACCCATCCAGAGTTGAATTATTTCGTCAAAAGAAGGATCATTCCCCTGATTAGAAAAACTTGAAGTACTCGGAACATGATAGGATGAATTTTCTAAAGGAAATAACCCCTCCTGGTATCTGAGGGCTCTTGATCACACACTCAGTTCTTCCAAAGTAAACATGTTGGCTATAAAAGTCAGTAAATAGACCTTCGGCAAGGCACATGTAACTTTTATAGCTCAAAATTTACAATCGATTCTTTTCTCGAGGCCTTCCTGATCTAAATTAATTTTTAATATACTGACCTAAGGTGCCCAGTTATTTTTAGATAAAACTGTCAGATAGCCCTTAACTTAAAAGTCTGCTGTGAGGTATAAGATGGGTAAAGCATTACATCGCCAGAAACCTACATGGATGGAGAAAAATTATACCCAGTGGCCTCATGTCATTGCGTGTAGAAAGGCTGATGGCTAAACATCCCTAAGGAGACTTGGGAATCCACCAGGGGGCTCACTCTGCTCTGTTCTTGGGCTATTTCACAGGTACCCGCTCTGCCCAAGACCACTGAACGTGAAGCAGGTGACACAACAGCAAACAGCACACCCCTAGAGAGAGATGAAGGCCACTCATGCACAGGGCACATATGATATTGAGAGAGAATAAGAAATACATATTTGGTCTTAGTCCCTGGTTCCTGACACAGAAGCTTCTAAGACTCTTGGAATCTCTGGAGTGATAACAGTGTCTTTTGTATGTTAATGAGATAACTGGTGGCTGGGGGACCCCTAGCTTCAGGACTGGGGCAGGGTTGGGAGGGGGGCTGGTCCCAGAAAGACAATGGCAGATTAGAGAATTGGGACTTTCAGCTCCAACCCTGACCTCTGGGGAGGAGAAAGGGTCTGGAGATTGAGTTCAATCACCAATGGCCAATGATTTAATCAATTATGCCTACATAATGAAACTGCAATAAAAACCCTCAAACTACGGGGCTGGGGGAGCGTCCAGGCTGGTGAACGCATCCAGGGGCTGGAAGGGCGGTGCACCCAGAGAGGGCACGGAAGCTCCACACACCCCCATGCCCACACCTTGCTCTCTGCATCTCCTCCGTTGGGTTGTAACCTTATAACAAACTGGTAGTAGTAAATAAAGGGCCTTCCTGAATTTTGTGAGTCGTTCTAGCAAATTATCCAACCTGAGGAGGGGCTGTGGGAATCCTCCAACTACGTAGCAGGTCTTTCAGAAGAACAGGTGGCAACCTGGGACTTGTGACTGGCGTTTAAGGTGGGCGCAGTCTTGTGGGACTGAATCCTTACCCTCTGGGGTCTGCTGTAACTCCAGGCAGTTAGGGTCAGAATTGAATTGAACTGTAGGACACCCAGCTGGTGTCCAGCCAGTTGGAAAATTGGTTGTTGCGAGGGGAAAATAATAAAACAAACCCACACACATTTGGTGTCGTAAGAGTTACGAGTAAAGAACAGTTCAGAGTACGTGAAGCTCGTAGTCACAGAATAAGTTCTTTGATTAGAAGAGACTGTCAGATTTTTACTTTCTGAGATTAATAAAATGAGTTGTGCAGTTTCCAGCCACTAAGTTTTGGGGTGGTTTCTCACACAGCAGCAGCAACCAGAACGGGTCCTGGCACCTGGAAGTGGGAGCTACTGAAATACAAGCCGAAGTCAACTCCTCCCCTGGAACACTTGCCTTGTCCTTGGCCTGCCTGTATTGGCTCCTGACATGAAATGTTTATTTTGCTTCTGGAGGGAAATTTTCTATTGTCCAGTGTGCTTCTCAATGTAGGAAGAGTGGGCAGCCGAGCTCAGCAAGTCCCAGGGCAGGATGTACGGCGAGAAAGAGGACACAGCCCAGAGGGGCCACGATGCCGGCCGTCTGTGTGCGGCCAGCCCCGCCCACTTAGCAAGTGGCAACACCTACGCAGGAACAGGAGCCCCGGTCGCATCCTCAGGAATCTGCTTTGGCTTTTGTAGTTGCGGGACTTATTCGTCCAGAAACACATACACACCTTCTCTGTTTTAAAACACCACGTGGTGCGCTTTGGTTTTGTTTTGGGGATGGGGTGAGGGTTGTTTGCTGGTTTCCTGCGCTCCACCTGGAGAATGTCCTTTAGCTTTGCTGGGGCAGAAGGTCAGGTATCAGACCGGGATCCCTGCTGCGTGTCACCGGCCCAGATGCGCGTCTGGGGCCGGGGCCACCGCCTCGGGCTCCGTGTTCTCACCACCTGTGGGATCTGCCCCTCCTCCCCTTCCTGTGCCCATTCTGGGTCTCCTACAGTTCCCCGTCGGCTCTGAGAAGTCACCTCTTTACGTCTCTCAGAAAATAAGCCCGGTCATGTTCTATTTTTAGTGGCTCTTAAATGATCTGCCAAAAAAAAAAAAGTGCCCGTAAGAAGAAGTCACACCCTGGACCCTCACCCAGGGAGACGGTTGCGGGCTGGGGACGGGGGAGCCGCTGGCCGGAGGTCGGGGTCATGTCGCTCGGGCCCCGCGCACAGTGGACCTGGATTGTCACACCCAGAGGCACGTGGAAATCCAGGTAGCACCGCCCCGTGCGGGAGAGAAGTCGGCTCCGAAGCCGCAGATGTGGAATCCTAGCGGCCCCAGTTCAGGCCCCGCCAACCCAGAAGTGTCCCCAGCCTCACCCACCGGAGAGAGCGAGGGGCCTGGGAGCGAGGACACCCGGACGGATGGCCTCCCTGTGCCAGCCCTTGGCCTTCAGCGTTGGGCCAGACCCTGTCCGGGCAGCCGAGCCTGTCCCCAGTCCCGGGTGGCTGGGCGAGCCCGGGCTGTGAGCAGAAAGCAAGCGAGCGGTGGTCTTTGACTCGGGGGTCTGTGATTCGTCCCCTCCCGACGCCTGACCTTGTGTGTTTTGCTCTGTAGTTCTTCCCGTATGGAGACGCCTCCAAGTTCGCCCAGCACGCCTTCCGGACCTTCGACAAGAACGGGGACGGCACCATCGACTTCCGAGAGTTCATCTGCGCGCTCTCCATCACCTCCAGGGGCAGCTTTGAGCAGAAGCTGAACTGGGCCTTCAACATGTACGACCTGGATGGCGACGGCAAGATCACCCGCGTGGAGATGCTGGAGATCATTGAGGTGGGGCGGCGGCCCCTGGGGTGTGGTCAGGACCGGGGCTGCTGTGGGCACGGCAGGCCGACCCCTGGGAAGAGGTTCCCTGGGGCGCAGGCCTACGGCAGCTCCCTTCACCCCCCAGCCAGGAGCCCTGCCGGGCCTTGACTTCTCCGTCCCTGCTCCCTTGCTCCGTCGAGGCGCTGGGAAATGTCACAGGTCCAAGCTGCTGGGCCCTGGCTGTCAATCGCCATTTCAGCCAGCCATGCTCACAGTGTGACATCTCCCATAAACGTGAGCCTAGCAGGTGCAAAGGATGGTATCAGGACTCAGTTTCTCCAGCCCGTGTGTTAGCTCTGCCCTTCTGGACGCTGCCCTCTGACTCAGACCAGCTCCCTCCACTGTCCATTCCTCCAACGGCACAAGATCCTGCTCGCGGCCCCCAGGTTCCCATCATTCCATGGGAAGAGGCATCTTTCTCAGCTGCCTGTGCAGACATCCCAGGACCCCCTGCCCACTGCTCTGACCTTAACCTTCCACACTCCTCCCTACACACCACGTTCGAGATGCCTGGGCTTTCCTGGTCTTCCCGGAACATGCAGCCTCACATGAGGGCCTTGATGTCCTCTCTCTCTGCCCAGGGCCCTTCCCCGGGCCCCTCACTCCACTCAGGGCTGTGCCCTCATCTCACCCCCCGGCAGGCCTTCCTCCCTGCGTTCCCCTCCCCAAAGAGTGCCCATGCCCCACCCCAGGGCCATCTAACCTCTTACCAACATGATTTTTTGTCACAGCGTTTATCACTGCCCCAAATAACCTCATATGGTAGAACGCAAGCGCTGTAAAGAGAGTACTCTGCTCGCTCACTGCTGTATCCCTAGAACCAGAACATTCCTGGAGCCTGGCGGGCACCCAATTACTGATGAATGAATCAGTGCCTTTTCACTGACTGACTGTCTTAGCATGTGTGTCCACCTCTGCACCGACCAGTGTGACCCAAGGTGGGAAAGGCACCACTTGCCACAGGCCAGAGCCAAGTGTCCCATCCTGGAGCTGGGGTGAGGCCCCGTCTAGATCACGGAGCTGAGATTCAGGGAGGGTGGATCCCCAAGTGAAAACTGGGGGCTGATGGGAAGAAACAGTAGCCAAAGCCCAAGTGACAAAATCCCCAGATGCCCACCATGCTACGCTCACTCTCCTCCCCTGGGGCGGCTCCCCAGTGCAGTTCGCTCCTCCTGCGGCCTCGGGAGCCCTGCCTGCCACTTACCCACCCTCCCTTGGCACCTTCAGTCCCTTTTCTCCCTTTGGTACCCACTTACCTTCCCAAGTAAATTGGAAAACCCAACAGCAGCAAGGGTCAGGCCTGGCGTTGCTGCTTTCCTGGCTATAGGGCTTTGAGGACACCAGAGCCTCAGTGTCTTGGTGAAAAAATAAAGGTAATAAAACCTACCCCCCAAGTCTGTGGTAACGATTAAGCACATGGCACGCTTCCTCTCATGTAGGAAATGCTCAGTAACCGGCAGTTAGCTCTCGAGGCTCTGTCTCCCTTGGAAATACCATCCGCCTCAACTCTCAGCTTCTTTCCTTCTAATCAGCCGTGTCACCTTCATGTTCCCTCTGCATGTGGCTTCCCTTCTCCACCTCTGGTATTTTCACCAACTTCTGGCCCTTTGCACCTGCGCCCTGGCACCCTTTCTGGCCTCTAGGTTCCTTTTTGCTGAGCTACCTTTCCAGAACCAAGGTATCAATAACTGATACAGTCTTTACAGCATCTCTGTGCTCCAGGAGCTGCTCATTCATTCGATCAAAAGGCTTTACAGAGCAGTTCCCCTGTGCCAGGCACAGGCACACAGGTCTCTGACAGCTGGCCCAGCCAGCATCTGTTTGCTTGCATGTCTGCTCCGGCCTCACTGTCCATCTGGGGCCCCTCACTCTTGCACACGCACAGCTGGCCATGCTTTTCCCCTGGAATGTCCTTCAGGGCTCTGGGCCCATCCAAATCCTCTCACACTTCAAGGTCTAGGTTATCTTGCCACGTCCAAGAAGGCTTCTTGGCCCACTTCACCCCAGAGTTGCCCACCACCCTCTAGGCTCCTGTAGCCTGTAGTCAGCTTTTCTGCAGGCGCCAACCTCCTGCAAGGTGGAGGGGAGACAGACGTGAAGAGACACAAGTGCCCACCCTGGAGGAGCTCACTGACCCGAGGGCCTGCATCCACACAAGTGATCAGGCAATGACAGCAGAGTGAGGCAGGTGCTGTGACGGGGGAGGGTCAGTGCGAGGAGAGACCAGCAAGGGCCACGTAACCCCAATGAAGGACAGTGCATCTGCCCTGAAGTGTTGGGCACAGGCCTAATGAGTCCACAAGTTTTGGTTGAATAAGAGAGTACTTGAGACAGTTATTTCTTCCTGGGAAAGCACCTGTGATAACATATCTTTTTTTCAGAGAAGACAGTGCTATATATTTCGTTGCATGCCGGAGTGCCCCATGAAGCATATGTGCCTACAGGGATTCCTTACATTTGTCAGGGAACACGTTCATGCTTAGTTCTGAGCCTGACATGCCCTTGGCCTAGGTTGGTGAGAAGTGTGAGTCTGCGACTGGAACGTCATTTCCTGGTTGTCATGTTCATGATCCCAATTGCAGGGCTGCATCTTGGATACGGTTAATGAGACCTGGCCATGTTCAGAGTTGTGAGATGCGGTCCAGGGTGGACTTTTTGGGTTTACATTTCTTTCTGCCGTGTCTTCATCAATGGTGCATTTGTCGTGCTAACAGCCTTTCTACCCATTGCTCCTTTAAGCCCTTTTCATTTCACCCTTCGGAGGACAGAGTGAGAGTAGCAGCTTGCATGTGTGGATGACCCATCTGTCTCTCTTTTAAAGTCCAGGCATGTCTGCTTTTCCCTCACATACCACTCAGCCTTCTAGGTTAATCAGGACCCCCTCTACCAACTGTCCCTCAAATGAAATGTCAATAGTCTGATTCTTTTTTTTTTTTCTTTTGGTTGCACCATGCTGCATGCGGGATCTTAGTTCCCCAACCAGGGATCAAACCCATGCCCCCTGCATTGGGAGCACAGAGTCTTAACCATTGGACCACCAGGGAAGTCCCAACAGTCTGCTTCTTTTAAAGTCAAATGTCCTAGATTTTTTTCTACCATAAATCAACACACTCTAGTTACAAAAATGAGCAAACAAAATCTATTTTATCTCAATAGACATTTTACTTGTTCAATGAAACTCTTGTTATGGTTTACTCTAATTGGCATTCTTTAAAACTTTATTGAGTTATAATTAACAGGCCATAACTTCACCCATTTTAGCTTTACAATTCAATGATTTTTAGTAAACTTACCGAAGTATGCAGCTATCACCGTAATCCAATTTTAGAATATTTTAATTCAACCAATAAGGTCCCTCATGCCTGTTGGTACCCCCAGACTCTGGAAACTACCCTTCTACTTTGTCTCTATGGATTTGTCTTTCTGGACATTTCATATAAATGGAATCGTAGAATATACGTTTGGCCTTTTATATCTGGCTTTTTTTTTTTTTGAGGTTTATCTATGTTATAGCATGTATCAGTATTTCATTCCTTTTTGTTGCTAAAATAGTATTCAGTTGTACAGATACGTCATATTTTGTTTATCTGTTTACCAGTTGATGAGCATTTGTGCTGTTTTCACTTTGGGGCCATTATTTAAAAAGCTGCTATGAATATTCCCCTGCAGGTCTTTGTGTAGATGAGCATTTATTTTTTTAAGGCACTTTCCTAAGAAAGAAACTCATTTCTACATTTAATTCCCATTTGGAGAATTAATTATGCACAATTAATTGAACTGGAAAATGGAATCTTCCTACTCTGTTCTTTGACTTATGAACAGAGTCCCTGATTCACAGATCCCCCTAAACTAACTTCTTTCAGGGCTAAATTTTAGTGGTCCACCTTGCTTGCTTTCTTAACAGATTGTAAATTGGGACCACACTTCACCTTTTCCTAAATCTCCAAGGAGTAGAGCTTGTTGCCTCTCATCTGACCTCAAACTCAGAATGTTTAAAACTGAACTCATCATTTTCCTTCCTGAACCTGTTCCTAATCCGTTATTCTTGATCTCACCACTACTCTTCCTAATCACTTCCTCCAGTCAGAAACCTGGGAATCACATGAAATTCTTCTCTATCCAATTGGTCATGAGACTCACACAGGCTTGATTACACCACTATCTTACATTAAACCATTTAAGGAGTCCTTTGAAGTCAATTTAAATTCTTTACCCTATCATAGGAGAACTTTACGGTCTGTTTCCTGTTTTCCCAAGGCTATCTACAAAATGGTGGGCACCGTGATCATGATGAAAATGAATGAGGATGGCCTCACGCCTGAGCAGCGAGTAGACAAGATTTTCAGCAAGATGGATAAGAACAAAGACGACCAGATCACACTGGATGAATTCAAAGAAGCTGCAAAGAGCGACCCTTCCATCGTATTACTTCTGCAGTGCGACATTCAGAAATGAGCAGAGGTCAACGCTATGGACTGCACAAAAGTCTCAATGTTCCATTCAGTCTGCAGCTATTAACACACACACACATACACACACACACACACACACATACACACACACACATACACACACACACACACACACACACAAATATTGCTTGGACTACCTATAAATGGACTTGCTTCTTGTGTTTGAAACACTTGTGTGCATGAGAATGTCATTTGCTAATGAATTTTAAAAACATATATTATAAAACAAACAACCTGCCACAATGTGATATGTGTGATATCATTTCATTAAAAAAAAAAAAAAAACCTTCCTCCTCCAAAGCCTGGGCAGAAATGTGCTGCAAAGAGTTATATGATTTCTTGTTCATGTTTTGCTAATGCTCGTGTCTCCTTGATTACATAATGTTAGTAGCACTGAAACCCTCATGGTAATGTAACTGAATTATAAGCTGTGTCACCATTCTCCTGTAAAATAGTACTGGACAGACACCCAGAGGGGCCCTTGACTCCTCTGTGTGGTCCACACACAAGAGCTTGTATTATCAGTGAATATAAATGTACGAAATTTGCATGCCTTTTAGGTTTGCCTTAATTCTTACCTCATTTGCATCCTATGAATCTGGAAAGAGCTGTGTTGGAATTAATGCAGTATAAAACTTAAAAACACTGCTAAATGACTCATTAATTAAATATATCTATCTATATATACATATACTCAAAGATATTATTTATTGAAAGTAAAAAAAAAAGATGTATGTGTATTGATTTTGCTTGAATTTTCAAAGGCTTCCAAAGAGGTGGCAATAGATGTCCCAAATAAATTTATAACATTTGACTTTTTCCCTCAGTTCTTATCTCAGAATTTTAAGTTTGAAACAGGTGTTCATAATTGTCAAGGGTCCATGGCAACAACTTACTAAATTTACCTTTGAACACACAACTTGGGAATTCAAAGAATTAGTGACAACCAAAGGGAAAAAAGCAACTTCCCAATGCTTCATCCTGGCCCTCAAAAGAGGGACAATTAATATGGCGTGTAAAGTTTAAATAAAACATAAAACTTGCTCATTCTCATCTGACAATACACGTCTTCTCAGTGTGACTGTGGTGCTAGCCACGCACTATGTTTTACACAACTATGTGGAGGACACACTTCGCTGGCTGAGAAACGTCCTCCAAAAAGCTGTCTTTCCAAATCAAAAGTGTACTCGTTGTTTTAACGGTGGAACAAAATCCTGACTGTTTTAAGCTTGAGGAAGGAAGGCAGAGAGATTCCATCAAGAACTCTAAAGGCGGGCCTGCATTTTCAGAACAATCCTGAATGAGACCGTTTCTTTCTACAGTGCTGTCCAGTAGAACTTTCTAGAATGATGGAAACATCTGTACCTACACTGGCTACATGTGACCTTTGAGCACTTCCAGTTCAGCTAGTGTGACTGAGGGACTGCATTTTTCATTTCATTTTAAATTTAATTTGCCACGTGTAGCCAGTAGTTATTGTATCAGACAGTACAGTGCTAACTTATTCACTTTTTATGGAGCGCCTTTTTTTCTAAATACTCCTCCTTTGTCTGTCTTAGGATCATTAAATGAGACCACAGAGCAGGGCCTGATGATTCCATTCATCCATTCAGCAAGAAACTGGGAGCGAGCAAACCTCCCCACAAACATTCAGGGCAACGACGGTACCCGAAACCCCGACAGAAACAAACTTCTGCCCCCAGAGAGAACAGTCCTAAGTGCTAATAGGATGTCCTGGTGCCCTTAACCCCTGTGCTTGGTGAGTCCAAAGGAGAGATGTTCTGTGCCTCCCAATATGCTCTCCTCTGACTGAGGGCGGGGTGGGGTGAGGAGCTGGGGAGACTCCTTGGAAAGGCACTTGGTTAAGTCAAGCTCCAGGCAATGAATTCATAGCAAATTTTCACTGATCACCCTCTATGCACCCAACACCATTTGTATGGGAGGAGACAGACAATAAACAATAAACACACACACACACAAATGTCTAATTGTAAGAACTATGAAGAAAAGCACAGCAAATAAAGAAGGAGGGAGAGTGATGGGATGCAGCAGTGGCTATTTCCTATAGGCTGGTTAGGTGACACTAATGGAAGACCCAAGTGAAGGAAGTGAGCCACGTGGGTACTTGGGGCACTCATGAAAAACAAACCCTGCAGCAGACTCACTGGTAAATAAATAAATAAAATGTAGAAATTGGGCCAGCAAACAAACATCTTGATTTGTGCTTGTTTTAGTCTTCTCTGCTCTGCTAGTGTCGACTGGGGCAGGGTCCTGACAGCGGTCCAGCGGTATTGGTTAGAATAAGTGTACATATGCCCTCTGACCCAGCATTTCCACTCCTGGGTGTGTTGCCCCAAGAAGCTCTCACAGGAGGATGTATGGGGACTTGTCCCAGGATGTCCGTGACAATTCTGTTTCTGGGGTGGGGCCTGGAGGCAACCTAGTGGTTCACGACTAGAGGACTAGGTAAGACGTGGTGCAAGCACCCTGCGGCATACCAGGCTTCAGCTGGAAACTGATGTACACACAGCAACAAGCACATGTTTTTACAAGGCTGAAAGGGAAAAAAGAAACAATAAAATCTATTGCACCGTATAATACATATAAATGAAAAAGACATTCTCGCAAAAGTACACAAAAGGCACATAAAATAAAAGCAAATATCACACTGGAATTGTTTCCAGGGTGTGCATCACAACATCTTATCCCCAAAATGTGATGGCTTAAAACAGAAGCAATCATTTTATTATTCCTCATGGCTTCTGTGGGTCGGGAATTTGAGAAGGTTCACCTGGATGATTCTAGCTGGGGGTGTCTCGTGCAGTTGCAGTCACATGGAAGCTTGAGGTGCCTGGAGCAGCTGGGAGTTGAGAGGGCATCTCTCTTCTTCCAGCCTCAGGGCTTTTCCACATGGGCTAGTTTGTTCTTCCTCACAGCATGGAGGTCTCAGAGCAGTCATACTACTTGCCTGATGGTTCAGGTCTCCAGCACAAGTATTCCTGCAAAGAAACTGGAAGTTTCATATTCTTTCCTGACCTAGCCTCAATAGTCATGAAGTAACACTTGTCCAGCATTCTATTGGTTACAACAAAGTCACAAACCTATTCATAGTCAAGAAGGAAATTAAACTCTATGTCTTGATAGGTTACAACAAGTTTCTAGAAGAACAGGAGAGATGTTGTTTCCACCCTCTCTGGAAAACGATCAGCCACAGTCTGCCCCGTAGCCACAATTCACATCTCTTCCACATACGAAATGCACTCACCTGCTCCCAGGCAACCACAAAAGTCTTACCCCATTATGACTTCAGGGTCAGGCTGGAGGCCCCAAATCTCATCATCTACAGGCTCCTCAGATGTGGTTCATCAGGTACAGCACACTGAGTACCATTCTTTTTGATCCAAAGGCCTGTGAACCCAATGGATAATTATTGCTCCTTTTCCCCCTTACACAACATAGAATGTTGGGACAGGTGAAGTATAACTGCAATAGAGACACACTTTCAAAAAAGGGGAAACTGGAAAGCTCACAGCAGTCTCTGGTCCATAGCAATTCTGAAATCCAGCCACGTACACCTTGTAAGTTCCTTGATGAGGACTGAGTCCTATTTTCTGCAGATTGTTCTCCATGGCTTTTGGCTCTGCATTTTGTGTTCTTGTTCCTACCCTCTGAGTTAGCCTTCCTTTTTTATTAAAAAAAAAAAAAAGTAGTCTGTTTATAGCTGAGTAGTTTTCTCTGCCTACTGCTTGCCCATAAAAGTTCAGGAGTATAATACCTTCTTTTCATTTTTGTACTGTCTCTTTCAGTCTAAGCTGATACAATTCTTTAAAAAAAAAAAAAAAACTCTTAAGGGTTTTTTATGTATCAATTTATAAAATCCACTCCATTAGAAGGGGCTCACTGTGTGATTACTAAGGAACAACACCCCTTATATTCTTAGAAGCCTCTACTTTAATGGAGAGGAGCTGAAAGTCACGCCCTTAGAAAAAGGCCATTTCACACTCGCAGCTCGGCAAGGATGAACCGAGGCTGGGAAGCCCAGCCCAGGAAGCCTGTCCCCCACATCCCACCAATGACCCCCCAGCCACACTGGCCTCCTCACATGCATGGGGCCCTGTCTCGGCAGGTGTCCTTGTCACACGGCCCGTGGGCCTTCGTCTGCAGCCCCTGTATCCACTTGCCCCCCAAGGAGGCAGCCATGAGGGAGCAGGCCAGCTGTCACCGCGATTGACGTGGCTGATTGGCAGTGGGGTGGGCACTCCCAGTGCCCCCCGGCTGTGGGTGGAGCCCCCTCCATGGCCCCGTGATGACACCTTCCCCTTGCTCTGCGTAACGATGACAGATGTGGTTCTAAGATTGGCTGCTGGCCCCTGCCCACCACATGCGGGCCCTGAGTGGATTACCTCTGTTTGGCCTGGAAGCCGCTGTTCTCTATGACGGCAGCCTTCATTCCTCCTGGTAATCCAGTCCCGCTCCATTTCCTTCTAGATTTCTAACCTCATTAAGTCTTTCATATCACAGCCACTTTCCTTTCTCAACACAATTAAAGCCAGTCCTGCCCCCCCACCCACCAAAAAAAGAAAAAGGCCCTTTTTCTGTCTGAAAAGGTCTAAAAGCACTGCCTTAGATCTTTCTGAGGTCCTAAGCAAGGGTCTTACAGTTCTACCCTGGATTTAATTTTGCACTGAAGCCACTCTATAGTTTAAAAATCAGTTGTCATCTGGAAGAGTGTGGGAATGAAACATGGCTCTTTATATGTAACTGCTTGCTCTTTAGTTCATCTCTCCCCTCTCACATTTTGTCATAGGCAGCAAGAAGCCAGGAGGTACTTTTCACATTCTACCTGCACATGTCTTCAGCTAGATCACCAGTTTATTAGGTACATTTCCTACTTTCAATGTTACTGTGGCATCAGTGATGCCAACTTTCCACCGCTACATAAGAAGGGTCCCCTTTGCTCCTGCTTCCGATGGCATTTTCCTTACTTTCTTTTAGCTGCCACCAAGAGCATCCTTGAAAGTCTTAAGTTTCTGCTAACACTCTCCCCAAGGCCCTTTAGGCTTCCAGTAGCATCTTCCTCAAGGCCCTTTGGATTCATGCGTTTGTGACGCTAACCCTCCTCAAGGTCCTTCCAGCCAGTGCCACATGGTTTATATTTATTTTTGTTTGGGTACTCTTTTTTTCAGATACCTAAATCTGTTTGTTACTAATGCTATGTGACAAATCACCCCAAAATTTAATGGCTTGAAGTAATAATTATTGTATTATCTCTCATGGTTGTTTGGCCCAGGATGTCAGGAAGGACTCTGTTGGGCAGTTCTGGCTTGGGAGGTCTATTGCGGTTGTAGTGAGATGGGGGACTTGGGAGTTGGAGCAGCTGACGGTGGCTGGGCACCTCTCTTCATGTAGTCCCAGGGCTTATCCGTGGGGTTTCCCCACACAGGCTAGTCTAGTTCAGGCTTCCTCATGGTGTGGCAGCCTCAGGGAAGTCAGACTGCTTCCATGGTGGCACAGGGATCCAGCATGAGTGTTCTAGAGACCAGGGTGGGACTTCCGCTTCTCTTCATTGCCTTTTCTGACTTTGCCTTGGAAGTTACACATTTCTGCTGTCATTCTAATGGTTATAAGTGAGGTACAAATCTGTCTAGTTTAAGAAGGGAATTAGACTCTGCAAGGCAAGGTTTTGGAAGGACACAGAACGGATCTCTTGTTGTGGTCATCTTCAGAAAATACAATCTGTGTCAGGGAATGAAAACAGGAGGTGAAAGGAAATAAGTACGGCATGGACCAGAGATGAAGGTGAGCCATGAACTGAAGGATGTGTTTTTTTTTGTTTTTTTTTCACACACTCACACATACTGTATTTTATGTTTACAAGAGATAAACAGACTAACACCAAGCATTGTACATGGATGACCACAACAAAAAGCAACAATGATTGCAATTACCAAACACGAAACACACTCATACTATGTCATAATATTGACATTCAGTCCAGTAATCCTCCACTGTAACAGCTTCTTTACTTTGCAGTGAACATTGATTTGTATATTTTTTTGCCTCTGAGTCCTTGTGGGATTTTTTTTTTTTATTCAAACAGAAAGTCACAAAAATTATAATCATCCTCATCGGTTCACTCAGTCCCATGTAATTAATTTTTTTTTCATCTTGATCTTTTGTTAGCACTTTTATGAGTTCATCAGTTTTCCATTAGAGTTCTGAAAATGCTTATTCATTCAGTTCAGCAGTACAGTCAGTTACCAGAAACCTGTACTTGTCAGAGTCTTTTCCATGAATTCCTTGAAGATAAAACCCTTTCATAGGAACATTTTTGCAAAATCATCAGAGTACACCCAGAACTGTCTGTAAATGACAAAAGACTTAAAAATGACCATGGTTAAAGATCTGATGAAAGTTCATAATAATGCAATTGACAAGGAAATTCAGTTATGTCTGAGATATACATTTTAAAGTAATAACTAGAATTATGACTCATAACATTATACCAGAACATATAAGATGTTTAGAAATTTCATGTAATGTCTGAAACATTTATATTAACATATTTCCATACAAATAACCCAAAGAAAGTTTAGTATTAGTTGTTTTGTTTGTTTGAAGGGTGTGTTTAACACAACTTCTGTAACTGAGTTCCGTTTAAACACACACACACGCCCCTCAGCAACGGGCATCCTCAGGAACCTCAGGGTCCCTCCCAGCCTGTGGTCCCTTCAGAAAGGACCAGCTGTGGGCATCCTCTCATCATTCAAGTGGGCCTGGGTTCTATCAGTTCCAGCTTATACTCAGCTACTCTTTTGGTTACCATGTTAATTGGCTCTTTAACTCCTGCTGCTGTTCTGAAAGGAAAATGCCCCCAAATGTCTTACTTTTATTCTAGCCTGAACTCTTTCTACGTTTAGAAGACCTAAGTTTCCATATTTCCTCTTTTTTATTTCTTAAATAACTCTAAATTGTTTTTAAAAGGGAATCATATTGCTTTAAGGCTTCCTTTTCCCTGTAGTTCCCTCATTCAGGATCACAGTCTCTAGATGAATAACATGAACCACTTTCTTAAAGAGGCCAGATGCTGATTTCCTCCACACCGTTGGAAACCATGTCAGAAGGTAAAACACACGCTTAAATAGACTTCTTCAGAGAGCCTTACTGCACCAGATGTGTAGGGGTTTAGTGAGAAAATGACAGTCAATTAGAGCTTCTAAATAAAATGACACACTGTTCCCTTAGGTCCTTTTGTGTAAGCAATTCCGTTTCCCATATATTTTGGGCATGCAATTTGGGTTCTTCCCAGCGTTTTGCAGGCGAAATATAGATCTCGAGACTCTTACCTTATGTTATTATTTCCCAAGTTCTTACATTTACCAACGTAAAGTTACCCATCAAATACCCGATTAACTAAATGGTTGTCTCAAACGCTGCCTGCTCAGATCAGAGCTGCCATACGTCTCCCCACCAGCCATCCATCGCTCTCCTCCACAGCCGCCCCAGCTCTCCACAGCCGCATCTTCCCTAGCTCTGTGAATGACACCACCACTCGTGCGGTTTTGTAGGCCCCAGACCCCAGGCCAATGATCCTTGATTCCTCTCACAACTCTACAGTACAGCTGACCCTTGAACAGTACAGATTCAAACTGTACAGGTGCACTTATAGGCGGATTTTTTTCAATAGTAAATATTACAGTGCTACCCCATCCACAGATGCGCAAGGGAGACAGGAGGAACCGCGTATATGGAGGGCCAACCATAAATTAAACTCGGATTTTTGACTGCCCCTAACCCCTGTGTTGTTCAAGGGTCAACTGTATTCTCATCAGCAAGTCTCACTGCCTCTGGACTTCGAATCTGAACACTTCTATCTCGACCACTCTGGTCCAAGTCCCCATGACCTCTGACCTGGATCACTGCAAAAGCCTCCAGGTTGCTTGCTCTTTCCACGTTTGCCCAACTCTAATCCTAACCTATTCACACAGCAGCCAGAGGGATTCTTTGAAAATGCTTACCAGACCAGGTCTGAAAACCTGCCTAGGATCTGAAACCATCTTACTTCTTTGCCTCTGAACCTCATTCCCTATGCTAAGCTCTGGTCTTGAGATTTTTGGACATGAAGTTCATTCTCACCTTAAGGTCTTTGCACTCACTTCTTCTGCCTGGAACCGTCAACCCTACATCTTTCCATGGCTCTTCTATCGCTTGTGTCAGGCCTCTGCTTAAACATTACCTTCTGCAAAGTCTTTCCTTAATACTTCATCCAAAATACCACTCCCTTCCACTCTCAACTCCTTATCCTGCTTTATTATTATTCACAGCAATTACCATAATCTGATATAATACATGGTATTATGTTTCTCTAACTAGACTTTAAGCTCCATGAGGGCAGATTTCGTATTACAGTCGGATTCCCAGTGCTTAAAATAGTCCCTAGCACATGGCAGAAACTTACTCATGTTAATGAATTAATCTCTGTATCCTTAAACTGAAGAAAACTTAGGCAGCAAAAGGCCCCTTAAGCTTGATGATTAGTGAGTATTCTCAGGCCGCTTTAGTATCTATGGATTCTATCCAGATGTCAGAGCCAAAATGAAATAGGCTAGGTATCAATATTATATAAAATTAAGAAAATTTCATTTGCTGACTCAAAGAAACAACTAATTTATATTCACTCTTTAAAGAACAAAACTCTTCAAAGATACATCAAAAAATATTTTGATATACCTTCAAGTTCACAGGCATTTAGTTCAAGTTATGAAATATCAATAACTGTTTAAACTTTTAGAACTCTAGGTTTCAAACCAATTCTTCTGAAAATCTGAGTTATGCAAAGTATAGGCCTCTAAGCAGATGAATAAACAAGTCAAAAATCTAACCAGGAAATTATTGACTCAGGACATAATTTGTACTAATTTTTACCACGTCTAATTCGCATTCAGGGAAACTTCTAAGCAGACACTCTTGATCACCTGGTTTTCACCATAGTCAGCAACAATTCTGATCCAGTTTGTGAGTCCCAGGCAACAGTTTCTTATGCAGAATTGAAGCATTTCGGTCTCCATATACAAACAGCCCAGACACTTTGAAGACATGCAAAAAGGCACCAGGGAGTGGGAGGAAGGGAGAAGGGAAAATTTGGAAAATACTTCAGAAGAATGCAGTGCCTGAATCTGTAGTGTTGATGATCAGTATGAGTAACAATATTCCTTAAATGTTGGTTTATTAAAACTAATCACATTTGTCATTTTTAAGAACGATTTTCATCATGTCTAACCCAAAGTTATGAGAAGGTAGGATTTAGAAGTCCAAAGCAGCATTTCTTCTTTGTTTCCCAGGACTTCACGACTCAGTTCAGTCACACCTGCCCTGCTGATAAAACCAGGGGTAGAAGAGTCATCTCTATGAAGTATTCAAGTCACTATTCATGAAGAGGCTTGATTCTGTCACTTATAATATCTTCCCCAATTCACAAAAGGATGACTTTAACTACAGATAAATTTAAAGTTTTATTTTTAGAAGTTACACATATTTCAAAAAAGCAATTTCTTTTTATTCCAATTAATATTACCATTAATTAGAATATTAATTGAAAATATTTTCACTTATGATAGTTGAAACCAAAACTTTGTGAGGCCAAAGCAATGAATAATCTTCAACTCAACAAGAGATGCCTGGATACCTGAGCAGTCTACTTCCCATTCTGTATTAAGAAGCACAACATTAAAAAACTATCACAAAAATTCAGACACTGAAATTGTTTAGCGAATAAAAGTTTATGCATTTGGTATATTCTACTTCATTTTTTTTTATTTGAAAAAGCACATGTATGTTAAAATAGTTTTGATACAAATGAATTATAAATGTACCTTTAAAAAAAATCAGACTTTGTATTGTTAGTGGAGGATGTTTAAAACATGCGGCACACGTTTTCTCTTTCTGTAAATTCTTAAGATTAGAAAAGCACAGTTTCTGGACTTCTCATTTACCAATGGATCTCAACTTAAGACTAAATTAGACTCTCTCCCCTCACCACAAACAAAATCCAGTTTTTCTCAGTAACTACAGAAGTGTCGCTGCTTTTAAAATAACTGTCTTTTTCTTAAAATACTTCTTTCAATTTCACAAATATTTATTGCTAGCAATATAGGGAATTCTTCTTGTTGGATATCCACGTCTTTTTAAAAAGGTTAGCACTAATCCTAGTATCAAACATAGAGAATGCAAGGAGTTCTACTCATGTTTTCTTTAAAAAAAGGTTCATAAATACCATTGCTTACAACAGGCTATATTTTATCATTCTAAGAAGCACACTTTTTAACAACTCTAAAATCAGGGTGTGCCTTGTAACTGACATCAGCTCCCTATCAGCAGCTGGGCCTTTGGCTCCCAGCTGCTTCTCTGCTCCAGGGGGAGCTGTCCTCTGCCCCAATTTCCCCAGCCCTCTCCTCAGCCTGGTCTGCACAGTGCCTCTGGCCTGTGTCCTCGCTCGGCTGAGCCAGAGCTTGAGACGCTTTGGACTGCAAACTGCGGGACTTTAAAGCAAGCAAGCAATCACACTGCAGGTCAGGGTGCACCAGTGGGTCATAACCCAGTTCCGACACAGGCTGGACACTTAGGGTGGATGATGGTTAAGGGACTCAGAGAAAGACACCGTGTCAGGATTGGCAGTGCTTTAGTAAAGCTCCAAGAACGTGCCTTAATAGAGAGCATCTTAAATGTGATGAAACACAATAATTAAAACTACCGTCCAAATCTGCAATTGTATCTCTAGGGTTAAAAATGACCTCTGCAGAGATTGTGACCAAAGTTCCTACAGTTCTGTGTAGGTCCCTCCTCATTAATAAGCACAAAACAGACAATGAATCTACTGTAAACTGGTCCCTGTTCACAGCCCGTCTGGGCGCTGCCCCACCCCCTGCAGTGAGAATAATGTAATATTCTGGAAAAGCAAAACTAAATATAACTGGGTGATCAAATGTTTATTTTAATTCTTACAAAATACTATAGAAATGAACCCAAACTAAACAGATATGTACATGTACATATGTACAAAATTTTAAACTTCTGAAAAAGAATCTATAAAAGTAGATGGTTAAAATAACAAACAAAAAGATCTAAAACCAGTACTATGAAGTTGATTTTCTCAAAGCAAAGTAATTATAATTTTAAATTGCGGGCTGTGGCCGGTCTTCTAGGCTTATTGTGTCAGATACATGAGTGAGTCCTTCACCGCAGAATGTCTTCAGTTTCATTTTATTTCCCATAGTCCCGGGCGTCTCCCCTTACACGTCTTTCAACATGAGGGTGTGGCACAGTCAGCCACAGTAAATCAACCCCGGTCTTCTTCTTCTCCTTGAGACACAGGTCGGAAAGGCAACGTAGTTTGTCCTCTTTCAGGATCAGACATTCGAAGAATTCTAATCAGTTTACTTGCTGGAAGTGAACTAGAGGAAGCAAAATTAATTATTCCAATTTCCAAGAAAATTTTTTCATAAAAAAAGAAAAATTCTAATACTACCTCATGAAAATATATGTCTAAATGGCTGCTAATGGGGGGATATGTCTGATATCTGGAATTCTAGGAGAAATATAATTTGCAATAGGGAAATAAATTTTCATTTTTAAAAATTAACTTCCTGCTAAATGCCATGGGTTTTCAGTTTGGAGGAAAAGGAAAATGAAGGAGATTTATGTATCAACTATCTCTCTTATTCTTCTTGTCTAGTCAGGAAGGAGTCACCTGAATATTTCCAGTCATAAACTTGAGTCCCCATACGATCGAGTGACCACTTTAGAGAAAGAATATCAACTTTTAAGTGACACAGAGCCTGACACTATGGAGGTACCTAATAAATGCTGATTGACCGCAGAGCAGCGTTCTCCATTTAGGAAGACTGCTACTTGTAAGTCACCAGGAAGAGAATCAAGACTAGGAAATTCATGAATTGCTTCTTCAGTCTAAGCAGAATTACTAAAATTACTTTATACTAGTTGGGTCATGATAACCACAGAAGAGCAGATTCAAAATAGAAATATTAACAAGTCAATAATCATATTCAATTAAATTGCGTCTGTTAATGGGAGATAACACAAACAAAATTTTAAATATCTAATACGGGAAAACTACATTCGATCTCTGGAACTAGTTTAGGGGTTAATTTTTCTTTTGACTGGTCATTTATGCATTTGCATTTTAAAATTAAGAATATAAAAGATTTCTCACCCCCTTTTATAAACTTGATATATATATAATTCATAGAAGAGTTTTAAAAAGTTACCTCATGCTTTGAGGGGTAAGCAGGATAAACTGTCTGAAGCGCTGGGAATCTGCCATCTTGAGTATCATGTCCATCGCAATTCTCCGGTTAACCATATCCTGGAGAACAGAGGCAGAAGTCAGAGTTGCTGCTGGGTCAATCATGTTCCTGTGAAAGCAGCATTCTGCTGGTTGTTACGAACCCCTGGATTTTTACCCAAGGATCATCCATTACCTTATCTATGATGCCAAGCAATTCATACATACTGTGAAAGATAGTATCTAAAATTATTAGGGGAAAATAACTGAGTAACATGTATCTTCCAGGAATTTCTATAGTCAAAGTATATAGCCCCTTGCCTCAAATATACTTAACAATTAAAATAATTGGAAAATAGTCAAAAGATACAACTAGATGTTGCAGAGTGAATCTAATTTCTACAGTAATATTTAATTACTCAGGAGAACAGTATCAAAGGTGACCAGATTCAAACTTACTAAGTCTCTCAAGTTTTCCCTCAGTGATTAAGATGTTCTAAAAACTCTGTCCCCATCACCTTCTACAATTTGTACAATGTGAATCAATTTGAATTTACAGACTAATTTCTCAGTTGAATCTTTAAAATAAGTTAAACAGCATATCCGTGTATAGGGAAAAAATGCTTGGTTATAACAGGTTTTGACTACAGGAATTAAACTGTGTGCTTACATTTTCTGAGTTAAATAACAAAAAACAAAAATCAAAGTACCTCTCTCCTCCCTTGAAGACTCCTGAAATTTGAAAACACAGACAAATGAAACCGCATGTGGCCGTACCGTACGGCGTGGCGGTTTAGAACCTGGGCTCTGGAGACAGACAGGGGCCCTGCGTCCCAGCTACACTGCTCAGTGGCTCTTATTCTATAAATTCTTCCATCAGGCATATCCCTAAAGTAATCTAACTTAACGTTAACAGAAGTGACCAGAGCTTGCCCAAACTGAAAACTGTCCTTTCAAAACAATGCCTTGGGGAAGCCCATCATTTAATAAAAAAGCTGCCAATGCACCAAGAAATATTTATTCATTTCCACTGGATTGGTTCTCAGAACTTGGGTACGTTTTTCTGAATAATTTCAATGAGGCAAAATGTCATTCTGACTAAGAACCTGTAAGTTTCTGAAAGAGAAAGAAATTGTTCAGAATTATATCTGACTTATAAGATGGGTGATAAGTCTACATAATAGCATTTTGGACAGAAATATTATATGGAAAGAGCAATCATCTATGATTTGTGAATCAGCTGTAAAGCCAAATCTCAGAGGAATTTCTAACTAATCTTCAGCAGTGACAGCATAGGAAAAAAAAAAAACCACTGAAGGATTATATAGCACTTACAAATATGAATTCTGATTCGTAAATAAGCATTTTCTAAATCCTAATTATGGGCTAGGCATTAGGAGTTAGAAATATGATTAAGACAGAGTTGATAACTTCAAAATTGAAAATTTGGTGGGTGATTCACACATGAAAATAGGGGATTGCAATAGAATGAAAAATATATAAATATAATATATATAATAATAAAATGTGTATAATATATAATATTAGATACTATAAAATATAAAAATAATATAATTGCATGAGTTGATGTCAGGTGGTGCTGAGGAAGCTCTGAGAAGCCCCTAATCCTGCCTGGCAGGGTGGTGGCCATGGAGGCTACATGAAGGGGACAGCCGAACCGAGTGCTGAAAGATGAGTCGGAGTGTGACATACAACGAAGAAGAGCACAACGGGCAGAGGCGCAGTGTCTGGAAAATCACAAACAGCTTAGTCCAGCTGAAAAAGTCAGGGGATACTACATCATGAAGGGTTTCAAAGTCACTCTTCAGAATTAAACCAAAGATTTTCAAGCAAGTGAGTGACCACAATTAGATTTATTTTAGAAATATAAACCTGGCAAGACAGTGAAGGAGGAACTGAGAAGGGGCAGGACTGAAGTCTGAGAGTCTGGACAGGAAACGATGACAACAAGCAAGGGGTGAGGACACGAGAGGCAACAGGAAGAGCAGGGGGCGGGGCCCAGGGAGATACTTTAGAGAGGAAGAGACAGAGGTCAGACTTAATGTGTAACAAGGAAAGAAGAATCACAGATAAATCACTGGTTTTGCAGTTAGGTGTTGGGTTGGAAATGGCAATTTGCAACTAATCAAGGAAAATAATTCAGGAAAAGAAAGGCCTGGAGTAGAAAAATTCAGACTCAGACATGCTGAGTTTGAGATGTGGGTTGTTCACTAGATGAGGTCTCACAGGTAGTCGAGCACACGGGTCCAGAGAACAAGAGAGATGTCAGAATGAAATGCTTAGCTTTGGGAGGGATCCAAACGTAGACAGCAGGCTGTGGGACTGTGTGTGTGTCTGTGTGTGTGTGGGCCGGGGGTAGGTAGAACGTGATAGCCAGGAAAATTAACACCACTATGAAAAACAAAGAAGACCTCAAACATTGACGGGCACCTGAATTAGGGGAGGCAGACTGGCACACTGAGAACAAAGAGGAGGTAAGAAGACACAGTTTAAGAGATGGAAGGTCAGTCTGTGGTGCCATATACTTCACCGAATTAAAGTTCTTATGATTTTTGCTAAACAAGTTTTGCTGGAGTACTGTAGTCGAAACCCAGGTTACAGTGGATTTAGTGAAGAAGGAGGCAAGAAGCAGTAAAGAGAATGATTAACAGCTGATCTGGGAGGCCCTACTATGTGCCTGCACCACAGTGAGCACATTACAGACAGGACCTCACTGGAGCCTCGCTCTAACCCTACGAGGTAGGAAAGGTTAATCATCTTATTTTATAGCTGAAGAAACTGAGGCCCAAAGAGGATAGATATCTTGTCCAAAGTCAGCTGGGTGACTGGTGACAGAGGTGGGTCTCAATCTTCAGTTTTTTAACTTCGAAGTCCAGTGTTCTTGCTCCCTCATGTTACACACACTGCTGTTTTGAAAAGCGTGGCTGTGCAGGAAGGGAGAGAACAGTGGCGAGAGTCAGTGAAAGCAAGCGTGGGGAACTGCTTATAATTACGTGTAAAAACGGAAGATGGAGGCGAACTGGGGAAAAGGCTGCAAATCCAGGACAGGGTCTCTGCCAGTGTGGTATGTTAGCAAGGGACAGAACTGGAATTCTTTGGTTCTTCTCTATCACTTATCACAGACTAAACTTTCAGAGCAGGATCTTTTCTGTTATGGGTGAAACTAAAGAATGAATTGCTTCCTTTCAAAATATACATTTCAAACAAACAAAAAATTAGAGAATTTAAAAGTCAACACTACCATGTAGACATCAAACTCATCCAGGCATCTGAAAGGAGATTCAGCAATGGACCACAGAGAAAGAATGAAGCAAACTGTAGAAAAAGAACGTTCACCGCCAGATAAGGCTCTCATGTCATTGAAAGCGGCTTTGTTTCCCTCTCCAGGCTGAACCTTGAATGAGTTGACAAAAAACAAAGTATAGGAAAAAAACAGATTAATTTCTTTACAAAAAAGATTGGCTACCATTAGAAAGGATGAATTTATAGTAAAAAAAAAATCACTTAGTGACTTGGAAATGACATCTATTCAAAATATTTTAGAGTAAAACAGTGAGCTGTGTAACGGTGGTTTCTGTTTTATTGTGAGAGAATCAAACTGAAAACATTTTCTCACCATAACCAGATCTAACATACCAAAGTCCAAAGGCTTAATAATAAAAGTACCAACGTTAGTCCAATTTCATTTTTTGCATGTAGATATCCAGTTTTCCCAACACGATTTATCAGAGACTATCCTTTCCCCATTGTATATTCTTGGCTCCTTTGTCAAATATTAGTTGGCCACATATGCCTGGGTTTATTTCTGGGCTCTCTATTCTGTCCCACTGTAGACCAATTGTGTCTATTTTTATGCCAATAGCATACTGTTTTGATTGCTATAGCTTTGCAACATAGCTTCAAATCAGGAAATGTGATGCCTCCAGCTTGTTCTTTTTTCTCAAGATTGCTTTAGCTATTAGGGGTCTTTTGTGGTTCCATACAAATTTTAGGATTGTTTTTTCTTTTTTTGGACAATGCCTTTGGAATCTCAATAGGGATTGCACTGAATCTATAGATAGCTTTGGACAGTATGGACATTTTAACAATATTAATTCTTCTGATTCATGTACAAGGGTTATCTTTCCATTTATTTGTGTCTTCTTCAATTTCTTTCATCAATGTCTTAATAGTTTTCAGTGTATAGATCTTTCACTTCCTTGGTTAAATTTCCTAAGTATTTTATTGTTTTTGATGCTATTGTAAATGGGATCGTTTTCTTTATTTCTTTTTCTCAAACATTTTAAGTGCAAAGTTAATCTTTTGTTACTTGAATTCTAGTGACATCTAGTGGTTAAACTGCATTCAAAGTAATTACCAAATGTCACAAGGACACAGGACCAACTTAAAGAGGCTCACACTGGTCAAAGAATAACAGCAGCAATCAATTGAAATACATAACTCTCTTTTAAAAATTTCTCTTAGTAAGTGTTCATGGGAACAATATAAAAGTAATTAGTGAGATAACATTTTCATATAATTTCCTAAGAAGACAGTATAAGTAACATTTGAAGGAACTCGATTTCATTTTAAGAGAATTCCAGATATACATATATGCACTCAAGGTGAAAAAACAGAGCACCAACCAGTTTTATCATATGTGTTTTAACAGATATACAGCTTCACGTATTTTCCAAAACACTATTTGAAAAATTATTTGGTTCTCAAGTGAGCATTCACTTATATTTTAATCTTCTAAGGGTTATAAAAATTCTGAATTTAAACATACACTGAAATTTTATATTTATCATCTGAAGTCTGAATTCTCTATGAAAATCCAAACACAAAAGCAACATAAGCAGTAAAAAGCCAAACAAAACCAACCAAACACACGCACACACACACACACACACACACACACACCCCAAAAGAAAAGTAAGAACTAAGTAACAGGATGCAGTCTTTTGCTCCCAAACTGCATCTTGTATCATTCTAATGAATGAAGCCCCAGATAAATTACGGAGATCTAAATTTTATCCCTGGCCTATTAGTAAACCTATCATGGGACTTCTGCCTCAGTTTTCTTATTTGTAAAATGAAGACTAGAAAACTTGAAGATTCTTAAAGCAATAATATTCTGTTGAATAACAGCGATGATAGTGTCAGAAAATCTAGTTTCAGTTGTCTTGAACAGTTATGGCTCTGGGGATAAATTATCCAAACACCTAATATTTTCTTCTTTTTTTTCACTTTTACTAGAGTATAATTCGTATACAGTAAAGAACACAAAGCTTAAGTGTTTAGCTCAAATAATTCTGACATATACGTACACATATACACACACACCCGGGTAACCACTACTCAGATCAAGACAGGACATTTCTAGCATCTCAGCAGATTCCCTGTGTCCTCTCCCGTCAACTACCAGCCCCTAAAAGGTAACCACTATTTTGACTTTAATTACTGTAGATAAGTTTTACTGGTTTTTGAAGAGTTCTGAAAAGTGGAATTGCTTTAATAGACCCTGCAAGACAGGTTTCTAACTTAGTTCTACCAAATTATACTCCCACTAGCAAGGTGTAAGCGTTCTAAGTCCACAACCTCACCCACACAAGGTATTGTTCATTTTAGTCACAATAACAGGAGTGGGATAGTAACTTACTATGGTATAAACTTGTATTTCTCTGATGACTAGCGATACTGAGCACTTTTTCATGTGCTTATTCACCACTTGGCGAATTAATGACTTTTAACCATTTTTAAATGTCTTGTCATTCTTTTTCTCAATTATTATTATTCTTAAAAATTTTTAGATGAGTTCTTAGTTGCATATCTGTATGGCAAATTATTACTTATTCTAAGTATTAAAATGGAAGTATAAAATTTATGGCAACTAAGAATAGTAAGCAAATATTTGAGAAGTTTGCCCCAATTATTTAGAGTGCGTAGTTGCTTTTGACCTCCTGACTACACTATTTTTAATGCTATATCCCACACTCCTCCTTTAATGCATGTGACTAGGATAGAATCCAGACACACAGACTCCACAATTTGAAAGTGGTGGCTTCGTTTATATAAAAGAGGCTAGATCTAGGGATACCTTCCAAAATAAGTAGCACAAAGACAATTACATGGGGTCAAACATTCTTTGAGAAATTCTTTTCTGGCTTCCTATAGTGGGGCCAGAGAATACAGACTTTCTATAATGTCCCACGTAATTTAAAATGCTACATGACCCAGCAATCCCACTACTGGGCATACACCCTGAGAAAACCATAATTCAAAAAGAGTCATGTACCAAAATGTTCATTGCAGCTCTATTTACAATAGCCAGGACATGGAAGCAACCTAAATGTCCATCATCGGATGAATGGATAAAGAAGATGTGGCACATATATACAATGGAATATTACTCAGCCATAAAAAGAAACAAAATGGAGTTATTTGTAGTGAGGTGGATGGAGTTAGAGTCTGTCATACAGAGTGAAGTAAGTCAGAAAGAGAAAAACAAATACAGTATGCTAACACATATATATGGAATCTAAGGAAAAAAAAAAAAAAGGTCATGAAGAACCTAGTGGCAAGACGGGAATAAAGACACAGACCTACTAGAGAATGGACTTGAGGATATGGGGAGGGGGAAGGGTAAGATGTGACAAAGTGAGAGAGTGGCATGGACATATATACACTACCAAACGTAAAATAGATAGCTAGTGGGAAGCAACCGCATAGCACAGGGAGATCAGCTCTGTGCTTTGTGACCACCTAGAGGGGTCGGAGAGGGAGGGAGGGAGATGCAAGAGGGAAGAGATATGGGAACATATGTATATGTATAACTGATTCACTTTGTTATAAAGCAGAAACTAACACACCATTGTAAAGCAATTATACTCCAATAAAGATGTTAAAAAAAATGCTATATGAATTTTAAAAAGGAACCAGTGGAGTGAAAAGAGAAGGTAAATATTTGTCACTGAAAATAAAATTCCTAATTATCACCATAAGAAAATAATGTGGCTGTCTGGGGGGAAAAAAAAAAAGCTAAAGTAATGGCTTTAGTCAGTAAAATCAATTTAATTTTCAACACTTTGGCAAAGACTATCTTTAACTTCAAAATAAGTTATTTTGTTTTCCAATGACAACAGATCAAAATATCATCAAAAGAAACGAAGCAGCTAATTCTCCTAATGACTAACATGCAAAGAGTTAAGATACTTACGGATATAGTAAGAGTTTCATTCTTGTGGTCAAAATTCATTTTTCCACAATAGGCCCGCTGGGATAATAAGTTGTCAAAGTACAATTTGCATCGTAAAGTCAAACACCTTGAAGAAAGAAATTGGGCACACTAAAAAGATTACAGAGATACAGAACTGTATACTCAGCATGATCTTTACACCAGCATGTAAGGCCAGATGAAAATATGCCAAGATGTTAACACTGGTGCCCATTTAATAGGTAAAATTCTAGATGATTTTTGCCTGTGTCTTTATATTTCATTCATGTCTCCACATTTTTACCACTTCATTTCCTTTTTTAATAAACAAACATCGATAAAATGAATAAAGATATCATCCCACATATAATGAAACCCATTATATTACAGCCAGTCCATATGAATGTATCAATCATTCAACTAATTTATATATCACCCTAATACAGAAGACATGAATCTTGTCCTTGAGAGAATTAAACTCTAGTAGTGTTAAGATAATGGTAAACTGCCTATTCATTTGCTTGTCTCCTCCTAACTTTACAGTAGCAAAAAGGGCAAAGGCAATCTCTTAATCATGCTGTATCTGTAATACCTTACGCACTGTCTAGCACAACGTGAACTTCACTTATTTGTCATATGGCATTCTGCTGTAAGGAAGAGCTTTCCCTTCTTCCTCATTTATTTACTTACCACCTTTCTATTTATAAGGATGCAGTCACAGGTTCTTATTTTATTCATTGGGTTATCATCCATTACTGTTCTTACTTATTTTGGTCTTCAAATTGTCCCAGATTTTGCCAATGGAGTCCCTTCAAGCTGCCTATGTCCTTTTATCATGACTCCACATTTTTGGGGGGCACTTCCTTACTTTCTGGCATAGCAAGAGGCTCATCTATACCTTCCCTGCTCTGCTCCAGTATCATCAGCCATTTCTCAAAGGAACCTTGATTCCTTTTGTTGGGGAATGGTATTTAGAAAATAAGATCTAGGTGACAAGTGACTGGCTATTTTTCTTAGCATCTTTGCTCCTTAATGAGTCTAAGGCTCCTTTCTTCAGAATAACTATCGTTTTATTCTTTTCCCTCCCGATTCCCTTCCTAAACTGTATTAAATCTCCACATTAGAAAATACTGATAGTCTGAGTTTTCTTTTGCTGCCACAACTATTGCTAGCTGGTTTTCAGAATTTTCCGTTAACTTTTCTTTCTTTCAATACTGATATGTATTCTTCAATTGCTTCCACTCATGGGATGACTAAAAGAGACTGTCCTCATAAAATGGCAAGGTTCTCCAGTGTAAAGAGATAAACAATTTAAAAAATTTGACCATTTTTATTGTCCTCCCAAGATTGGATAAACAATATAAAGCATGTCAGTGGTGAAGAAACATATCAAGATAATAAACTAAATAAGACCAATACCTTTACAGAAAATATTCTAAAATTTTCTGAATAACAATATGAAAACGAACCCTACTGCTTCTGGAGAAGACACAGTAATAGGCATTAGATTTACTCTTCTGCGTGAAACAACTAGAAAACTGGACAAAATCTATGAAGCAAGAGTTTTTGGACTCTGGACATCAGACATCGCATTCAGTTCCAGTCAAAACAATCTCTGAAAGATGGGAAACAAACAAATTGAGCCCCGTGAATGCCCCAAATGACTTTTATGTTGAGAGTAAAGGGGAGTGGAAACCCAAGCAGAGTCCAGAAGTCTTCCTGTTTAGGAGTCTGGGGTGGCCAAGGCACCTCCAGTTCACGAAGCAGAGTGTGGGAAAGAGGGCAGCACAGAGCGAGCTCTAGAGGACCACAGAGGCGGGTGGGAGAGCCTCAGGCTGAGTACCCTCCTCATCAGTGTCAGTGTAAGGATACTGCCCGAGGCTGGTGAGAGAAACACCCAACAGAAGCAGAAACAACCCCCGAGGTCACCCAGAGCCAGGAATAGTTCATATTCCCAAAGGCACGAGTGGAATAACCTCACAACATATCAGTAGAGGACCCAGAAGAACACAGCTTCACAGGTAGGAAAAAAATCAGTCCTCCACCAAAGCCTGCTCTGGTCCCACCTAACAAAACTGCAAGGCAGCCTCAGAAGGATAAAATTAAAAACTCTTCAAGTCAAGTCCTAATAACATGCATATAAAACTGAAATACACATTTCAAAAACTAAGCTATAGTTTAGTTAAGGAATATGGTCCAACATGCAAAGCCTGTTTCTCATTACGGCTTTATTTGAATTTCCCCATACGTACTAGAGCTAAATTAAAAAAAATTTTCTACAGTCTTAAGATTATAGTTTTTGGTATAAGTACAGTTAAAACACGTTACTGAGGGAATGCCATGGGGAAAACAGACGTTAGGCGGAAAGACAAGGGCTGCCTTGGATCCAAGTATATCAAAGGGCAACCCTACCCTATAAACTGTCCTTTATTTCTGTTGTTTGTGATTTTAGCTGAGGTTAACT
Source organism: Balaenoptera borealis (assembly GCF_965194805.1). NCBI lineage: Eukaryota > Metazoa > Chordata > Mammalia > Artiodactyla > Balaenopteridae > Balaenoptera > Balaenoptera borealis. The sequence goes on along the minus strand of NC_138871.1, from coordinate 78,971,094 downwards.
TATCTCTGTCCATCTGCACATTCCTGGGTATATTAATGACATCCAGTTTTGCTGATCCTGTACTCATTCATTCAACCAATATATATCAAGTTTCTACTATATTTCAGGCACAGTAGTAGGTACTGGGGATACAGCAGCAAACAAAACATAGATTCTGCATCCATGGAGCTACACCATTCTAGTAGATCATGGTAATCAACTGAGAAACTGCCTTAACATGTCCCATCAAAACTCGTATGCCTTAAGAACATGCAATGTCCAAGAGTGAAATAGTCTGTTAACAGAACCAATGAGCTTCCAAATGACCCATTTAAGCATACACTGAACAGCCATCTATAAGTTATACAGTAAAGCATATCTAATGCAGTTTAAGTTTAAAAAGCTCACTATAAAAGTCCCTTCAAATCCAGGATCCCAAGCACTACCACCATTTCTTTTCTGATTAAATCATGCAAGTTCTTTTAATTTAATTTTATTATTTATAAGGGAGAATGTGAAACAAAGAAAAAACAAAAATGTACAATATGTGGTAATATTCTTTAATGCACTTACCTTCTAAATTGTTGATATGTTTTATATCTATGGGTCATTATTTCTTCCAGTAATTTAATAAACCTTTTTAAAGTCCTTACTTTGTTATCCAGATCAAGATAGGTTTCTCTTGCTTCTTGATATTGCCTATTTTATGAAAAAAATGTTAAGTAAATAAATGCCATTCAATGAAACATAAAGTAAAATCTCAGATATATTTAATAGGAAGAACAGGGAGTGCAGGGAGCACTGAGAGGGCCCAGCAGTAGCAGGTTTCATAAATCTCCAGACAAATACACTGCCAGAATGCGAGCATGCAGCCCTGACTGGGGAGAGCTGTTAGCAGGGCTGGGCAGAAACAAAGTGCAAGCCCTAGAGAAGGCAGAGAAAGTAAGTGAAGAAAGTGCCCAAGTGGGGCCCAGAGTGGCTGATCGTAAGAGAATACCAGCAAATACAGATCTTCTAGCAAGGAAGGGATCACACCAGAAGGCAAGAAATGTTCCCCTTAGTGACAGATGCCAGTGCAGGAACAGAAGAACACAGGTTGGGCATTAGGATCCCCCCAGCCCCAGCCTGAACAAGACAAGGTCAAAGAGGCCGGGAAGACACGGCTTCTCAGGGTGCTACTGTGGAGGCAACAGCTCATTGCTGTAGTGAGGGAGAGAAAGATCCTGACAAAGGATGAAGGGCGAACCCTGACCAAGGCTCTCAGTGATCCGCCCCCCATCTTCCTTCAAATGTCCAGTCCCAGAAAATCCAACCAATTAAAAAACAAATAACAAAAAAAGCACAAACAAAGCACACATACAAAGATATTTATGGGGGGAAAAAAGCGCTGGGAAAGAGCAGCAAAACTCTCTCTACAGACAAAGAAAACTTATTACAACAATGTCATCACAAAGCAGATTAAAACTGTAATTGAACACGATAAATTAAAACAAAAGAAAACAAAACAAGACACAAGTGCTACCAGGAAGGAATACCTCAAAGCAGAAATGAAAGAACTGCAGGAAAAGATAAATTAAAGAATTCAAAGCTAACAGATAGGTAAACAACAACAGGTTACAAACAGACAAGAGGAGGAGAAGCATGCACTTGCAGAACCCAAGGTGGGGCAAGGGAGTGTAGACAAAAAGCAAAAAAGCAAAGACATGAGACAAAATGAGATGATGCATAGGAACAAACAGACAACACAGAAAACATCAACAGACAAAGAGATGAGAAATCAGAAAAACAAACAAAACAGGAAAAAAACCCAGATAAAATGGTTAGACAAATTAACTAGAGAAGAAAAAATACATGCAACATATGTACAACTGAAGACCTCTAAAAAGAACACTAGACAACAGAACAGAAAATACTTAAAAGTAAAATACCAGAAAACTTTTAAGAAGTAAGACTTAAATCTATATATTTTTAAAAAAAGCACTGTGTATACCAAGGAAAGGATCACAGAATTTGACATTCTGGATAAGTTACAGAACGTAACAGATGAGCATCATGATACACAGATACTCAGGAGAACGGGGCTTTTATACCAGGCTAAACTCTTATCTTTCAAACTCAAAAGCTAGACACAAATAGTTTTGAACTTGCAAAAATACAAAAAATATTACTCCTATGGCCATTCTTAAGAAAACAATTAGAGGACCAATAACTTTTCAAATGGCTAAACAGCCGTTTGGAAAAAGATAAAATACATTCCTCACATCAAAAATATTCACAGAAAAAGAAATACAAATAAATGGTTCTTAAGACATGAAAAGATGTTAACCACATTTAATAGAAGTGAAATGCAAATTAAAATTACACTGAGGTGTATATATATATTTTTAGGAAATATATTTATCAGCAAAAAGAACCTAAGATAATCACACATTGTTTAGGCTGTGGGGAAACAGGCACTCATTGCTGATAGGAGTGAAAAAAAAAGGACAATCCCTAGAAAGGGGACTCTGCCAAAATGGAGTTTATCCTATTAAAAAAACAAAAACCAAAAACCCGAATTTATACAAAATAATGCATGTATAAAATTATTTGTTGTGTACCACCATTTATAATAGCAAAAAATCAAGTTAGAACTCAACTATCCATCAGTAGGAGATGATTAAATACTCTGAAACATAAAAACACAATGAGAAAATGCCTATGTACTGATATGGAAAGATCTACAAAATATATCATTAAATCAAAGAAAGCAACCTAAAACAGCTTAGTGTACCACTTTTTGTATCTGCAAGGATGAAAACACATACTCATATCATCTTGCCTTTGCATACAGAAACATGAAAGCATATTTAATAAATTAATTTAATAAAATAAAATAAAAGTGAAAAAATTCATTGTCTGCCCTTTCACATTATATTTTTAAAACATGTAAGGTATTACCTATTTTAAAGAAAAACTTATTACTATTTTTGTTTCTTCCCCTTTTTCCCCAAAGTTTGTGAAAACAGAATTGAGATCACTCCTGTTCCCTGCCTTTTTTAATATGAAAAATTCTTCATAAAGTTTAATAGCTATAATTTTCTACTGTAATTCAATCATTATCATCCAGTTATGCAAAATTTCTAATTGTTTAGTGTTACACAAACTACTATGTATAAAATAAATAAGTTACAGGAATATATTGTACAGCACAGGGAATATAGCCAATATTTTATAATAACTATAAATGGACTACAATCTATAAAAATTCTGAATCACCATGTTGTACACCTGAAATATAATATTGTAAATCAACCATATCTCAACTAAAAAAACACTAATGCTGCAATAAACATCCAAGTATAAATTGTTTTTTTCATTTTGGATTATAACAACAAAATTACTTGGCCAAACTGAAATTTTTAAAGGCGTTTAACATAAACTACCTTAAAACTTTTCAGAAAGACTAATAATAACATCTAACATATTATGTATCCTATACATTGTTTATTATGGGTTATCTCATTTAATCTTCATAACAACTCTATAAGGTAAGTACTATAATTATACCCATTTTACAGATGAGAAATTTGAGGTTCAGAGCAATTAGATAACTTTCCAAAGTCAGTTTAGTAGGTAACAGAATTGCAATTCAAACTGAGGTACTCTTGCTTCAGAACCCGCGCTCTAACTAAACTAGAGCTTCCATTTTCACAAGTAATATAAAAATATCCATTTCACTGAAATCTCACTGACATGAAATATGCGTTCTTTTCATCTTGATATATATGAAAATGGCTTCTAATTGTTTTGCTTTGCATTTCTTTGATTACTTCTGAAGCTGAATATCCTCATGTCTATATGAATCTTACAGGTATAAAAATGGCAATTATGTTAAAATGTCATTCTGTAATGAGTTCTGTAATAATTCCGAAGGAAAAAAGTTTATTATTAATAATACATGTATGAAAGGCTAGTTTAGCTATAACTATATGCCATAGCAACACTTTACCCAAATTTAAGATTTATATATAAATGTTATTTTTTGTCTATTATATATCTATGGATAATATCATAAAGTAGAAAAGCGAGCAATCACTTACCTCATTATTTCCTCTCGATCTCCATGACTAGCATGTTCTGCCTGTATCTTTTGTCTTAATCTATTAATTTCTTTGTCTAGAATTGATGCAGATTTTTTTACTTCTATCCGCTCTGGGCAGATTTGTCTTGCTTGTGACATTTTCTCCTAAGATAACAGATGTTTAACTTTAAAACTCTTCTTTGATATAACAATTCACTGTACTACTTGTGCCAAAATATGCAAAATAGAATTCTGAACTTATGTTTAAGAAATGTATTTTAATTACGTTTAATATCATTATTGTTCTAAGCTTTATATTGAGAATACGGTCCAGAGTTGTCATAATCTTCAAGAGAAAATTGCATTGGTGTACACAACTTTAATAATTTGTAAGAGCTCCATAACTTCCTAGTGAAACAAATTTCAAGTAGCAGTTATGAAAGGTTTGGCACCCAGGGTGCTGAGGTCAGACACAGCATTTTGTGTGTTTTAGGATGGATTCTGAACATCAAGTAGTACTGAAAACACAAAGACCCTCGTGTTTGTAAAATATTAAACATAGTATTTATATTCACGACATTTGTAGTACAGTAAGTTTTAAACAAGCAGGGAAATGAATTACAGAGTTTAAATCATTTTCCTAAGCCATGTAAAAGCAAAGCTGGAATTCATCTCTTTTAGGTTAAACCACGGTTGCCCTCAACTTACTCTCCTCTAAAAACAGGGCTGCTGCTTTCAGTTGTCAACGAAGGTTATCTAGTAAGTGGGAGCTGAACTGCAACCCAGCTTACAACCAAGTTACTCAGAGGCAGGGGAGCATTTTTCTGACATAAAGCTGTATGCACTTGCCAAGCTGGGCATTTAAGGAACTATTTCAGCAGAGGGAGTGCCATTTTCCAAATCACTCAGTGACACTACATGGGGATGCTGCAGTGCTGCCTAAAGTCCTCTTCATGTTGGTCTAAGAAGTCCCCACACTCTGAGAGTCCCTCAGTCTTTTCCTCTGTTGATTCACTGAAACAGCTGTTACTTCATACAAAACAGATAGTCATCAGACAACATGTCTATGTCTGGAAAAAATGACATTAGGAAAACACACTTTAATAATCATGACTAAGGGTATAAACAAAACATTAAAAAAAATGATGGATAACCTCTAGTTCTTTTTCTTTCATATCTAATTCTCGTTTCTTTTTATTTAAAGTAACCAAGTGTTCTTTTTGCTTGTCTTCATAATGCCGTTTCCCTCGTTTTTGGTTATCCACTTCGGAATCAGCAAGGTCCAATTCATCCTGTTTAAATAAAACCAAAATAATCTATAAAGATTGCTTTAAAAAATTATCAGCATAGGCATAAACTAATTGACAACTCAATAAAGTGGACAGGATTATGCTGCTTTAAGAGGCAAGTGTTATTAAGTTCATATCCATACGTTTCTGAAGAGAAATGAGGAGTTTCCCAAATTGAAAAGTCACATTATCATATTAAAGTTCTTGTCTGAAGTCTCCATACCTTATGGTGTTCTCAACTTTATTTTGGTAAACAAGGCGGTTTCCTGGGAAGCTACGATAGCCTGAAAAGACTTAAAACAATGCAAGTGTTGTATATTACAGAGGTACCTGACAGAGGAAACCTGGTTTTAAAGAAAGGTGAATTGGGGTGGAGGAGGAAAAGATGTGAAGAAATTTAACATTGACTTATTTGGTCATCATTTCTGGAGGTGTAACCTCATAATTTTGAGAACAAAATATAATTGTAAAGAAGCCATCCCAAGATCACTTTAAAGGGAAACAGTAGTAAACTATAAGGTAAAGATGCATATTGTAATGCACAGCAACCACTGGGAAAAAACCAAAAAAACAAAAATTGTAGCTAAACAAACTAGTAGAGGACATTTTAAAAAGGAATACTAAAAATTACTTGGCTAATCCCAAAAGAAAGAAATAAAGAGAAGAAACACAAACAAGAACAAATAACAGCTAACCATTACTTTTAAGATGAAATAACAAGTGCTTTCTTTTTAAGATTAAGTGCAAGACAAGGACGTGCAGTCCCATTGCTTCTATTTAACATTTATTGGAGGTCCTGGATGGTTCAATTAAAATAAGGAAAGGAAATAAAAAGTATACAGATTGGACAGGAAGAATCAAATTGTATTTAAAAGAGAGATGACTGTGAATAAAGAAATTCCAAAGAAAAAGTTTTGAAATTAATAAGTGAGTTTAGAAAGGTCACTGGATACTAGGCCAATACAAAAATCAGTAATATTTCTACATAGAATAATTGAAAAATGAATTAAAAATCTACAACATTTACTATAGTACTAGGTACTTAACCAAGAGAAATGAAACCCTATCATACAAAAACCTACACTTAAAGGTTCAGAGCAGCTTTATTCATAACCACCAAAACTGAAACCATCCAAATGTCCTTTAATAGGTGCATGAATAAGCAAGCTATGGTACTTCCATACAGTGGAATTATTACTCAGTAATAAAAAGGAATAAGCTATTGATCAGATAATGATAACATGAATAACTCTCAAATACACCATGCTAAATGAAAGAAGCCAGACTCAAAAGGTTACATATTATGATTCCACTTACGTGATATTATGTACAAGGCAAAACCATAGTGATAAAGAGCAGATCAGTGACTGCCAGAGATTAAGGGCGGGGGAGGTTTGGCTACGAAGGAGCCCTGTAAGGGAATCTGGGAGGGGGGGAGGGGGGAGGGATGTTAGAACTGTTCTGTATCTTGATTGTGGTGTTGGGTACACAACTTTATGCATTTGTCAAAACTCCTAAGCGTACACAAAAAAGAGTAAATTTTACCCTATTTAAAATTAAAAGATGATTTATTAAAAGTGCTATACTTAAAATAATGTAGATGAAAGAGAAGATCAAGAGCTCTGGAAAAATCCATCACTCAACTCTTCTAATTACTCAAACGACAGCTCTAATCACGATAAAGATGCCAACGCAGAAGACACATGAGAAAGGTTAAAAAAATTAATTCATGAAATGCAAATGGAAACAAAGCAGTGTTTCTAAATGTTAAACATATCACTTTGTACCTGTGATTTTCTGTTCATGTATAATTAAATTAGTAGACCGAATGTCAAGTACAGATTTTGATTATTTTGCCTAATAGTTTCATATATGAATGGCAACTAAAATATATTTTCCTTTGTTACTGGATTTTTCCCTTGTTATGGGAATCTGCCTTCTATTTGAGTACATGCGGTAAACAAATTTCTTTAAAGGAGGCATAGCCTGGTGAAAAGATTTTATTTAGAAGATTATATATATATATATATATATATATATACACACACACACATAGCCACCAATTGCAGCAGCTTTCTCAAATACTGATATACAGCTTGACTTCTGTATCATCAATTTGGATGTTTTAAAAAATAAACAGATTTCCAAACTCCACCTTTGGAGATTCTGTTTTAGTAGGCTGAGAATCCCTGAATCTCAATTTTTAAAATGGCTCTTGATTTAATAACCACCCAATTAAATTTTAGTCAGTTTGCTTTTTGAGCGTAGTACTGGACACACATACTACGATGATCATGTTCAGCCTCAAGAATCACAGTTACAAGGAAAAAGAAACGAACACAAACCAAAACAACAGCATCAAGGAAGACAGAATATTTGGAGATATCCCGAAAAGAAAAAGAACACGTGAAGTATCTAAAAATTGCAAGTATTTACCTCATATAAAAGAATAGATGTAGGCTATTCGCTGACCTAAGAATACAATTTACTGCATCTTGTTCGTACTGCTAAAAATAACTATCACCCAAGGTAGACACTTAATAATATACAGCTTTTATAGCAGAGTTCTATTAAAAATAAAAACATTGTTATATGGAGTATGGAGATACTCTGTTCCTTTACTTTGAGGAGAATGAAAGAAAATGGGTGCCATTTACATAGTAGGAGATACTACAGTTAGAAATTGGAATAGTTTATGAAACAGAATGGTTGAACACTAAACTTTCTAATCATTTTTGGTAGAAACTTTCAAAATAAATATGTCCACGTTTGCTTTAGGGAACCAAATCAGCTTTCTAGAGCCAAAGGGGTCAATTATATCAGGGCAGATCTGTGCTGCTTAATCTTTTCTCCTAGCAACTTTAGAAAGGGAAAGACGTGACTTATAAAATAGGATGAAAAGAATTTAATGTTCTTTTCTCCACGTTTATCATGGCTTTTGACTTGTCCTTATATATTTAATAAATTTATATCATAGGTATCATCAAATTTAAAACTAAAAAGAAACCAAGAGAGTATTTCTTTTAATTTCATTTTGTTGATGGTGAAACAGACTTAGAGATATTAAAGGCCAGTTAGTGACATTCATCCTGGTTTTGGGGTGAGGACTAGGTCGGATTAGATCTAAAATTAATTCTGATGTAGCCCTAAAAAGTTCAGCCTTTAAAAAAATACGCTGAGATGCTAGAAGGGACAGAATCATTGAAAAATTTTATTCTCTTTGATGTCTAAATAACCAATTTTAGTTACCCGACAACATTGGATAAATTGCTACAGTATGTATTATAGCCACTTGCTTCATATAACTCTACATCAATTATGAGGTTTTAAAAAGCTATAGATCATTAGATCTTGGAATTTTCAAAAGCATAGTCAACCTCAATCCAAATAAACACTCATTATCCCTATCAGAAACTGAGAGGCCCTCCTACTCCAAAATGCAGACCATCATTCTTGACGTAAGTCATGCTCCCTGTACAAAAAATTTAATTTGTGACTAAAGCATTAAGTTTGCAGTGTAAATCAAAATAAACTGTTCAAAGGGAGAAAAATATTGAAATCTTATGCCAAGATTACAATGACTACATATTTGAACAGAGTATTCCACTCCTCACCACTCCTCTGACATAAAATGAACAAACATCCTGATAGCAAACAGATTACATTTAGAAGCTGCTAATATATCACAAAGACAGTTTCGGAGGAATTAAATTCTTTTGTTAGCCAAATATTCTTGGTTCTGTTGTTACTGACGGCTATTGGGATGTCATATTGCAAAGCAAAACCCTCTTGGCTACTGGCTGACTGCATGCGGGTTTACTGAAGGACGCATCTAGCTTTCACTTATTTGCAACCAAGGCAAGGAACTTAAGACCAAGAATTCATACTGCCTTCTGCCCATATGTTCTGCTCTTGAACTTATCTACGGACTCCCAATTCCAGGAGTTGCGTTAGCCTACACGTCCCTAAAAGAACAGAACACAGCTTATCCTTCATTTTTTGTTTTTAATTTTAAGCTATCTGGGACAATTTGGGTGAGAATTGTTTCTTTTCCTATATTGTTTTAGCATACTTTATCATTTTAAGTTTCCCTGCTCAATCCTTCACCCATTTAAAATTTTCTTTTATCTCATCTTTGTTTTAACTTCACTGCTCTAATTTCTGAGTTTTGAATTCTCTCTCTCCTATTCCTGACAATTTTCATACTTATTTTATTTCTTCTTATTCTATTTTCTTTTAAAAACTAATTTTGTCTTCTTTTTTATCTTGGACTTTTTGTGTTTTTAATTCTAATTTCCTGTAGTAACTACTATTTGTCTTTTTCAACAGTATCCTTAATACTTTTTCCTTCCTCACAACTTTATTATTAAAATTTTATATTCTTCTTAATCAGTAATTTATCAGTCTATTTTCCCATTTTTTATTCTTATCTCAAATAGAAAAAAAGTAAACCACCTTGCATTACAACAGCAGGCAGGAATCACAGCTCTATGGAAAGCAGCTGTAGAGAGGCCACTGCAAACAGAGAAAAGCTGTTTCTGCTCAGCTCCTCCTCTAACTTCCTTTAATAAATTATGTTTTCTAAAATTGTCAATGGAGACAATTACAGTAAAGTTCATATGCACGCAAATTCTTTTCAATTTTTAAAATATCTAAATACATTTTGATTCAAAGGGGTAATTTTCCTGCAAAAAAAGGGGGTTATATCATCAATAAACCTTTCTCCTCTTAAAACATACTATTAATTGTTCTCAATGTCTTATAAATAAAATTTGAGGTTTCAAGAATAATTGAGCTATTCATAAAAATGAGAATGATAGTAAGCTACTTGACAACAAAGCTATTAAACATGGTGAAATTTACAGAATTTAATTGTTAAATAACTTTATTTCCCTACTTTGGTTCCAAAAAGTATGTGCTTTAAAAAAAAAAAAAAAAGCTAATTGAATTCTAGCTGGAATATAATGCAGATATGTTAATAAATGGGAATTGGGTAGCATTTTATTTCAAGTTGGCTTTTATATCAACTAATTCTTCAGCTATTGAGGAAAAGTGGGACAAGAGAACAGGTAAGCACAGAAACAGTATAGACAGATAAGATGTCCTGCCTCTAGTTCTAAAAGAAGAAAAAAATCTCACAAAATAAAAAGGTAACAAAAGCTGTAATCTTCTGGGGGGTCAGAAATTTGGCAATTTATTCTCCTTAAAGGTGTGAGCAGAGTGTCTAATTCTAATTGATCTAATGATGAAAAGTTGGTTTACAGCCTGGTTTTATACAGTTATATTTACATTTAGCCATAAATTCTGTTGAGGTAATATCTAGCCAGTATACCACATATATAAAACTGAAACATAAAAAAATATATATAGTAGAGTAACAATAATACATACCTTAAGTGGATCTGCTAGCTCTGATAGCTGATGAATTTTCTGTTTAATTGCATCATACTTGTTTTCTGCTTCTATTTTCAGACTTTTAAAATGTTCCATATTTTCTTTTTGTTGTTCCATATTTTTCTCAACCATTTTCATTTTGATTTTATTTTCTTGAGCTTCGTCTTCCTGGCGACATTTACAGAGCATATAGAATTAATTAAAACACTTAAGTAATCAAATAGAAAAACAGTACAATTCTAGAAGAGGAGAAACTATAGGCTACAAGTAAATCAGATTAAAGACAAATACAAATAACAAATTATGATATTTTCATACTCTTAATAGTAAATTAGGAGGTAGAAGAAATAGGTTCAAAAATATAAAAGGATTACATTTAGAAGACAAACTATATTGTGCTTGAGGTCATAATCAAAAGGGGTAACTTTTATTCTATCTACTCACTTTTTCTTTCAAAATACAATGTATATACATATATATCTTATGCCAGACAATGTGTTAGACGCTGAGTAAACAAAAATAAACAAGACACAGTCCATACCTTTAAGAAATTTAGTCTATCAATAAAAGTAATGAAAGCAGAAAAACACTAAGTGGAAAACCAGATTACTAATAAAAAATGAAGACAAATTCTTATTAGAGTAAAGCTCCATCGGTGCAGGGACTTGATCTGTTTTGTTCACTGTTGTGTCCCTCAGCATTTAACATGATGCCTGGTAGAGGGTAGACAACTAGTAAATACTGATTCATTTTAACAAGACTCTGCAATCTATCTAATTCACTACTTATGGTAACCCAGGGAGCTAAGCTGAATGTCATAAAAAGATGTCTAAGAGAAATTAAAATAGAGTAACAAATATGCAGTGAATTAAAACCATTAACTTGGAAAAAAAAATAATGCAAAGAGACCAACTTCAACTGACTAAAAGATACCACTAATATTGATACTGATTAATTCTGAAAAAAACTATGCTAGGTAGTTTGGTTTGAAAGGGAACTATTTACATAATAAGCTCTGATAAAGTTTTATTTCATGTATCGACAGAAGAAGACAAAACCAGTTACAATGTATGCAAGTTACATATACAAAATATTAAGGAACTTGAAGGCCATACACCAGGTAGTTTCTACCTTATTTGTAAATGGACATAGTAATCATAAAAAGTAGCCTCAAAAAAGGATTCTTTTATAAAGCTGAGAGTAGATACTCTTAACTTAAATGACAGATTTGTCCTTTAACATTACATTTAAATTGAGGAAAAGAATCTTACCAAGGTTGCAATATCTACAGACTGGTGTTCTTCTATAGTCTCAAGTTCCCGAATTTCAGAAATACTTTTTCTTATTTTCATCTTTTGAAAAAAAGTATTTAGATTTTAGTAAATAGAAATAAATGAAAAATAAAAACAAAAACCCTGGGGAAGGATGTATTAATCAACAAAGTTCTACTCTGCTTTATGTTATAGAAGGATTCCATAGTTAATGAAAGAGACACATTAGTATTAAATGAACCAAAGAAAAGTATGTATAAAGTCTGCCTTGATCACCATTATTGCTAATCCACTCTCATGCAAAGCAGATATAAGTACTCCACCTTAGCATTTAAAATGATGACAGTGTTGAGTCCACAGAGAAAGTACTTTCCTGAAACACCCAGTCTCAGTTATGGAAAGATTACTCCAGTGGTTCTTTTTTTTTTTTTTTTTTTTTTAATATGAGGGCTAAAGCTTTTTTTTTTTTTTTAATTATTTACTTATTTATTTATTTATTTTTGGCTGTGTTGGGTCTTCGTTTCTGTGCGTGGGCTTTCTCAAGTTGTGGCAAGTGGGGGCCACTCTTCATCGCGGTGCGCGGGCCTCTCACTGTCGTGGCCTCTCTTGTTGAGGAGCACAAGCTCCAGACGCGCGGGCTCAGTAGTTGTGGCTCACGGGCCTAGTTGCTCCGTGGCATGTGGGATCTTCCCAGACCAGGGCTCGAACCCGTGTCCCCTGCATTGGCAGGCAGATTCTCAACCACTGCGCCACCAGGGAAGCCCACTCCAGTGGTTCTTAAAGTCCAATCCCACTATCTCCTGGGTGTCTCTGAGACTCTTTCAGAGGGTCCATGAAGTCAACACTATTTTCATAAAAACACTAAGGCATTATTATTTATTTATTTATTTAAAAGCTTTTTTTTTTTCTGCTAAAATAATAACTTTAATGGAAGATATAAGACAAAAAAATTAGATAAGATTTGGTACAGTATAAGACACCAGCAGGGTACAGTGCCAAATTAAGAACAGAAAAAAGGTCTTTAGAAGATAGCAGGTTCTAATATATATATGTATAACTGTTTCAATTTGTGTACACCTGAAACTAACACATATTGTAAATCAACTATACTCCAATAAAAATTTTTAAAAAAAAGGATAGTAGGTTCTAGCTATTTATCAAACTATATAAACTTATAAGTAAAGCATTACCAAATTAGTGTACCAGAGGTACCAAATTAGTATACCAAAGGAATGGGACTTAGAAAGACTGCATTTCTTTTTTGAAATTCAAAGCATCTCTAGGAACTAGAAAAGTTATTTTACAGATGACTACACTAAAATTTTAAACAACAACAAATGACCTACTAAGGCAACGTAAATATGTTTCAAGGCTAGAGAAACTATCCCCATACTTTCCTGGCATCACTCTAAACATAAGAATCGCAGTATGCTAAAACCTCAAAGCTAATATATTAAACATATTTGATATTTGGGGCTTTCTGAAATTATTTTTAGAATTTTACTTTACAAGTGGGAAATGCACTTTTAATTTTTTAATGACATTTTCCTCCTAGAGATAGAATTTAGACATTTATATCTTTTCAGAGCAAAAAAAGTCATCAAAATAGGAGACTAGCATAGTACCAGCCTACAGATAATGATTACACATGCATGTGTCTTTATTACTCTCCAAACCATTAGGAATTTATTTCAAACAAGGTTCTCTAAGCCTTCATTATTTGTATGCAAAATCCAGAGAAAACCAGTTTATCAAATTACGATTTAGTGGTCACGATCAGGGAAAATGATACTCTTCCCTGTGAAGAAAGACATGTCAATCGTTGCAGAGGCAATTTTGACCTCTTTTATTGTCTGTTATCCAGGACAAACCTTTGCCAATATCTAACTACCCACGGAATCAAATTTAAATAAAATAAAGTATTAGAAGGTAGCCCATATGATGGGTATAATTTAGATGATCTTAGCCTAAATTTATCTTTTGCTCCTCAATAAAGCACACTGACTCAGATATATGTTCCACAGATGATATGCTTTTTCTTAATCAGTGCAGAAATATAATTTGTACATCCTGAAAATATCTTTATCTGTCTATCCATGAAGAAAGCTTCCTCTTATTTGACTCTGTCTTGTTTTGAATATATAATTCAGAGGTTTACAAACTTTTCCAATGACTGTATTTCAGCTTGTGTTTCATCAGGAAACATTTGAAAGGATGTTTTTATTTTATAGGTTTACTATTTGAAATTCACTGTTGCTCAAGTTAGTAGTAGTGGGCAGTTTTCCTGTAGAGAGCAATTCCAAACACAATGAGTAGATGCCTGCTGGCTCTAATCAATAGGTTGTACCTCTTGTCCTTTCCCTATACTTGACCACATACTATTCTGTTGTCCATGGCCTCAGGCAAATCAAATTGGTCCTTTCTTCCCACCCCTCCCAAAAGGCCAAAACAGTTCAATGGCTAAGTTTTAAATAAGATTTATAACTGCCTGCAATAATCCTTTGAAGTTTTCTTACTAGAATGAAACATAAGTCTTAGGAGAGTTTCTGATTTACTTGTGGGGGGGAGAGTAACAAGCAATAGTCACAGTATTTTTAAACAGTATAACAGTTCAGTGAAGATTATACATCAACTGATGTTGCCCTAAGTTTTCTCAGTTTTAAATGATTTTGTTTTTAATTGCTAGGGAACAGGTTTAGACACAGGAAATAAAATACAGGCCAGTCCATTATTTACATGTTCTTCATCTTGGCCATGAGGTCTTCCAAGCTTTCACCAGAATCTTCCACTGTTACTTCAGGTACAGAATCTTCTTGCTTTTGGGGAACTGTATATGCCACTGTAATTCCTTCAGGTAAGTCAGGAATTGGACCTGAAGAATTTTTCAGTTCCTCTTCTGAAACCTCAGATACCAACTCAGTACCCCACTCATTGTCGTCATGTATTATCTCTTCCTCTTCTTGAACAACCTCCTGTGTGGGCAGTGCTGCTACCTTTTTCTTATATTCTTCCTGTTGCTTCCTACAATTTCTGTCATCACACTGAGGATTTGGCTTCATGGACATAGTAGGGAAAAAATCCTGCATTGCATTGTATCCAAGGTAAAAACTAACAGTACCAAAATTTAACAGAAACTTTAACACATTTTGTACCAAGATCCCAGCAACCACTCCCATAGTGGTAGGAAGACTGGCTGCACAAACACCTTCTCGTTTCAGAGTCTTCTCATCAATATTTGCAGCAACTACAAGCGGTGGAGCACACGCAAAACAAGCAGATTCTCCAGGAATTATGAGCTGTATATGCCCTGAAACTGCATTTTCACTGACCCCAGACTCCATCCATGTTTGTCCAAGCTCATGACAAGCTGTATTTATTGTCATTCGAGCTTCAAAACTGTCCACACAGCTAAGAACTAGGTCAACAGGTTTTCCTTCTTCTAACCCACCATTACTTATTCTATTCATGAAACGTTCAAAGTTTTCTACTGTGGTTATATTGTAGTTGTGTACTTCAAAAAGAACATCAGGATTAATGTTCCTCAAAGTATGTTCTGCTGCTTGAACTTTACTTAATCCTGCTTGATGAGGTTGGAAGAAAAGTCTATTCATATTGGCCAGTTCCACCTTGTCACAGTCAAAGAGCAGCAACTTACCAATGCCACATCTTGTCAGCATTTCAGCAGTCACACTGCCAACTCCACCAACACCTACTATTGCTACAGCAAAGGTACGGATTTTCTCATAGTCACTTACAATTCCCATTCGTTTCAATGCCATCAGGCGGCGTCTCCGCCGCTCCCGCGGGCCTCTCAGCGCGCCGTTTCCGGTGCGTTGCAGTCATCGTTCCCCCTCAAGGAAAAACCAGCCCTTTCAGTTTCCCTCTTCGCCCGGGCTGAAGCAGGGCCCGGGTCATCAGGGTCCAGAGCCGGCGGCCTGCGATGTTGCCTTTCCAACCGGGCGGCCAGGAGAATCCCCAGGATCTTTTATTCCTGGGCTCGAGGCCCTGACGGGCCCTTTTCTGAACCGGACCCTATATAGGTCTTCCGCCTGCCGGTGCATTAAATTTGGAGGCGGAGGAGGCTTCGGCGTTTGTATTTACCCGTAGTGACTAAAGTGGTTTTGCTTTCTTTAGAAATGAGACCTCCAACTCTGAGGCTGACTGAAAATTTTAAATCCAAACACACGAGGCCCTTCCGGCACTTCCTGACACGGCCCAAGTCGTGGGCCAGTGCTGCCCAGCAGCGGCACCTGGCGGGGGGGGGGCGCTTTTTTTTTTTTTAATTTATTTTATTTTATTTATTTTTGGCTGAGTTGGGTCTTCGTTGCTGTGCTCTGGCTTCTCATTGTGGTGGCTTCTCCTGTTGCAGAGCACGGGCTCTAGGCGCGCAGGCTTCAGTAGTTGTGGCACCCGGGGTCAGTAGCTGTGGTTCGCGGGCTCTAGAGCGCAGGCTCAGTAGTTGTGGCTCACGGGCTTAGCTGCTCTGTGGCACGTGGGATCTTCCCGGACCAGGGCTCGAACCCGTGTCCCCTGCGTTGGCAGGCAGATTCTTAACCCCTGCGCCACCAGGGAAGCCCGGCATTATTTTTTGTCAGACCAATTTTACTATCAATTTCTTACACGTGTACAGGAGGTTTATAACTATGATGTGTAATATTGCAACAGACTGATTACAGAAGCTGATATGACAGTTCAGGTGAATTTTATTAAGCCAGATGTTAGAGATTTAAAACAATATAAAAAACGTCAATCTTTTTGGTTTTGGAAAAGTTATTTTTCATAAAAATGTTATTTATGTTAACATATAATGGACTTATTATTTTTAAATGAATTAATAAACTTAAATTTTGCTTTAATTTTTAATAATATGAATACTGATAGATAAAACCCACACAAGCAAAAGCTCTTTTAAGATTGTAAAGGGGCTTGAGCCAAAATATTTGAGAACTATTTGTCTAACTAAATGAATGTTAAGACCTTAAAAATAACTTGGAAATGATTAAGCTGAGAAAACAAAATGATGTTTTTTTACCTTTAACTCTCTGTAATGTAGTTGGCACCTTCTAAGAAGTTCTTCATTGTGTTTAATATCCTTTTCAAGGGCAGACAAATGTTGCTGAAGATTTGCTATCTGGGCTTTCTTATTTTCAACCTCATTCTCCAAGTCACTTAACAGAGAAGACAGGGTAAAAAAATACTTTAAATTTACTTCTGAATATTACAAATATTTAGATCTTTACAAAGAAAGCCCTATTTGTAATAGCTTTTTTGCAAAACCTATGCAGTTAAACCAGTTCTCTATTCCTACCAAGTAATTCATAACATGAAAATACAGAGATTTCAAAAAACATCTTCTAAACTGGAATTAAATTTTACTTACTTCATTAGTAAGTATTTATGATTTATCTGTGGTAGGCATTGTGCACAGTGATAGGCAGAGGTAGAAAAAAAATTAAGGCATAAAAGAATCAAACAAAAAGGCAAAACATCAGGAAATAAACCATAACATTGAAATGTGAACAGGACACTGCACTATATGTCCACAATACGACGGGAACCTAAGAGTAAGTCTGGGAGAAGTGACAACTGACTTGTGTTCTCTGAAGTTGTCACCAGATGGACCACCTAGAGGAGAAGATGGAAAGAAATACACAAAGGCACAGAGAGGTGAAAAACAAGTAAGACTGAAGGTCAGTAAAACTGAAGGTCAGCTCAACATTTTCTGTGGTGAATACATGCTATGAATGTGTGGGGAGTGAAAGGGAAGGAGAGGACAATGAAAAGAGGTGGAGGATAAGGTCAGCAGATGCCAAAGCCATAAGGGGTCTCTATGCCAGCAGAGGCAACTGTCTTCAGAAGTGATCTTTTCCTGTCTCACTGACTCTCTCTTCTAAAACTCTGTGCCTGGTGGAAGAGAACCACCTGTGCAATTAAGAACAACTTTTCTCTGATAAAGAGTGTATGCCAGATTTCACTAAGATGCACATTTTTCCACATTTTAACATCTCTGAATTCTGAAATCATCTTCCAGTCCATGGTTCAACTATCAATACTTTTCTTTTTTACTGGTATATAAAATAATAGAGCATCTTAATTTGATGAACTATTAGAAACGTGCTACCTTGTGGAAGTCTCAAAATTAAAAACAAAAATCAATGATGTTAGCTGAATGAATGATAAACAAATGATAAAATGAGAAAAAGAGGAGAGTAAGTGTGGTATTTCTGGTAAAAATGGAGCCAGATGCAAAAACTTTTTCAGAGCCATCTTTCATCAACAGGAATCTGCCAGTGCTGAGTTGATGAGGGTATAGAAAAGCATACTTCATATACTCATAGTGTGAGAGGGGATTAGGGAATCAATTGTTCTGTAGTCATTTGGCAATTGCTATTAAATGATCAACTTATATAATAATAAAATAAAATTTAAATATTATTTATTTTAATAAATATTAAGGCTCATTTAATATTATTAAGTATTAAAAATATTAGTAATTGTTTAATGTTATTAAATATTTAAAATCAGGCCATAAATTGTATGTTAATAAAACAATGACAGTCATTTGGCAACAGCTATTAAAAAGTTTTTAAATTCACATATCCTTTGACTCAGCATTTTCACCATTTAGAATTTAATCGATGCACATACTTTCAGAAGTATTCCAAGATACACATGTGTGTTCTAACTGCAGCACTGCTACAGTAGGAGAAAACTGCAGATAACATGTATGTCCATCAACAGGAACTGGTCAGGTGGATTATGGAACAGCCATACCAAGGGGCAGCTCTAAGTGTCCTGATATGGAACCATTTCCAAGATGTAATATTGAGAGACAAAAAGCAAGACACAGAAACCATATGCATACTTATACACAGCACAAATGGATGAACCTTGAAAACATTATACCTAAGCGGGGGCAAAGGGCTTCACTTTTCATTGCATACATTTCTGTACTGTTTGAATTTTCTCACCATATGCTTATATTACTTTTAATCATTTTTAAAATGTCAACAGGGACTGTGGAGAGATGGAATTATGAGCTACTTTTGTTTTCCAATTTATATTTTCCGTAATTAAAAAACACCAGTGAATTTTTTTAAATTTCCAAATATCAGACAACTATCATACTGGTTCAGGTCAAAACAGATGACACAAATATCATTTAAGTATCATGATAACTTAGTACATTTTCAATCAATAAAGTTTATCAAGGTGAGAAACAATTTTTAAAAAACCAATGTTCATCTGGCTTTTTAAACAAAAGCTCTGTCCACTACACATTGATGCAAATATTTTAGCTAAAAATGAAGCCAATTATTAACTTCATAAGTAAGTCTTAAACCATTACTACTAAAATGCTAGAATCAGGGATCCTGATTTGCTGCTGATACACTTACTACCTTTTCCAAGAATGTCATACTTTTTTTTAAAGATGTGGAACACAAATGCACAAGGCATTTTTTGTTGAAAGAAAAAGCATGAATTACACACAGTAACACTACCATGATATTGCCTATACATTTGCATTCATGTTTGTTTGAGTACTATATAATTTAGTCTTACCCAGTTAAGAATTAGAAGGGCCTGATTTAAGTGTCATGGCACAGCGGACAAAAATTTATCACTTTACAGGTCACTTTTATACAGGTACGTTCAGACATTGATGAATTTTCATCTATCCTATCACAAAGATTCAGTGTCAATTTAAAATGTGTGTTGAGTGCTGTAATAACAAGTTGCAGGTCATTCAACAGTTTTCTGTTGCTAAAAAAGAAATTTTACTAAACTTTCCAATATTCACTATGGTTATTTTGCTTTATGCTGCTCTCATAATCATACAAAAATAACTAATATAATTTGAAAATCAGATATCTATTTAAAAAAAACCTCATTTCCCCCTATATATAAAAGCCATTTAGAATACTTTCACTTTTACTTAGTTTTCTTAGATAGTGCTTTTACCTAAGTTCTATGTTCTTCTGCTTGAGGTCTTCTAGGTCATTAATTCAGCTCCACCTTATCAATTCATCAACTGACAGTTCAGTTGGGAAAATCATGCTTTTTCGTACCAAAAATTCTTTTTGCACGCGTTTGAATCTTATTAAGTACCTTTAGTTTTTTGTTTGGCTTCTCACTGCGTCTCCTCTAGCAGCTCTACCTCCCTAAGCATTTGATCTAACAGTGCCGACTGATTTTTCTTCTAGAACAGTGCAACTCAAAGTACCAAGCAGAGACACAGCAAGGACCTTGAGCCAGAATGTATACCCACCACACTTGTACTCTCGCTGAGAAAAATCAGCAAAACTAAACAGTGGTATAGTGATGTAGCTAATTTACATTCTGAGTTAAGCTCCTTACCTCCTTGCAGACAGGTAATAATCAATGTGCAGACCAGCTCGTCAAGCCCAGAATACTGTCATCAAAGTCATGATGGAAAATAACCGTCAATCTAGAATCCTACATCCAGATAAATCATCTTTTAAGACCAAACAGATTACTCACAATTCTTCACTTACATAACTACTAATACAGTAATATGAAAAGAAATGAACCCCAAAGAACTAGTGGGAATAATACAGTAAAGCTACACTGGACACTAACCTTATTTCAGAATCCACATCTCTGCTGAGAAACTTAGGTCTTTTATATTCAGATGAGTAATAACGCCCTGCAAAAACTTGATCACCATCAGCAGTAAAAGCTTCTCTACAGTTTTTGGGTGGCTTTTGGGACTGCATTACTTTACGAGCTACAGAATTATTCTAAAAAAATAGAGGGGAAAATACATTTTAAAAAAATGCCAAAGCATTTCTGTTGTATATAATTTCAAAATATTACCTATTACCACTTTAAGATTCAAGTATTTTTATTTAAACATTCAAATGAAATAATTCCATGAGAAAAATAAAATAATTAAAAAAACAACTTTCAAGATTCAAAGAATTAAACTATTAAGAGTCTTAAAAACATAAGAAATGATGTTTTATGACAAACTGATATATATATTTTTGAATTTTATTTATTTTTTATACAGCAGGTTCTTATTAGTCACCCATTTTATACATATCAGTGTATACATGTCAATCCCAATCTCTCAATTCATCACACTGCCCCCCCCCCGCCGCCAGTCTCCCCGCTTGGTGTCCATACCTTTGTTCTCTACATCTGTGTCTCTTATTTCTGCCCTGCAAACCGGTTCATCCGTACCATTTTTCTAGGTTCCACATATATGCGTTAATATACGATATTTGTTTTTCTCTTTCTGACTTACTTCACTCTGTATGACAGTCTCTAGATCCATCCATGTCTCTACAAATGACCATATTTCGTTCCTTTTTATGGCTGAGTAATATTCCATTGTATATATGTACCACATCTTCTTTATCCATTCATCTGTCGATGGGCATTTAGGTTGCTTCCATGACCTGACTGGTGTAAATAGTGCTGCAATGAACAATGGAGGGCATGTGTCTTTTTGAATTATGGTTTTCTCTGGGTATATGCCCAGTAGTGGGATTGCTGGGTAATACGGTAATTCTATTTTTAGTTTTTCAAGGAACCTCCATACTGTTCTCCATAGTGGCTGTATCAATTTACATTCCCACCAACAGTGCAAGAGGGTTCCCTTTTCTCCACACCCTCTCCAGCATTTGTGGTTTGTAGATCTTCTGATGATGCCTATTCTAATTGGTGTGACGTGATACCTCATTGTAGTTTTGATTTGCATTTCTCTAATAATTAGTGATGTTGAGCAGATTTTCATGTGCTTCTTGGCCACCTGTATGTCTTCTCTGGAGAAATGTCTATTTAGGTCTTCTGCCCATTTTTTGATTGGGTTGTTTTTTTTTTTTCATATTGAGCTGCATGAGCTGTTTATGTATTTTGGAGATTAATCCTTTGTCAGTTGATTCATTTGCAAATATTATCTCCCATTCTGAGGGTTGTCTTTTCATCTTGTCTGTAGTTTCCTTTGCTGTGCAAAAGCTTTTAAGTTTCATTAGGTCCCATTTGTTTATTTTTATTTCCATTACTCTAGGAGGTGGGTCAAAAAATATCTTGCTGTGACTTATGTCAAAGAGCGTTCGTCCTATGTTTTCCTCTAAGAGTTTTACAGTGTCTGGTCTTACATTTAGGTCTCTAAACCATTTTGTTTATTTTTGTGTATGGTGTTAGGGAGTGTTCTAATTTCATTCTTTTAACATGTAGCTGTCCAGTTTTCCCAGCACCACTTATTGAAGAGACTGTCTTTTCTTCATTGTATATCCTTGCCTCCTTTGTCATAGATTAGTTGACCATAGGTGCATGGGTTTATCTCTGGACTTTCTATCCTGTTCCATTGATCTATATTTCTGTTTTTGTGCCAGTACCATATTGTCTTGATTACTGTAGCTTTGTAGTATAGTCTGAAGTCAGGGAGTCTGATTCTTCCAGCTCCGTTTTTTTCCCCTCGAGATTGCTTTGGCTATTCGGGGTCTTTTATGTCTCCATACAAATTTTAAGATTTTTTGTTCTAGTTCTGTAAAAAATGCCACTGTTAATTTGATAGGGATTGCACTGAATCTGTAGATTGCTTTGGGTAGTATAGTCATTTTCACAATATTGATTCTTCCAATCCAAGAACATGGTATATCTCTCCATCTGTTTGTGTCATCTTTGATTTCTTTCATCAGTGTCTTATAGTTTACTGAGTACAGGTCTTTACCAACTTAGGTAGCTTTATTCCTAGCTATTTGATTCTTTTTGTTGCAGTGGTGAATGGGATTGTTCCCTTAATTTCTCTTTCTGATCTTTCGTTGTTAGTGTATAGGAATGCAAGATTTCTCTGCATTAATTTTGTATCCTGCAACTTTACCAAATTCATTGATTAGCTCTAGTAGTTTTCTGGTGGCAGTTTTAGGATTCTCTATGTATAGTATCATGTCATCCGCAAACAGTGACAATTTTACTTCTTTTCCACTTTCTATTACTTTATTTCTTTTTCTTCTCTGATTGCTGTGGCTAGGACTTCCAAAACTATGTTGAATATAGTGGTGAGAGTGGACATCCTTGTCTTGTTCCTGATCTTAGAGGAAATGCTTTCAGTTTTTCACCACTGAGAATGATGTTTGCTGTGGGTTTCTTGTATATGGCCTTTATTATGTTGAGGTAGGTTCCCTCTATGCCCACTTTCTGCAGAGTTTTTATCATTAATAGGTGTTGAATTTTGTCAAAAGCTTTTTCTGCATCTATTGAGATGATCATATGGTTTTTATTCTTCAATTTGTTAATATGTTGTATCACATTGATTAATTTGCATATATTGAAGAATCCTTGAATTCCTGGGATAAATCCCACTTGATCATGGTGTATGATCCTTTTAATGTGTTGCTGGATTCTGTTTGCTAGTATTTTGTTGAGGATTTTTGCATCTATATTCATCAGTGATATTGGTTTGTAATTTTCTTTATTTGTAGTATGTGTCTGGTTTTGGTATCAGGGTGATGGTGGCCTCATAGAATGGGTTTGGGAGTGTTCCTTCCTCTGCAATTTTTTGGAAGAGTTTGAGAAGGATGGGTGTTAGCTCTTCTCTAAATGTTTGATAGAATTCACCTGTGAAGTCATCTGGTCCTGGACTTTTGTTTGTTGGAAGATTTTTAATCACAGTTTCAAGTTCATTACTTGTGATTGGTCTGTTCATATTTTCTATTTCTTCCTGGTTCAGTCTTGGAAGGTTATACCTTTCTAAGAATTTGTCCATTTCTTCCAGGTTGTCCATTTTATTGGCATAGAGTTGCTTGTAGTAGTCTCTTAGGATGCTTTCTATTTCTGTGGTGTCTGTTGTAACTTCTCCTTTTTCATTTCTAATTTTATTGATTTGAGTCCTCCCCCTCTTTTTCTTGATGAGTCTGGCTAAAGGTTTATCAATTTTGTTTATCTTCTCAAAGAACCAGCTTTTAGTTTTATTGATCTTTGCCACTGGTTTCTTTGTTTCTATGTCATTTATTTCTGCTCTGATCTTCATGATTTCTTTCCTTCTACTAACTTTGGGTTTCGTTTGTTCTTCTTTCTCTTAGTTTCTTTAGGTGTAAAGTTAGATTGTTTATTTTAGATTTTTCTTGTTTCTTGAGGTAGGCTTGTATTGCTATAAACTTCGCTCTTAAAACTGCTTTTACTGCATCCCATAGGTTTTGGATCATCGTGTTTTCATTGTCATTTGTCTCTAGGTATTTTTTGATTTCCTCTTTGATTTCTTCAGTGATCTCTTGGTTATTTAGTAATGTATTGTTTAGCCTCCATGTGTTTGTGTTTTGTATGTTTTTTCCCCCTGTAACTGATTTCTAATCTCATAGTATTGTGGTCTGAAAAGATGCTTGATATGATTTCAGTTTTCTTAAATTTGCCGAGGATTGATTTGTGACCCAAGATGTGATCTATCCTGGAGAATGTTCTGTGTGCACTTGAGAAGAAAGTGTAATCTGCTGTTTTGGGATGGAATGTCCTGTAAATATCAATTAAGTCTATCTGGTCTATTGTGTCATTTAAAGCTTGTATTTCCTTATTAATTTTCTGTCTGGATGATCTGTCCATTGGTATAAGTGAGTTGTTAAAGTCCCCCACTATTATTGTGTCACTGTCGATTTCCTCTCTTATAGCTATTAGCAGTTGCCTTATGTATTGAGGTGCTCCTGTGTTGGGTGCATTTATAGTTATAATTGTTATATCTTCTTCTTGGATTGATCCCTTGATCATTATGTAGCGTCCTTCCTTGTCTCTTGTAACATTCTTTATTTTAAAGTCTATTTTATCTGATATGAGTATTGCTACTCCAGCTTTCTTTTGATTTCCATTTGCATGGACTATCTTTTTTCATCCCCTCACTTTCAGTCTGTATGTGTCCCTAGGTCTGAAGTGGGTCTCTTGTAGACAGCGTATATATGGGTCTTGTTTTTGTATCCATTCAGCGAGCCTGTGTCTTTTGGTTGGAGCATTTAATCCATTCACATTAAGGTAATTATCGATATGTATGTTCCCAAGACCATTTTCTTAGTTGTTATGGGTTTGTTTTTGTAGGTCCTTTTCTTCTCTTGTGTTTCCCACTTAGAGAAGTTCCTTTAGCACTTGTGTAGAGCTGGTTTGGTCGTGCTGAATTCTCTTAGCTTTTGCTTGTCTGTAAAGCTTTTGATTTCTCCGTCAAATCTGAATGAGATCCTTGCTGGGTAGAGTAATCTTGGTTGTAGGTTCTTCCCTTTCATCACTTTAAATATGTCATGCCACTCCCTTCTGGCTTGTAGAGCTTCTGCTGAGAAATCAGCTGTTAACCTTATGGGAGTTCCCTTGTATGTTATTTGTCGTTTTTCCCTTGCTGCTTTCAATAATTTTTCTTTGTCTTTAATTTTTGCCACTTTGATTACTATGTGTCTCGGCGTGTTTCTCTTTGGGTTTATCCTGTATGGGACTCTCTGCGCTTCCTGGACTTGGGTGGCTACTTCGTTTCCCATGTTAGGGAAGTTTTCGACTATAATCTCTTCAAATATTTTTTCAGGTCATTCCTCTCTCTCTTCTCCTTCTGGGACCCCTATAATGCGAATGTTGTCGCATTTAATGTTATCCCAGAGGTCTCTTAGGCTGTCTTCATTTCTTTGCATTCTTTCTTCTTTATTCTTTTCCGTGGCAGTGAATGCTACCATTCTGTCTTCCAGGTCACTTAACCGTTTTTCTGCCTCAGTTATTCTGCTATTGATTCCTTCTAGTGTATTTTTCATTTCAGTTATTGTATTGTTCATCACTGTTTGTCTGTTCTTTAATTCTTCTAGGTCTTCGTTAAACATTTCTTGCATCTTCTCAATCTTTGCCTCCATTCTTTTTCCAGGGTCCTGGATCATCTTCACTATCATTATTCTGAATTCTTTTTCTGGAAGGTTGCCTATCCCCACTTCATTTGGTTATTTTTCTGGGGTCTCATCTTTTTCCTTAATCTGGTACAAAGTCCTCTGCCTTTTCATTTTGTCTATCTTTCTGTGAATGTGGTTTTCCTTCCACAGGCTGCAGAACTGTAGTTCTTCTTGCTTCTGCTGTCTGCCCTTTGGTGGATGAGGCTATCTAAGAGGCTTGTGCAGGTTTCCTGATAGGAGGGACTGGTGGTGGGTAGAACTGGGTGTTGCTCTGGTGGGCAGAGCTCAGTAAAACTTTAATCCTGTTTTCTGCTGATGGGTGGGGCTGGGTTCCCCCCCCCCCCCGTTGGTTGTTTGCCCTGTGGCGACCCAGCACTGGAGCCTTCCCGGCTCTTTGGTGGGGCTAATGGCTGGCTCTGGGAGGGCTCACGCCAAGGAGTACTTCCCAGAACTTCTGCTGCCAGTGTCCTTGTCCCTGTAGTGAGCCATAGCCAGCCCCCGCCTCTGCAGGAGACTCTCCAACACTAGCAGGTAGGTCTGGTTCAGTCTCCTATGGGGTCACTGCTCCTTCCCTTGGGTCCCGATGCGCACACTACCTTGTGTGTGCCCTCTAAGAGTGGAGTCTGTTTCCCCCAGTCCTGTCGAAGTCCTGCAATCACATCCTGCTAGCCTTCAAAGCCTCTAGGAATTCTTCCTCCCACTGCCAGAACCCCAGGTTGGGAAGCCTGACATGGGGCTCAGAACCTTCACTCCAGTGGGTGGACTTCTCTGGTATAAGTGTTCTCCAGTTTGTGAGTCACCCACCCAGCCGTTATGGGATTTCATTTTATTGTGATTGCGCCCCTCCCACCGTCTCATTGCGGCTTCTCCTTTGTGTTTGGATGTGGGGTTTATTTTTTGGTGAGTTCCAGTGTCTTCCTGTCGATGATTGTTCAGCAGTTACTTGTGATTCCGGTGCTCTCGCAAGAGGGAGTGAGCACACGTCCTTCTACTCTGCCATCTTGAACCAATCTCCCTGATAGATTTTATTTTTAAATTCTAATATTGCTATCTACTAAAATTAAAGATTTTAAGTACCTTTTCACATGAAAATATTTACCTTAGAAATCTTATTTTTCATAGAAAAATGAAATCTTATTTTGTCTAAAGGTCTTTTACACCCTAGAAAAGATGTGAGAGAACAGCAAATTCCAATAAAAGATTAGTACACTGAATTATGTAGGGAAAGCCTGGAAATATTTAGTATTTTACTTCCCAGAGGAAGTAAAAAGAGGATTAGGCTTAACTGAGGCCTAATCAACCTTCCTTGGAACAGACCTTTACAAGAGGACTTCATTATTTTCTTTCAAGTATCTGTCTAAAATATGAGAGGGCCAAGCCCAAAAATAATTACAATATGAACTTGCAATTCACATATACACATTTGGATGACTGATGTCATTGCCGCTCAGGTTCCATTAATGAGAAAAAGAGACTCTGTTTGTATTAATTACAGATTTGTTTTGAATTCCCTTGTTCCTTCTCAGCAAATTTATGCCAATAGATGAAACACAATATTGGTGATCTAATCTAACAAGTACATATCAATAGAAATATGTATACTGATGAAGAATAAACTCTGATTTATTTTACAGAGCTCAAAGTTTTTTTAAGAAAAAGAATTCATAAAAATATCAAGTACTTAAGCAGAATAGGAATTTATATAACCAACCTCAGTTTGGGAAATTTAAAATAATATAAAATACAGCAAGCATCTGGTCTTACTTTGATCAGCAGCACTGTCTCTATGCTTCTCATGTCAATTAGGCTATTTGTGACCACTGCATTATCTATTTCTAAAGCTGTCAGAACCGTTGGGAACTCTGGATGATAAGCAGCTCTAGGAGACAAAAATATATAAGGATTAACTTACCAAACTGTAATTATATATGTATATTTTAAAAATGGGTGACAAGATGATGGATAGTAACAAGACATGGAAAATATGTGATAATGTTTGAAAACATCTGTAATAGGTTTATTTTATTTTATTAGCAAACATTTATATAATACTATGTGCTAGGCACTGTTCTAAGCATATTGTAAATACAGTTGACCCGTGAACAACACGAGTTTGAACTGCATAAGTCCACTTATATGTGGATTCTTTTTCAGTGAATACAGTATGCACTGCAGTATCCGTGGTTGTCAGAATCAGCAGATGTGGACTGTGGCTACAGAGGGCCAAGTATGGGGCTTGAGCATCCACAGATTTTTATACCCACAGAGGGATATCCCTGCGGAAACCTGTATTAGCTCATTTAATCCTCAAAACAACTATATGAGATAGATAATATTATTCACTCTATTTTTTTTTTTCCCCAAATGAGGAAGCTTCAGAGAGTTTAATAAGTTCCCCAATGTCATAAAGGTAAGAGGTCAGGCTAGGATTTAAACCAGGCAGCTCAGCTCTAGAACCCAGATTCTCAATCATTATGTCCTATTGCCTGTTATACTTAATCATTACAATTTTCTTAAATCTTATACTCTATCATACAAACATAAAAGTCATTTAATTAAAACACATTGGGAAATGGCAATGGCATTCTTACTGCTTTCTTAGTTCTAGAATTCCAAAACAAAGAAATATGTTTGTATATATATGTTTTCCACTTATTCATTCATTAATTCAACATGTATTTACTGAGCACCTACTATGTGCCAGATGCTGTTCAGAGGATGAGGAGATAGCAGTAAACAAAACAGACTATATCCTTCTCCCCACGGAGCTTACATTCTACTGAAGGGAGACAGAAAAATCAAGAAAAAGTGGCATACCGTGCTTTTTCACACAGAAAGGTTCAGGAAAAGCCTTACTAAGGTGTCAACAGGCAGACACCTGAGGAAATGGGAGTTACATTAGCATACTGAAGAAGAGCATTTCGTGCCCAGGGAGCAGCATTTGCAAAGGCCCTAAGAGGGCTGTTGGAGAAGCCGGGAGGCCAGTGTGCTGTGGTGGACGAGCAGTGCTGCGAGTGCTACTGGACACAAGGACAGGAGAGATGGCAAGAAGACAGGTCATGTGGGCCCGAGAAGTCGCAGTTAGGCCTAAAGAGGATGAGAACGTACAGGACGATTTGAGCAGAGGAATGACATGGTCTGACTTTACTCTGGCTGTGATACTGAGAGTGTGGATGGAAGGGAACCAGAAGCAAAACTCACTTGAGATATGATAATGGCGTGAACCAGGGTGGCACTGCAGAAGTGTTTAGATCCTGGATACATTTATAAAGTATAGCCAGTAGGATGTGGGATGGCAGAAAGAAGTCAAGGATGACTGAGGTTTTGGCTTGAGCAACTGAAAAATGGAGATGGGGATGACTAAAGGAAGAGCAGTTTTTAGGGTGGATCTCAGGAGTTTGGCTTTTAGATATGTTAAGTTTCAAATGTCTTTTGGACATCAAAGTGGAAAATATAAATTGAATGTATTATATTCTGGAATTCAGAGGAAAGAGCCCAGCTAGAAACATAATGTGGTGATCATCCGTGTATGGACTATATTTAAAGCCATGAAACTGGATGAGTTCACCCAGGAAGTAAGTGCTGGGAGTAGGTGCACATGGAGAAGAGGTCTGGAACACTGACACTGGAGGTTCCCAAATGAGGAGAAATAAGCAGAAGACATTAAAAAAGAATACCTAGAGATTTGGGAAAACAAGAAGAGTGACATCCTAGGGACCAAGTAAAAAAAAGTGTTTCAGGAAGAATTAAACGATCAACTGAATCAAATACTGCTGGTAGGTCAAGTCAGTGAGGAGGAAGGAAGGACAACAGGACCAAGCCCAGCAAGGCTCACTGGCGCCTGGACAAGAGCTGCTCTGGTATGTGATGAAGCTATAAAAACTTGACTGGAGTAGGTTCAAGAAGGAAGGGGAAGAGAGAAATTAGTGACACAGACAACTCATCTGAGAAGTTTTTCCTGTTAAAAAGAGGCAGAGAAATAGGATAGTAACCTTAGGACAGAGTTCAAGTGGAAGTAAAAACAAAGATAGGAAAGAATAGGGGGTGGGCGCTCTAGAAACATCAAGCAGTGTCAGTGAAACAACGCAGGGAGTGAGCGGAGAGAGGATAGGGAGCCCGAGTCTGAGAGGGAGGGGACGTGGAAGGGGACTGTGGTGAAACATAGGCTCTGGCCAGTCCACTGAAAGCACAGGTTTCTACGCTAGGAAGGAGCAAGTATTTTGGAGCAGGCACAGGCCACTGCTAGGCAGGGCTGCTCCCACCAGCTTGCTCTAAAGCACCCCGTCACAACCAGCCCTTCCTTTTGCTCTACTTCCCTGGGATGCACTTCATATTTAGTTTATATCACAATTAGCTGCCCGCTGAGAGATGCTGTAAAATCAGTCGAGGAAAACTAAAAGTAGGAAGGAATAGTAGCAATAATGTGTCAGTAATGAGACGAGGAAAGGACAAGTATGGAATAGGCTCACTAAACAACATAACGTAGAAAGCCTAAAGAGGACGGGAGGGACACAGGAAAAACCGCACATCAAATTCCAGGCGAGCACGGTGAGCCTCACTGGTAAGAGGAATTATAAGACAAGATGATTTGATGATCCTAATTAAGCTCAGAAGAAAGCTTGAATAAACACGTGATTTCCAAAGCCAAGTAAAAGGAAAAATACCACAATCAAATTAAATATAGAAAAAACATGCTTAAAATGAAGGGCATTTTTAATGTTTCCAAATATAAGGCAATTGAAAAAAGCAAAAATTGGATTTATAAGAAAAAGTGGAGTGGGAGAGAAAAGAAATTTTAAAACAATCTGTTAATAGGAATATAAATATATAGGAATATATATATATATAGGAATATATATATAGGGATATATAGAGAGGACTATATATATGTAGGAATACACACACACACATACATGTGTATCTTTAAAGGTAAAGTGATTAGCTAGCCAGCAGCTAAGAAAGAAGGCAGTTTGGGTATGGTGCCCTTGAGAAGGTTTGTTAGGGTCATTAAAGAAAACAATCACAGCTCTTTATGGAATCTGTAAACCACCTAGAGCTGAACTGTGAGTAATGAGCGCCCAAGTTCTTCCATACACCCTCCCTCTTAACGTGGCCAGGTCTGCACCATTCCCTTCTTCAGTACAATTTCTAAGCCACACAATGTCTATTTCCCAGTATGTCTCCCAAAACAGAGCTCATGTAAGGACCTCAAAGGCAGGGAGTATCTCTCATTTATCTATGTATCTCCAATGCCTAAGATTCAAGTTAAAGACGTGGCCTGATGGAATTTTACAAATCAGTAGTGTAGATATGGTTAACATTAAAAATGTTTTAATGTCTTTCTGAGCTTGCACGTAACGAAGCAAAACCAGAAACAGTATTTAATTACTGATGCCTTACCTGTGTCTTACATCATACACATCATTCCGAAACTCAGAAACTATTATCTGTGGCCGTGAGGTCCCTGGTGGGTAAAACCTTTTCATCAGTGCCTGAAGCACTCGTTCATCAGCATGATTATGGCAACAATAGGCTTGCAGAAGTCCTTTTAAGCAAGATTCAATAGCCAAAGCAAGCTCAGGGTCCCGAAGATGAATGCAAGCTCCTAAAAGTGAGAGAAAATTATTAAAAAGCCCATAAATACTTGAAATATTAATGTAACTGTCTTTTTAATAGTTCATAAATGACTTTAAAATACTTTCATATGAAGCAGTTTAAATGATATTATAGATCTTATTTTAATCAAATGGGAAATACCCCATTCCACTGGATACACTGGGGAGAAAACCCACCAAATCCTGTGAAAAGCTGTCTCGCTCTAATGTAAATCAACAGTATTTTTCCTACGTGTATATATATATATAATACTATTCCAGCCTCTGAATGGTGTTTTGAAAATCAAGCCAAAAGGGTTATAGACTCTTCACTATTTTCTGTAAAACTGATTAATATTGAAATTTTAGATTTAGAGAGGGAAAAAAATACCTCATCTATTGAAATGGATCCTGGTATAGAGGTACATATCATTTAAATGAAGAGATATTACTACAATACTTAATACAGTACATAATACTGTACTTATACAGTACTTTACTAAAAAAGTATATTTATATTTATAGCATCATTTTCACCTAATGATGTACAGAATTAGAGATAACTCCTCAGAACTCAATTGATTTTTTTTTCTCATGTATATATGAGGATAACTAAATAACCTCAGGCTTATAGCTGAAAGAGGACTTAGAAGTAATGTTGTCCAACCTAAACAGAAACTTAAAAAGACAAGTCATTTTATCAAGTTTTACACAAAACTCAGGTGATTGGCCTTTTAACTATATCTTGATATCACTGAATTTTCCTACTAATCAATTACATGCAAATTAGTTCATTGATTTATTCATTCAGAAAAAATATCAAAACCAGATTATTCAACTCTATAATAACTTTTCCTTTTCCTAAGTTCTCTTTCTTTTGGCTTTTTTATGCTTAAAATATACAAGAGGAAAGTTACAAAGTTTAAAGTGATTTTATCATTATTTCTTAAAATATGTACAAAGTCTACATATAACTACATGGTTGTTCGATAACAGCGTTTTAAAATTATATTCAACAGACTCCTTCCTGAAAATAAAAATGTACTTCTAATTTTTATTATACCCTGACTAATTGGTGACAAATACCTAAAGGGCCTACAGGTTTATAGGTAAAATGCCCCCGTCTGTAAGCATCATCTATGGCTTCCAGAAGAGCTGGAACATGAGGGCCAAATCTTTTCAGTCGATCAGTTTTACTATCTTTCAATTCTTTCAGTTGCCTCTGATTATAGTTCAGTGTATTCTTCACATCTAACTCTTCTCTCCTACAAAATACAAGTGGAAAAACAAAACAGATATGTGATACAGTTAAACAGAAATACTCAGTCTTTTCCCCTAATACCTGCATACCAGTGAATGACACAGCTGACCTAAAAACTAAAAGCGGATTTCTTCATTTGAAAACAATTGTGTTACCAGGAAAAAATAGTCAGAAGACCTCAAAACTTAGCATGGAAAAAAAAAAAAAATGCAATCGTGACGAGGACTAGAAATCCCAGAAACTGTCCAATTCTACAAGTTTAAGAAGTCTTATTAGGAAAGTGATTTTAAAAGATCCCTTATTATGCGGAAGAAGAAGAACAACAACAAAAAAAACATGCATTCTCTTTTCATATGAAGAGGAAAACTAGATGATTTTCAAATAACTGAAAAAAGTATAAGAACGTGGACACTTACTTAATTCTGGTATGTTCTTCTTTGTCCTTTTCTATGGCTTGCTGAAATTGTTCGATCTCTTGATTGATGGAAATTTCTTGATCCTGTAAGACCTTTACTCTTTCTTTTAAACAAGATATTTTATTTTGCCTTTCCAACCGTTCAGGTTCCAAAGACTGATCAGCACTAACGGTAAATAATACAAAGTGGAAAATGTTCAATGAAAAACCTAACATTTAAAAAACATAAAGCAATGTGATAAAATTCCTTTAGCAATAATACAGAAAATAAAATATTCCATTTCACCCGGATTACTTTATTACAAAATGAGGTAACTATGAACACTGCAAAGTAACTACCTTACCTTTTTCTCAGTTCTTCAATTCTTTTGCAAAGCTGCTCATCATCTTTCTTTAATGCTCTATACTCGTTTAGGGAACGGTTGTACAAAACCTAAAAAAAATTAGACATACTTTAGTAAAATGAAAAAACAAATACCCCATTCAAGACCACTTTTGCCAAATCGTCAAATCAGAGGTTGAATATATGCAGAAATATATTTTTAAAACAACATACATATATGGCCATATGAAATCATTACACTTTTTAAAGTCTGAAAGCAACACAATTACAAAAACCTCTACTTTTAAAAATAAATGAACAGTATTTATAGTTGATATGCAATTTTTAATACTGGAAAATTTCTCTCACCTCAGCTTCATTATAGGTCCTTTTCTTAGAAGTAAGATCTGCTTTCAATGCCATACATTCTGGTGCTCGTGCATTTGTCTCTTGACTAATCTTTTCTAGTTTATCTTGAATATCCTTGTATTTTTTTTCTGCTTCATCAAGTCTGACCTTTAAGAAAATAACATTGTTGGAGTATATTTTATTTTTCTCCAATAAACAGAAAAAATTTAAAAATAATTATATATGGTTCACATTTCAAATAAACTTAATTTTGCTCTAACTAAACTTGAGACATTAATTAGGTAAACAAACATAATTATATAAAGTGTTAAATATGTATTTTTTTAATTGAAATATTGTTGATTTACAATATTATGTTAGTTTCAGGTGTATAGCAAAGTGATTCAGTTATACATATACATAGATATATATAGATAGGTACATATCTATGTATCTAGCTAGCTAGCTAGCTAGCTATTCGTTTTCAGATTCTTTTCCATTATAGGTTATTACAAGATATTGAATATAGGTTCCCTGTACTATACAGTAAGCCCTTGTTGTTTATTTTATATATAGTGGTGTGTATACATTAATCCCATACTCCTAATTTACCCTTCACCCCTTGCCCCTTTGGTAACCATAAATTTGCCTTATATGTCTGTGAGGCTGTTTCTGTTTTGTTAATAAGTTCATTTGTATCATTTTTTAGATTCCACATATAAGTGATATCATATAATATTTGTCTTTCTCTCTCTGACTTACTTCACTTAGTACGATAATCTCTAGGTCCACCGATGTTGCTGCAAATGGCAGTATCTCATTATTTTTTATGGCAGAGTAATATTCCAGTGTGTGTGTCTGTGTGTGTGTGTGTGTGTGTGTGTACCACATCTTCTTTATCCATTCATCTGTTGATGGACACTTAGGCTGCTTCCATGTCTTGGCTATTGTAAATAGTGCTGCTATGAACACTGAGGTGCACGAATCTTTTTTAATTAGTTTTCATCTTTTCTGGGTATATGCCTAGGAGTGGGATTGCTGGGTCGTATGGTAACTCTATTTTTAGTTTTTTAAGGAACCTCCATACTGTTCTCCATAGTGGCTGCACCAATTTACATTCCCACCAACAGTGCAGGAGGGTTCCCTTTTCTCCACACCCTCTCCAGCATCTATTATTTGTAGACTTTTTGATGATGGCCATTCTGACTGGTGTGAGGTGATACTTCATTGTAGTTTTGACTTGCATTTCTCTAATAATTTGAAATGCTAAAATGTATTTTAATTCCACATTTAGCTTTCCAATAAATGTGCTATCTTCTGGGGATACAAAGATATAGTAACAACTGTCTTCAAGTAACACAATTAAAGGGAGGTAGACACAATTTAGCAGAGAAACAAACATGCAAATAGATCATGCAGTTTGGACGCAATAATGCTTAAGTAGGGTACGTATATTTATAATTGTGAAAGCACGAGGAAGAATTTATAGGTCTGTCAGAAAAAGTTAGGAATGCCTTCAAAGAAGCATTTGAGCTGAAACTTGGAAGATTAATCAAAATGTACCAGGAAAAAAGCTGGGGAAAGGTGTTACCGGGAGTTGGAAAAGCATGTGGAAAGGCATTAAAACCATTTTAGGAATTAAAATTATTTCTGGAGCTTGAACTGAGAGGGTAGTGGTAGGAGATGAGATGAAGGGGTAGAAGGGCTCTGAATTCCATGATCAGCTTACAACTTAATCCTCTAGATAACAGGGAAACAAGATACGAAACTATATGTAAATCTATAACGAAACTATATGTAAATCTATATGTACAATCACTTTGGAAGCACATGGAAGGCAAGGAAAAGGGAAAAATTAAAGGAGATGATGTCAGTAAGAAGTTAATGTAATGTTCTGGGACAAAAATAATTAGGGACCAAAATGTCGCACTGAAAATAGGAATAGATTGGAAGGGACAAATATGAGAACTATTTAGATCAGAGATCAGCAAATTTTTTCTAGAAAGAGCCAGATAGTGTATACTTCAGGCTTTGTGGGCTATAAAGTCTCTGTCACAGCTATTCAACTAGAAATGCTAAGTTTGAAGTGTCTGGAACATGTAGGTAAAGATGGGAAGACAAATATTTGAACCAAGTGCTCAGGATAAAAGTTTGATTAGGAGATACAGATTAGGGAATCGTCAATATGTAGGCTATTTAGGAAACATTATATAGAATGGTAGTGTAGTTCTGTTATTAAGACATCAGTAGTATAATCTCTATGTGTTTTATAAAAATTGAAGTTGGTCTAGGTGTTATACAAACTAAATAGAATTCATCTATCTTCAGTTTAAATTAGGTTAATACAAGTTTAAAGTCTGCTTTAGACACTATTTCTTCAGAAACCTTCAATAGTTATTCTATAATCAATAAACAAGCATAAACTACGTGAAAGGTTTTATGTAAGACATGGTGGGAAGGATATAAATACAAGATAGTCCAAACCCTCCAGAAATTTACCATTTACTACATAGTCTGGCCAAATACTTAAGTAGAGCAAATAGCCACAGAACTAAATATCATCGAACCTCAAGATTTTCCTCTCCCCACTTGAAAAAAAAAAATGAGTGTTTATTACTAAGACTGGATTTCACTTTTAGATTGGGGAGTATCTAAAGAGGAAAGCAACAAGGTCTTCCCCTATGACAAGCTAAGAAATGAAGCTGAGAAGAATTGAATGAAAATTTCAGAATATTCTCTCAGAAATGAAAATCTAAGGTGAGAGAGGTGGGTGGGGTTGAATTTCCATTTACTACCTGAAGAGGGAAGAAGAAGTTCAGCCCAGAGATCACTAAGTAAATGTACTGTCTTCACCATTTCTGTTACTTTTACACAGTCATCTATTACCTTTCACGGATTAATGTCATAACCCTTAAAAGGAAAAAGACTGACCTGCTTATCTTAGGGGTAGACAGGAAAAAGTAAGGTGGGAAAGGTTACACCCTGTACTACAACTAAGCCTGGGAGCCAGAAGCTCGTAAGCTAAGTAGAACAAAATACTAAGATGTAAGTCAGTCACACTGAGTACACGGGGGCTCCTATAAAGAAAGAAAAGGCTAGGAGATCTACTTCCAGCATGACAGCAGAGAAATTCCACAGTGGTGGCTGTACAACCTTGTGAATATACAAAACAACCACTGAACTGTAAACTTTTAATGGGCGGATTATATGGTATATGAATCATGTCTCAATAAAGCTGTTAAAAAGAGAATGGCAAGGTAAATATAAAGAGCGGGTCTGCTCTGTGGTACAAAGGTCCATATGGAAACCCTCAACAGAAAATTACTCTCTTTATTTACCCCTCAACCAACTTCTACCTCTGTATAAAAAAAGTATAATTACCTGCTGTTCTTCTGTTTTCCTCTCAAGTCTAGCAGCACGATCTTCTCCAATTTTGATGTTATCTCTGATAGCATTCAGTTGTTTTTCAATTTCATTGACCTAAAAAGAAATTATACAGAAAGTCACATATAAGACTAACTACAACCAAGTATATTCTGTATATTATAAATATGTGTGAATAAGTAATTAAGTGAAAATTACCACTGCCCAAGCCATTTCATGTTTCAAGTATTCCAGATTGGTCTTCATTGTACCTAAGCCAGCAATACTTTGAAAACGTTCTTCCTTCTCCAAACACTGGCGCTTTAGTTCAGTAAGTCGCTTAAAAAAAGAAAAAAGAATATATTTCTTACCAACATTGAAGAGACAAGACTTTCTGCAAATGTATTTCTTTTGAATACTGCCTAAACAAGTACTGAAAAAGATGTGCTAGGAAATGACTTAATTAAAGCAAAAATAAACAATATTTTTGGTTCTTTGGTATACTTTTACTAAGTGCAATCATTTTGTTAATTTCTGCACTATAAAAATGACCAGATACTCTTCAAATGAAGAAGAGCAAAGGAATAACAGTTTCAAGACCACACAAGTATAGACAAAACTCAGTGTCTCATTTTCTCTCAATTCCCTACCTGATAGACAGACTGGACTGTTCTTCTGGGCGAAGTATACCCAGGATCCATTCCAATGATAATGGAAGGCTCAAAAGGAATTTATTTCTAAAAATCAAATGTTACATTTTTTCTTACCCAAGTTTTCTCTTAATAATTAATCAATAAAGCAAAAACCAACTATAGTGACGTATGAACAGCTTCTAAAGCTGCACGCCTGGGTAGACGGCCTCTCCTCTTCATTCATGGTTTCCAGGTTCAACTAGGGTCTTCACTATGGATCTTAGTGTACTTCCCTATCCAAGTCACTTTCCCATTCTTCAGGATTATTTCAATCCATTATCACTCTCTTCAAACCTCATATAACTGCCACCCTAATCCCTTACTCATTCTCCCTGATGCTTATTTCACAGAACTCAGAAGCTATCAGAAAGAAACCGTCTCCAGTGTTCAACAACCTTATATATAAACCTAAAGCAGTCTTTTCCTCCTGCTAAAATGGAAGAGGTGGCTTCATTATACTTAAGTGCAGTTCCTATCTCTTACTTAGATCCTACTCACCCCCCTTCTGCCTTCTCAAGAGGTCTAAAGTAGTTGATTTTTCATCCCATCTTTTTCATCTTTTTTCCACTTAATCCTCCTCACTGACTCCTTTCCATGACCACATTTAAAACTTTACTTACTTATCTTTCCAATTTACAAACAAAACCACCAATATCCACCCCTGGATACCACCTCTTCCTCTAAAAGCCATCTTCCCTTTCCATCCAAGTTTCATGAAAATTATCTCTAGCTCTTCAATTCTCTCTCTGGTTTTCAGACCCACAAATCTGGCTTCTGTTTTCACCACTACCCTACCTGTCCCACAGAACATTGGTCCAAACCATTTCAAAGCTCTTCTCTACATTACCACTGCCACTACCCTAACTTACATCATCCTCATCTGTTTGGACAACGGTAATATCTTCCTTAGTGATCTCTCTGTTTGTTCTTTCCTTACAGCAGTTCACTCTCTTCTGCAGCAGAGTGATCTACTGAAAATATACATTTAATCAAGCCATCCACTTTCATGTGTTGTACTGCCCTTAAGTTTTACAAGGTCTTCCATCATCTGGCCTCTTAACTCTCATGCTTGTGTTCTCCACTTTAGACAATGTAGAATTCTTTCAGCTGTTTAAAACCACCACATGCACTCTTGCACAAGACCCCATTCATGCTTATTTCTTGGAACACACTTCCTCACTCTCGCCATCCTTTGCCTGGTATTATTCACCCTTCAGTTCTTACCTTAGACATTACTTACTTAACAGCTATACCTCTCCCACTGCCCCTGCCTTGCCCCTAACCCCTGTTGCCAGTATCCTATTAAGTGCTTTTGCACAAACTAATCTTTAACTCCTTTAGTAGTGCTCCCCATAGTCAATTATCCACCATCTGCTTTCTGCTGAATAGTTAGGTGTATGACCCCAAGAATCCTGGTACGTATTTGCCATTATATGGTCATGGCCAAAGCACAATGCTAGCAGGCACATGGTGGGAACTTAATATTTGATGGCTGAATGACTTCCAGTTTCTAATCTTCACATTCTATTTCTTTTTTTTGACTTTTTCATTTGTATCTCCCACTGTATCCTTTTTTGTTGGCTTCGGGTTGTTTGTTTGTTTGTTTTTTTAATTTGTATTGAAGTATTGTTGATTTACAATGTTGTGTTAGGTCACATTCTACTTCTTAAAGATTAAACTATTCAAATCCAGAGCTTATTTTGAGAATATAGCGCATTTAATTAATTAGGAAACAATTTCCTATCAAGTGCATATTATGCATAAGCAACTCTGATACATGATATGGGGACGTGCTTCTTAAACTTCATCAACAAAGTATCTTCAGTAGCTTATGACAAAGTGTACCATGAAGAAAGTGGGTATTTAAACACCAAACTGTCTGAAGCAAACAAGTTTCTTCAAAGTCCTGATTTATTGTTTTTAAAATAATAGATGTTAATATATACTATGTACATTTGCTTGAATATACAATATTTCCTTTCCCCAATAATAACACTGACACTCCAATAACTTTGATACTCCAATAACACTGATACTCCATCATCAATTCTGTGGTTTATAGTACATCCTTGCACACTATCACACACCTCAGGTTTGAAGAAATAATGTGGGGAATAAAAATAAATATACTCATCTTTGCTTTTTCAGTTTTCACTTAATGAACCATATAGCTATAAACCCAATTTTAAATATGTATGTCTCAAAAACTTGAAGTAAAAAGGTCAGTGTAACAGCTAATAAAGTTGACTTGGGTCAATCATTAATACAATTCTATCTCAAAAGAACATGCTAAAAAGTTGCTGAAAGCAACTGACTGTATAAAACTGACTAAGTGACAAAAGAAAAAGATACAGAATCATACAAAAATTGGTGGCACTTAATGTACTGGATGAACAGCTGAAACATAAGCCTTATAACTCTGAGGTCTCTGATTATCAAACAAAGGTTTGCTCTTCAAGAATCAGAAGAAGAAAGTACAAGAACAAACTATAGCAGATGTAAAAACAAATCTAAGTAAAAAAGTCACATTGGCTTGAGTGATTTCAAATTCAAGCACATTCACATGGCTGCCAAGCTGGTGAATACTAATGTGACAGCTGCTACCAAGCTATCAGTGCTTAAAGAATGTTAACATTTTACCAATGTAATGGAAGAGTTATCTATCGTATATAATTATAAATGCATATTATGTTTAATACCAACTTGAGGCTTGTGCTTATTTTCCCATCAAAAGAAATATAGTTTTTAAACTACTTCCAAGTGGGAATTAGTGATATCTTATTGTGGAACCAAGGGATAAGTATGTTAGATACTGCCCTGTCCTCTATTTTATAGCCTCATAGAAGAATTAAGATATAGACATACCCATTATTATAAAACAAAAAAGTAAAGGCTAATAAATACCCTGAATGTAAAAAACCACACTTGTTATAGCTGATAGAGTACTATAAAAATGTTACCAGTTTTATATAGATATACATATATAGATATATAGGTATATAATTTTACAATACCATTTACCCGATAAGTACTACAGGAATTTGACTGATCTCTAAAATAACTGCATTAAGTGTTTACAAACCTCTTCTCCTTGATTTATCTGCTCCTTTGTTCTTTCTTTTGTTTCCATGATGTATGAATAATCTTCCTTCATTTGTTCCAGTTGGGTTGCTTTCATAAAGAACTATATCAACAACAAGAAAAACACAATTAGGAGTTTGTAAACTTC
The DNA here is from genome assembly GCF_965194805.1 of Balaenoptera borealis. Lineage (NCBI taxonomy): Eukaryota > Metazoa > Chordata > Mammalia > Artiodactyla > Balaenopteridae > Balaenoptera > Balaenoptera borealis. Next base: position 78,930,003 of record NC_138871.1, on the reverse strand, counting down.
CACGGGACTATGAAAAAAAGAAGAATTTGGTCTCTAAAAACTTTTAGACCAATTATGTAAAAAGACATTAAAAACATACTTAAGCAAGTAAATACATTGGGTCTCCGTTGCTGCACGCGGGCTTTCTCTAATTGCGGACAGCGGGGGCTACTCTTCGTTGCGGTGTGCGGGTTTCTCATTATGGTGGCTTCTCTTGTTGCAGAGCATGGGCTCTAGGCACACGGACTGCAGTAATTCTGGCACACGGGCTCAGCAGTTGTGGCTCGCGGGCTCTAGAGCGCAGGCTCAGTACGTGTGGCGCGTGGGCTTAGCTGCTCCATGGCATGTGGGATCTTCCCGGACCAGGGCTCGAACCCATATCCCCTGCATTGGCAGGTGGATTCTTAACCACTGTGCCACCAGGGAAGTTCCAGTATCCTTGATCTTAATGCATCATAATATTTTAGCATAGGGAATACCAAAACCCATTCAAAAGTCACACTGTAAGCTGTAGTAGTAGTCATATATTTTGTTGGCTTTTAAAAAAGTTTTAAATAGGGGCTTCCCTGTTGGCGCAGTGGTTAAGAATCCGCCTGCCAATGCAGGGGACACGGGTTCGAGCCCTGGTCCGGGAAGATCCCACATGCCACGGAGCAACTAAGCCCGCGCACCACAAGTACTGAGCCTGTGCTCTAGAGCCTGCGCACCACAACTACTGAGCCCGTGTGCCAGAACTACTGAAGCCCACGCGCCTAGAGCCCGTGCTCTGCAACAAGAGAAGCCACCGCAATGAGAAGCCCGCGCACCACAACGAAGAGTAGCCCCGCACTCGCCGCAACTAGAGAAAGCCGGCGTGCAGCAACAAAGACCCAACGCAGCCAAAAATAAATAAATAAATAAATAAATAAATAAATTTTAAAAAAAGTTTAAAATAATCTAACATTTAAAAGTTATTATGTATGTTTGGGCAATCATTCCCTTGTACTTCCATTAAGATGAATTTTAGAATTCATTCTCTTTCAGAATTAAAAGCAAAGAAGTTAAAGCAAGGATTTACCAAGAAAATTATACTTCCGTCTTACTTAACAAGTTCCTAAATTAGTCCTACAACATTACTCTAAATAGTGACTTAAAAAAATCCTCGATATTTACTATGTGACCAATATTAATGTTCAGTATAGATGTTAATCTATAAATGTATTCTTTTTGGTTAGGTTTATGTTTACTTTAGTGCATCTTACTTTGTATTTGTCTCCCTCATTTTTAGACTGCAAGAACTGCTTGCTCATCTCTTGCGTTAAGACAGAAACTGGATTATCTACCTGAAACAAACAAACAAACAAACAAACGATTATCTTTAAATATTTCATTTTAATTCCTTAAAGAGAAATGAACTAAAATATCCATTACAAGTGATCTAAGAGAGAAAATATTTCAAAATTTCATTATATTAAAATAAATATCAATACTACAGCCAAAATTAAATATTCTGCCATTACATGAGGGCACAAGCACAAGAACTTTCAAAAGAAGTGTGTTTTTTTAGAAAGTTTTCATTCCTTTCACTGGTTTTATAGAGTACCACTCCTATGCTACTGGTCAACCATCAGACCACAGAGCTGGAAGAGCTCTAGCATGAGAGTCAGCTGACTTGGGTTCTTATTTGGCTCTGTCTGAACCTCCTATGTAGCCGCAGGCAAGTTAGTTATTTCCTCCAACTAAATACAAAAAGTCCAACTCAGTTACTTCTAATCAGAACTATAATGACAAGTATTGTTTATTTTTTGTATAGCAGTTCTTCAGATTTCTTATCCTGTCATTTTTTCATAAGGATATTGTAAAACAAATGGAAATACTGGGATCATTTCTATCTTTTGAAGGAGAAGTCATTTTAAATAAGCCATTACTTGAATTAAACTACCTCTGGCTAACAAATTAAAGTACAGTTAAAATAACAATATAATAACAGTTCAAAGTGGAGTTGAAAAAAAAATTTTTTTTAATTCAACTTGTTTCAAAAAGATTCATTTTTCATTTATATCTTTGGTGTTAATAACAAAGTAATTTATATGTTAGAAAATAATCTTGTTTATAAGGTATAGAACATGAAGGACCACTCTAAAGGAAAAAAATGCTTAACTCCTTCATTTTACCATCTGTAAAATACTGACTGTACTTTATTTAGTATACCCCTGGTGAAAACCTTTCTGTTAAGCAAGATTTTGGGTCTTATCTTCTAAGACGATAAAAGACATTTATGCAGTTATAAAGAAACCTCTACATATCACCTTTTTCTCATTATATAGGTAGACCAGACCCTGATTGCCACGTATTTTTTTTAAACAAGGTCTGTATGGCATCTTAATTTCACACAGTATCTGACTTCTTAAAACTAAGACCTAGTGCACTAGCTTTAATGACAGACATTTTATCACCAGCTTTGGATTAACAGCTTCACCAAAGTTCATGTTCTTTTTTCTACATCCTCTGAAATGGGGTTCCTAGTTTCTATACTACACCAGAGATTATTTAAAAATCTGGCAGCTTTACCCATCAAGACCCTGGAGTAAGCAAAAGGCAAGCACACACAGGTAAACTTCAGAGAAAAAGTAAGAAGAGGCACAGGGGACAAATATAATCAGGTACTTAAAGACATTAAACACTCTCCTTCCTCCTGGTAGTTCTAGGCCAGCGCTGTCCAATGGAAATATAATGCAAACCACACATATAATTAAGTTTTCTAGTAGCTACATTAAAAAGATAAAAAGAGACAGGTGAAATTAATCTTAGTATTATATTTTTAATCTAATATATCTAAAATATTATCATTTTAACATGTAATCAGTATGAAAACTGAGTCATTCCTTTGCATTAAGTCTTCAACCTCCAGTGTGTACTTCATACTAGAGCACATCTCCATTTGGACTACCCACATTTTGAGGGCTCAATATCCATCACACGTGGTTAGTGGTTACTCAGCAAGTGTAGCTCTAGACCTTCTGTATTTTGATCAATGAACTCGAACCTTTAGTTAACTGAATTGTACAAGAAGAGGACTAATGAAGTTATGATAACAATCTTCAAATATTTCAAAAGAAAAGAAACATATTTTATATTCCCCAAGGAAGTGGGAGCTTAGAGAAACTGACTTTATTCAACTTTTCCCATTAACAACAACTTTCTAATAAATACAGCCACCTACAGAAGGAATCAGCAGCCTCAGGAAGAGGTCATTTCCCCATTACTACCCACTCAAGTACCCGCTGAAGGAACCTCTGGTGGAGACTGCACACAGGGTAAGCATGCAGTGTGATACTACACTGGATGCCCTTCGAGACTTTCCCAACACCTGTGAATCCACACACTCTAACTTTTGGTTTTCCTGATTTTGCTTAGCAAGTTGACCTGTGTTCTAGTCTCAAATTTACTTGCTGTATCTGCTTTTCTCCAGATTTTACTAATTATTTTTCTGAACCTGTGCCGCCCAATATGCAAGCTACTAGCCGCATGCAGCATTTGACACTTAAGTAAAATACAATAAAACATCTGATTTCTCAGTCACACATTTCAGTTGCTCAAGTAGCTAGTGGCCACCCCATCGGACACCATAATACAGAATATTTGTACCATTACAGAAAGTTTTTCTGGACAACTTGTTCTAAACCAAACTGGGAAAGAGACCCATACTCATAATTATTCTTTTTCCTTGGTGACTACTCTTGGTGTTCTTAATCCTGGAATAAGGCAGGGTGATACAATGGATAGAGCATTAGAATGGAACAGGGACGTCTGGATCCCAAGGCAGGCTCCACCAGTACCCACGCCTAGACAACTGTAAGTGCAAGTTTACTTTTGCTGGCTCCCAGTTTCTCACCTACAAAATAAAGGGTCCAGAGTAGATGACCTCCAAAGACAATTCCAGTGCTAATGTTATAGGACTATATGAGCCCCATTTCCAATTATTCAGTCAAAGTATCTTAGCAGAATGGACTCAAGTCTTGTCTCCTATAGGTATGATGAAATAACTCCAAAATACATAAAGAAACGCTTTCTTTATATGGCTAGAATAAACTTCCTTTCTACAAAAATTTAGCAACTGAGTTTAGGAAGCTATGATGCTATTCTGACTTGGACAGCAGAAAGCAAAGAAACTTTATAACAAACTTTATTAACATAACTTTTGGCACATACTAGTATAGACAAGATACTCTTGTGTGTTCTGTCAAATTAAAGATGTTATAGTGAAGGTTCCTGTTGAATCAGGAAGCTTTAAGGAACTTCACTAACAATAGTTAAATACAGGGCTTCCCTGGTGGCGCAGTGGTTGAGAATCTGCCTGCCAATGCAGGGGACACGGGTTCGAGCCCTGGTCTGGGAGGATCCCACATGCCGTGGAGCAACTAGGCCCGTGAGCCACAATTGCTGAGCCTGCGCGTCTGGAGCCTGTGCTCCGCAACAAGAGAGGCCGCGATAGTGAGAGGCCCGCGCACCGCGATGAAGAGTGGCACCCGCTTGCCGCAACTAGAGAAAGCCCTCGCACAGAAACGAACACCCAACACAGCCATAAATAAATAAATAAATAAAATTTAAAGGAAAAAAAAAAAGCTCCCTCCTTCACAATGACATGGTTTAAAAAAAAAAAAAAAAAAAAGTTAAATACATTTGTCCTGTGGTCAATTTACTTATATGAGACCATTTAAATTCTTTCCACACCACAAATGAAACCACACAAAAAAGTAACCAGTTGTGTTTATTAATCGGAAACACAAATTTAGCAATTACCTGTATGTTAAAATGATCAAGAATTCCAATCAGTTCTTCTTTCCTAGTGGAAACCACGGTGCCTAGTTATGAGAAACACAAAATGACCAGACTGTTTCTAGGGCAATAATACGCTTTTTAAAATAAGCAATTATTTATAAACATAAATGTTAACTAGTTTTCCTGATGTCATCAAGAAAGGTACCACTGCACATACACACATCTGAATGAACTGGGGTGACACACTTGTTATGACACAAGTACGCAGGAGGCAGAAGCACACAAATGCAGCGGCAGGTGCTTCTCTTCTTCCTATAGCTAAACATTTCCTTTTCCTTCTCATCTGTCTCTTTAGTAACTCTCCACACCCACCTCTTCTTCCTTTATGTCTTTTTCTACCTTTGGCTAACTTTCTCTTTCCACGTGTGATAGCAACTATGGGGGTGAAAGGAAGTCTGCAAGTGAGATCAAAATGACTTATCACAGCCTGTTTCAAACAGACCCAAATTCTGCTAATCATGCTTTTGCTGTAGAATGCCCTGTGGTAAAGCAACTATGTACGGATATATACGTGTGTGTACACATACATGCAACCAACCAATCCTCTTGCAAGAAAGCAGTTTCAAGAGATGAGAAGTGTCCTCTCAATGATACCAGCACAATCACTTAACTCTTTTTAACTGGATGTTCACTAATACTTTATATGAAATAAAGAGAAATTCACAGCAAACCTGTTTCACTTTTCAGTTTATAAGATCGACTTCCATCCATGCTGATGTGCTGTTGCACAATTATAGAGTCACCGTACACACTGGCTCTATAGGCATCATCTCCTCTGTTCCTTAATGTTATTGAGATATCTGCCGAGCTAAAGCAATAAGGTTAAGCTAAGTCACATGAAGGTACAGGGCAATTACAACACTAGGTTACCATAATTTTAAAAACCTCCAAGAAATTTGGCTAATTCGCTTGAAAAGCAGCTTTATACCAGCAGTTGATGGCTGACAGGCTACTACAGAAAAATGTTAAAGATACCAAGCAACAAAGTTGAGAAGAAGAGAAACTTTATAAAAAATAATTGACTATTTTATCCATAAGAGAAATACATTTGCACAAAACCCATTTAAGTTTTGGTTGTTTCACACCATGTAGATAAGTTACACATTTTCCCATCTGCTATGTATAATCAATATTACACTGCCTGACTATGTTAAATTATATAATAAAGCATCATCCTGACAGCAGGCCTCTAAGAAAGATGAAGTAAGAATTAAAGTGAAGTTATATATTTTCTAAGAAAATTAGAATAAAGGGAAACAACTTGAATTCTTCTATTACTTGGCAATTAAAAAAAAGCTTAAGTATTTGATATCAAGAGATGTAAACTAAATCTCAAAGCTTCTTAAAATTTTATTGGTCTTACAAAATAATCATTTTTAAAGTTTTAAAGACGTCTGAAGCATTTATAGCCATGTATATTTTAACATATTATGGGGGGGGAAATCCATCTTTATTTTTCTACTCTAACTTCTGTTCAAATAAGACTTTGTAGAAAAATTTTTAAAAAATTAATGAAGGGCATTAATAAATACATACTTATAATTTCCTTAAACATAAAAGCAGATAATACTTTCTCTGGTTAATATAAATATCTGCCAAAAATGCTAAAGTCCTTTAATGCAAAATTGCTTTAATTGGTAATTAAATGACATATTTAACAGAATAAACTTGTTTTCATCAATTCGGAGTAATCATACCCCAAAATTGTTCCTATTTGCAGGAAATGTAGGTAAAAATACTCAAGATGAATTTCACTGTCAACTTACACTTGGTGAACACCCTAAAGGGTGCTCAGCTCTTGCCCCCCCGTACTTCTGTGCAAGTGCCCTCACAGAAAGACGCCTTAGCAGCCTTTTCAGCCCCCATCCCTCCCTCCACAGATTGGGCTAAATATAGAAAGTGAATGCTAACTGCGCCATATTCCCTTCTTTAAAAACTCAAATTAAGAAAAACTAGTAAAATCCAAGTAAGGTCTGTAGTTTAGTGAATAATATTGTACCGGTGTTAACCGCGTAGCTTTGATAAAAGTACCTCAGTTATTTAAGATGTCAACATTAAGGGAAACTGGGTAAAGGCTGTAAGGAAACTGTACTATCTTTGTAATACTTACATAAATCTAAAATTATTTCAAAACCACAAGTTTTTAAAACAAACTCAAATTAAGACACATCAAGTGGAAAGGTGGTGATTCCTTGGAGATACAAAGTTCTGAGGCCTCTGGGACTAGAGAAACCAATTTGGGGCATTATATTCTGATGAACAAGTATAAAGTCTGCAGAGATGACAGAGAGAAGCAGGAGCACAGAACAGATAAACTCTTGGGAAACCACCTGGACAGACTGGCAGAGACATATAATCACAGATACTGGCTGTGAATCAGAGGCACAGAGAACTCGAGAGCACTTCCTTCCATGTGCAGCCCCACACACCAAGACAGTAAGACATAAACGCCTGACCACAAAGACACAGAGTACCAAAGACCTGAAGAATAAGAAAGAGCACACATGCTCCAGAGACAGTGAGAGGGAAACACATTCACACACCTGCATGCCTGTCACAGGAGAAGGAGGGAGGAGGGCACAGCACAGAAGTGCAGCCACTGAGGAGCGGCAGGGAGGTCGTATGGCGGAAGAGCTGCAGCACACACCCGGCTAAGGAAGGAAGGGAGACAGAGGCCTGGAGACAAAGACACAAAGAAAGGCAGAGACACAGAAAAGAAAGACCTAGAGACCGAAGATCTTTGGTTCTGAGTCTCTCAGTTCTGGTCATTCATGAGATCCAATTACGCTGCCTCACTGAAGTTTCCAAGACATATTATATCCCTGCATCTTTATGATAAATCTCCTCTTCTAAAGCTACCCTGACTGGTTTGGGGGGGTTGTGTATTTTTAATCAGAAATACCTAATTAAGACAGATATGCTCCTGAAAAGTTGTAATCAATGAGATTTTTGAAAGCTCTCTGGGTTGATTCTAATGAACAGCCAAGGTTGAAAACTATTAACTAAAGTATACAATAGGGGAAGGGTAGCTGGCCTACAACATGGAGCAAACCATATTTATTGCATTAACTAGTATGATTACCTAGTATTAAGTGAATGTACCTCATGAAAACATTTTAAAAATAAAGTGACATCTCCCTTGATTAGCAAACATCTACTTTGTTATTTTCCTTCCTAGCTACTCCTTGCATTTGAAAGCTATCTTTAGTATTGTGAGAGCTTTGGAGGCACGGGTATCCTACTGCCATATGAATTTAGTAAATATAAGAAAGGCAAGTTATTTAAAAAATTAAAGCTTACGGAAAAAACCCTCACAACAACTGCTCAAAAAACCTGTACAAGGAGACAGGGGTAACTGAGCTGGGACTAACTGCTGTCTCCCCACCTACTAAGGCGACTGCTGCTGAATTACGGTCAACAGCCCTAGAGCCCAGTGTGTAAATAAAGAGACCCTTGAGTGAGAAGAGAGACTGCCACCGCGAGTTCCTTCAGAATGACAACACACACAAGCAGCGCCACCATAAGGATGTGGCTTCTTGCTTAGCTCCAGGAGAACCTATCTGCACAGAAATGACGGGTAGCATCATGCACTGATGGGCACGAGGAACAAGGAACAAGGAAAAAGTCATGTAAAAATAGGATGCATCTGTTCCTTCTCTGGGTGGCCAGCTCATCTGCAGTAAGTCCTGTAACCTTGACTAATAAGTCAGGAATGTACAGCAGGAGCATGAGTTTTTGTCCCCCCGTAACCCACTCCCAATGCCACAGCTGAGGTCAAAAACAGGCCTGAAAGATCCCAATGCCACCAGGACTAGGATTAGGACGGCCGAGGGAGGGAACAGTAAACTGAACCTGCTGAAGAACCTGAACAGCTAGAGGTCTGAGACCTTGGTCACTGGAGAATTCCATCACCTGTACCACTCACTGCAAAGCCTCAGTGGATAATCAGAGGCCGCAGCGCCAAGAGCCTCCAGGCACAGTCGTCTGGCTTCTCCTAACCATATTCGGCAAGCGTCTCTAATTGAGGAGTTGAAACCCTCTACAAAGGTAGCCCCGAGCCCAGGCGTCACAAATGCAGAGTGTAATGTTTCAGATGTGCGGGAGGGACAGAGTCCTGAGGACCACCTCAAACCTCTGCCAGACTGAAAGACATTCCTCAGGAAAAACGGGATAGCCTCATAGATTTTAGGTGCAGAATAGAACCGAAAAGCTCGATGAGCTGATTCTGTAAAAAAGTGATGACAGAATCAGAGACTATAAAAGAAGAGAAATTTGATAGATACCAAATGTTCTAAATGAGGAAGGGGAGGACAGAGGAATAGTAATGGGTTTGGAAAAGCTCGTTTTAGCTATTTTTTTATTTTTTTAATTAATTAATTAATTTATTTATTTATTTATTTATTTTTGGCTGTGTTGGGTCTTCGTTTCTGTGCGAGGGCTTTCTCCAGTTGTGGCAAGCGGGGGCCACTCTTCATCGCGGTGCGCGGGCCTCTCACTATCGCAGCCTCTCTTGTTGCGGAGCGCAGGCTCCAGACGCGCAGGCTCAGTAGTTGTGGCTCACGGGCCTAGTTGCTCCGCGGCATGTGGGATCTTCCCAGACCAGGGCTCGAACCCATGTCCCCTGCATTGGCAGGCAGATTCTCAACCACTGCGCCACCAGGGAAGCCCTAGCTATTTTTTTAGACGAGGTCAGTAAAAAGGAGACTGAGCTCAGGTTAAAGCTTTTAACTGTTATTAACTGTTTAAAATATTTTAATGTTCCTATCTACAGGCAGCTGTGTCCTTCAAAGTTGGTGATTTGTGTAAGCTAGCCTTTATCTTTCTTTCTTTTTTTAATGGTATTCCAAGGACACATCTCAGAAAGAAGTTTCTGCTTTGATCCAGCTACTTCCCATATGGAAAAAACATTTAAAATCTTTAATTGAGACATAAAACATTTAATGGTGCAGAAAAAACAGATTTCTTCCTGAGGCTTCTATTTGAAAGATCAATGTGTTGTCTAGCTAGGCAGACTAGGTAACTATTTGGACAACTAAGAAATGTACAGTTCAGTATAATGAATTGAAGCAGAGTTGAGACCATTACCTTAAAAGTGTTAAAATAACTAATTTTTGACTTCAGCCATAATTTTGTTTGGAGACTGTGTGAGAGAAGACCTTGCTGGGCTGGCACCCAAGTAAGATAAGGAGAGACAGAAAATAAGCTGGAGAATTGTTACTAAACAGTTCTTTTTCAAGGCCATACAGCACGGAAAATGATTTTTTCTGTATCTTTTCTTCCCTTCTCCTGAGTCAACTTGGAACCCTGGCTTAGGGTTAAGATTCCCAAGGTTTCTGAGAGATACATAAGAAACCCGCAATCTTGACTCACATCCCGTTCCCGTTCTATTTTTTAGAAATAAAATGGAAAATGGGGGAAATTAAGTAGATACAACACTGAGCAGGAGGAAAGTCTGTTACATGAAGGAAAAAAAAAAAAAAAGATATCACTGTTAATTATCAAAGTTCCAGAAGTTCTGGGCACCGGGTGTGTGAAAGAGGAAAGAGCAGCCTGACTCTGGGAGCTGATATGATGGAGTCTGGGACATCTAGCTGTCAGGAGAAACGAGGATCCCTCAGAGTTTTCTGAGGCAGAATTAAAAAGAATAAGGAGATCAGCCTGAAGAGAGTTTCCTAACGGCCAAAAGGCCACGAGTCTATGATGATGCAAACTGAGCAATTAATATATAGTTAGGTGATGGCAAACTATAACAGAAAGAAATACAAATGTAAAGCCACAGAGGGTTGTTATATGACCATTCACCAAGGGTCAAGATGGACCCCAAAGAGACTTGGTCCTCAAGTCAAGCTCACTGGTGAACCCCCTGCGTAAAGGATATAAAATGAGAGACAGATGGAATACTTTTTTGAAATTCTTAGAGCTGAAATTCTGTTTAGGGACACCTTGGCTGGTCACTAACTCTGCCTTAGCCTACATCATACTGACGTGGACTTGCTGAAGCTGGGTTTGGGTCAAGAGCCAGCAAAGTCCAATATTTATAAATATTCCTTTAAACAGAAGTACACAGATTTATCACTGCTCGTTCTTCCAGAAAGGTAACAGAAACGAGTGTTAGTGGGCAGGCACATGGCACTAACTGACACAAGCATTCTGTTGGGTGAGGTGAACAGGCAACAGTGGGCTATGCTGGCAACAGGGGGCAAGAGAAAGGAATGAAAAGATATGATATCGCTGCTCCGGTTCCGGGAAGCCAATTCATTTCCTACCATGTCTACATGAATTGGGATTCTAAAGAAGCTGCTTCTTATCAAAGAACTGAAAAATACACATAGAAAACAAACACTTACTTCTGTCCATCTTTCACAAAACCTTTCAAAGAAGATCCTCGGTTTGTAGCAATTGCTTTTCCACCAAGACCAACTATGAGAGCTGTGAGTACCGCACTCTTCCCACCTAAAGAAACAGGTGTTGAAGAAATCACGTTCATTAGAGGGAGAAAAGAGAAGTCTGACTCCTACAATTTGATGTAAAAAAATTTCTGAAATAAAACATTATACTTCAATTATAATTTTCTTCAAGTGCCAAAAACAAACAAAAAGTTGTACGTATCATGAAATATTTAGCTGCTATTAGAAAAAAATCAGTACATTTCAGGAATCAAATCTTTGCCACTAATAAGGAAATGGAAAAAATGGTTGACACCTTTCTAACCTAAAACTCTCATTGTGTCATCTTGGCCCATCAGCCTATTAAATGAATTTATCTTTCTAATTACCCATATACATTTAACTCATCTAATTTTTCTTACATCCTAATTTAATCAAAATTTACTTTTTCCATAAATTCTCAGAAGCCAGAAACTATTATTAACCTTGAATGCAAGCTCCAGAGGGACAGGACTGTTGTTTTTTATTCATTGCTTTATCTCCAATATTAGCCCATAATAGGCACTCACATATTTATTGAATGAATGAGCTTAAATATGAAAAAATTATCAGTCATATAGACAATGTTTTTATATAATATTTTGACAATTATTACTCCTAATTTGAATATTATCCATTTGCTAGCTCTTTGAAGAGTATACTTCCTTTTACCCTAACAGACATAAAATATCACAAGCTAAAATTCCAAAATCTTTAACAATTATGGTAACCATTTTCTCAACTCCACAATCAACCAAATTAATCAACTCTCATCAGCTAATCATCTTCCACAATATACTCCAAATTAACCAAAGTAGACACTGGTTAGCCCAATTTAGTTCCTGGAATGCCCTTCAAGTCCCTATCCTAACTCTCTCCTTTTTCTTCATTTCCAAATTCACTGACTCCACCACTTGCATTATATTAACAACTTCGCTGTTTCAGGAGTTAAGATCTAACCGCAGAACCAACCCACCAGTCTGTCTTTACTTCTTGTCCTGTTTGACCTCCCCGTAGCTCTGGTTCCTTTGTCTATTCCCTCCTTCTGAAAATACTTTCCTCTTGACCGAATAGAGTAGGGAAAACAAAGAACAACAACTAAACAGACCATGGAGCTACCTGTACTAGTTTCATGTTCTAGCACGGCCACCAGTCGTGGACCCTGGCAAGCTCCTCTCCCTCTGTACTGGCTCAGTCAAGCAGTCAACATCTCACATCTGGCGAGTCTACGACAAAAGCTACCTAACTGGTCTAACTCCTATGTCTTCCCCCTTCTAATCTACTCTCTACAATGTGGTCAGTTTGTTTCACAAATCTTCACCATGTCACCTCTATACTCTAAAGCTTTAACTGCTTCCCCACTGACTTGTGAACGAAATCCCCAAATATTTATCATGGCAGTCAATATCCTCAACAACATCACCTACAACTGATTCTCCAGTGTATGCTTCTGCCCCTCCCTACCATGTATGATATGATAAAACCCTATGAGGTTGTTCACTCTCTCCACATACATCTGCTTCTACCCCTCCCAACCTTTGGTGATGAGCAATCTTTGCCTGGAACATCTCAGCTTCTTCTATCCCAATAAGATCTAAAGAATCTTTCATTTTTATTCAAGTACCACCACAAATACCGCCTCTTCTTAAAGCTTTCATTGGCCACAACAGTAAGAATTAGCTTCTTTCAAGTTTGGATTCCCAAGGCACTTTATTCACGCTGTTACAACATTTAATAGATAAAAGACACAGGCCTGCCCCAGTTGCAGTGAGGATGGCTTGCCTACTCTTCTGTGGTATGAGTTCCAAGGTACATAGACTCAGAAGAATAAGCAGGAAACGTTTATCCCTATTGCATAATGAGCCTAAAGTTAACTCATTTCTTAAAGTGCAGACTGGCAGGCAATACTGAAAAAATTCATGACCACAAATCAGAGGTCTAAAACTTAGATTTATCAGCACTAGTAGTCACCTATTTTAAAAAGTTAATGCATTCTGATCTCAATGTACTGCTCAAAGTCAAATAAGAAGGAGGGCAAAAGCACTTACTTCCATTATTGCCAACAACAAAGTTGACATTAGAACCAAATTTAAAGGGTCCAAGCATCGAATGACACATGAAGTTTCTGAGCTGAATACTCTCAATTATTCCAACATCTGCTGCTGTCTATTAATTAAAAAAATGAGAGGAAACAATCAAATTCACTCACTACAATCATCCAATCATTTGCTAGAAGAGAAAGGTCAGCAGTGCTACCAATGAAAAAAGTTACAGGAAGTATACTTTTAAATGTTAACTTTAGTCAATGAGTAAATGATATTAAATGGAGACCTTATATGATTAACCACCCATTCTAAAGTCCTTATAGGATCTAATAAGTGTATCAAGGTTTCTTAATACGGACAATACCAACATTTTAATCAGATCATTTTTTGTTGGAGAGAGGCTGTCTTGTGCATTGTGGGATGTTTAACAGCATCCCTAGCTGCTACCCACCAGATGCCAGTAGCACTCTCCCCCCACCCTAGTTGTGACAATCAAAAATATATTCAGACACTGCTAAATGTCCACTGTGGGGAGGGTATATAATTATAATTCTCATATTGTGAATATATGTCATAATTAAATTAGAGAAGGTTTATAAATGCTTTAAGCAAAAGTTCGGCACACAGTGGTCAGACTTTGTAGTTAAAAATATGAAAATAAATCACACATATTTTACCAAACCTTCCAAATTGTTTTAAAGAACACTTAACGTCTCCAGCCTTTTTAGTCATTTATTTAAAAAATCCCTGGCTCTCTTCTACTAGACACCAGCTTATTAAAAAGCAGAAAACATTTACATCCTTGTATGAGTAGAATACTGGAAATCGTGGTTGAAGACTTTTTAAAAATACATTTTATTTTGATCTAATTGAAGACTCAGATGCAGTTTTAAGAAACAGTACAGAGAGATCCTGTGAATCCTTTACCCAGTTTCTGCCCAAGGTTACATCTCGAAAACTACAGTACAATATCACAACCAGCATACTCATATTGATACAGTGACGATACAGAAGATTTCCATCACAAGTATCCTTCATGTTGTCCTTTTAGAGCCCCATCCACATCCCACCCAATCCACCCCCTCCTTAACCCCTGGTCCGCTTATCTGTTCTCCATTTCTGAAACACTGTCATTTCAAGATGTTATATTAGTGGAATCACACAGAATGTAACCTTTTGAGATTGGCTTTTTTTTCACTCAGCATAATTGTCCATTTTTGCCTGTATCAGTACTTCACTGCTTTCTATTGCTAAGTAGTATCTCAGGGTATAGATGCACCTCAGCATGTTTAACTACTCACTCACTGTGTGACATCTGGATTGTCAGTTTTTGGCTATTATGAATAAAGCTGCTATGAACATTCGTGTATAGATTTTTGTGTGAAGATAAATATTCTTTTCTCTGTGACAGATGCTGGGTTATATGATAGATAGTTGCATGTGAAATTTCTTAGAGAAACTGCCGAACTGTTTCCCAGAGTGGCTATATCATTTTACATTCCCACCACTGAATGATCCAGTGTCTGCATCCTTGCCAGCATATGGTGTCGTCATTTTTCAAAAAAATTTTAGCCATTCTGATGGGTATGTAGTGATATCTCATTGTGGTCTTAATTTGCATTTCCCTGATGACAAATTATGGTGAACATCATGTCATGTGCTTATTTGCATCTGTATATCTTCTTCTTCAGTGAAATGTCTCTTTTATGTCTTCTGCCCATTCTCAAATCGGATTATTTGCTTTTAACTGCTGAATTTTGAGAGTTCTTTATACAAACAAGATATTAGAACTTTGTTGGACATGTGATTTGCAAATATTCTCCTGGCTTGACTTTCCATCCTTATAACAGGGTCTTTTGCAGAAGAAAAGTTTTTAATTTTGATGAGGTCCAATTTATCAATTTTTCATTTAATGGTTTGTACATTTGATGTTAAGTCTAAGAATTGCTCCTGAATGCTAACCCGAACCTGAACCTGAACCCGAACATTTGGTACAATTCTCCAATCAAACCAACTGGGACTGAAGATATCTTTTTTGGGAGTTTCTAAATGATGAATTAAATTTCCTTTATAGTTACAGAGTGATTAAAATGATCTATTTCATACTGAATGAATTGTGATAGTTTGTGCCTTTCGAAGAACTGGTCCACTCTATCTAAGCTGTGAATCTATGTGTGTAGAGTTGTGAACAGTATTCCCTTATTATCCTTCTGATGTTTGCAGAGTCTGTGGTCATATCCTCTGTTTCATTCCTGATATTAGTAATTTGTGTCTTCTCTCTTTTTTCCCCTTTGTCAATCTTAGTAGAGGTCTGTCAATTTTATTGATCTTTCCAAAGAACCAGCTCCTAGTTTCATTGTTTTCTCTACTAATTTTTTCTAATCATTAACATAAACTTCAAAATTAGTCAGGTGATTTTATCTCAGCTTTTTAAAATTCATATTACTTTTCCTCTGCAGCCAGAGACCCAGCTCCTGATACTGAATTAAGAATATGACATATAAACCAGACATGAGAAACATGCAAATCAAAAGACATAATATTGTAATTTTGCACTCACCAAAGTAGAGGTACCATTAGTAAAAGAAACTGTACATTCATCTTCGTCACCATCTTTATCAAAATCATCCAGCTCTTCTTGTCTTGGTCTTTTGGCATTTCCAGGAGAGAAGAAATTTCCTTCCTTTCTTTTGGCCATCAGGTCTAAACAAATATTAGTGACAATGAAGAAAATCATATATAGCATCCATAAGATTGTTCCATATACATTAAAAAACTTAACAAGACAGGCAAAGCTTAAGTTTTAGGACTATATCCATTCATTTTTACTTTAAGAAAAGTAAAACTATCATCTGCATGGAGGGAGGGGGCCGTGAGCCAAAAAATGCAGGTGGTCACTAGAGGCTGGAAAGGCAAGGACACAGATACTCAAGAGCCTCCAGAAAGGAATGCAGTCCTACCGCTCCCTTGATTTTCACCCAGGCAGACATGTCAGACTTCTAACCTACAGAAGTATAAGATAATACATTTTTGTTAAAAAAAATCTGCCTATGCTATACTAGTTGATTTTACTTCAGAACGATTCATGACCAAGGTTTTTACTCATATGGGCCTACCTAAGTGTTTTAACTTCTAAGCTCACAAAAGGTAAAAGATCTTATTTGTGAAACTGTGGATCTATTGATAGAGATGGCATACTGCCTCTGAAATGATTCCAGAGCAATCATCCAATTTTTATAAGTTATAAATAGTGAATCACATAAAACTAATTTTAATTATTTTCCCAAAGAAGTATATTGGGAGCAGTGTTGCCTAGCAGCAATAGTGTCCTTTAACTCTTCTCTAAAGAAACAGCCCGGGCTGATTGTCCGGTTTTGTTTTTGTTTTTTACTGATATACTATAAAATTTATACCTACAAAATGAACATCATCAAGACTTTCTAAACATATAAATGCTGCACCTCAAGTCAAAGCTGATGGTCTTTGATTGAAATTAAATGGTTGACTACTCCAAATGTTGCTTTCATTTTTCTCTTAAAAATTCACTTAGACATCTAAAACGATAGGTACCCAATAACTGCTGAATAACTGGAAAGAAAAGTCCACAGCATAGGTAATAAAAAATTTCTAAGATGTAAGAATATGAAAAATAGCTCTACTCTCAACCTATTTAGGTGCCCCTAGTGCTATACTATAGCAGCCCTGTTTGTACCAGGTACCTGGGCAGCAGTGGATTAAATGAGATTTTCTCTCTCATGCATTTGGATTGAAAGATTCAAGTCAGTTCTCAGTAGAAGAGAGGAAAGCTCCACTTGCTGATGTACCGGCAGGGCAAGACAGCCAAGCTGAAGTGTGTGTGTGTGGGGGGGGGGGGGAGGGAGGCTGGGGGGCTAGTGGAGCGGTGTTACAAAGACGGCATAAAGTAGACGGAGAACAGGGACCCTAGAGCAGGGATGCAAGAGGAGGAGGGCGGGCGAGACAGACATTCGTACAGTGTTTAATTTTTATCCACTGCTTCCCAAAGTTACACTGACAGAACCAATTTTGCAGAAACATCAAATATCTATACATACTGTGTTGGAACTACATTGGGGAACTATCTTTGACGGGTTTTATTGTGACAATGCATGCTTCATTAAGTGAACTGGGTAGTTTCCCTATCTTTTTTTTTTTTAATATATTTATTTTTATTTATTTATTTTTGGCTGCGTTGGGTCTTCATTGCTGCGCGCGGGTGAGCAGGGGCTACTCTTAGTTGCGGTGCGTGGGCTTCTCACTGTGGTGGCTTCTCTTGTTGCAGAGCATGTGCTCTAGCCACGCAGGCTTCAGTAGTTGTGGCATGTGGGCTCAGTAGTTGTGGCTCACGGGCTCTAGAGCACAGGCTCAGTAGTTGCGGTGCACGGGCTCAACAGCTGTGGCTCGTGGCCTCTAGAGCGCAGGCTCAGTAGTTGTGGCGCATGGGCTTAGTTGCTCCGCGGCATGTGGGATCTTCCCGGACCAGGGCTCGAATCTGTGTCCTCTGCATTGGCAGGTGGATTCTTAACCACTGTGCCACCAGGGAAGCCCTCCTCATCTTTTTAATGCTCTGAAATCACCACTCTGGCATGACACTGAAATGTTTTTTGAAAGTGAGAAAGAACTAAGCTTAAAGATATTAGATGTTGGAGACTATTTTAATTTTATGAAATCATTTCAATTTCTTTTTTGTACACTGGTTATTACAGATTCATTATATCTTCCTAGAACAAGTTTGCTATAATTTTATTTTCCAGAACACTGATAATTTAAACCTTCAAATTTACTACACAAAATTACCTTGTTTTGTAAAATCCTCAACTGTGGTCATGACTCCTTTCACATCAATTCTATTTAATTAAATTTACACTTTTTTCTCCCAAAAGTAGTTATTTGCGTTTTTCAAACCTAGTTTTTCTTTAATGAAAATATTTTAATGTTTAATGTTTTCATATATTTTTATACAACCAAATATAAGAGATATGCAGTGGGGCTGGAGTTCAGTCTCTAATTCTTTATCTCAAAGTGCAAGTTAATAAAAGCAATCAGAGACTTCCACTTCCAGGAAGATGGAATAGATGTAATTTTCCCTATTCCCCCTGCTTAGTAAAACTAAAATCCTTGAAAATTATATACTATAAAGCAAACATAAGACGACTCTGAAGAAGGAGGCAGACTGGCTAGGAACCACGTGACCCAAGGAATGACATCGTGGTGGTTCCCTGAGTTTTTGTTTTGCCTCAACTATCCCAGACTTGGAGAAGCCAGCAACTGGGGAAACACCAACAGGTGCAGGGGAAAAACAAAAATGCCTAATGAAAGCTTGCTCTCTCTAGACAAAGGAGCAGGAAAAGGGGAGTCTAACAAGACAGGAAACTTTTAGACAATAATCACTCTACTCCAGTCAAATACCACTAAAAGAACTGTTGGCCCTTCCTCTTCGCCCACAACACCAGCAAAGGCCAAGTGGGTAGCCTGGACTTCCATCCTGGTGAAGCTGGTTTCAGAGAAGGCTGTGTAGGCCAAGTAGGGAGCCATGATGATGGCATCAGGTGGAGAACTTAGATGTCCACCCCCAACAGGGGGTAACTGGATGCTACTTACTCCCATTCCCCCTTGGATGGGGTCAGAGGAGGCCTTTTACCACTGCCCGGAAAGGTGAGGAGGCCACCCCACTGCAGTGTCCACGTGGGGGGCTGAAACTCCCGCCCTAGCCGAACAGCCACCAGAAGCTATGGAAAGAGCTCTGGTAAAGTTTAGATGTGAGTCTTTGTGTCCATGGCCTAAAAAAACCATAGGGCAGCAGTTCTCAAAGGTTGTGGTGTCTTAAAAAGTACCAAGGACCTCAAAGAGCTTTTGTTTAAATCTATCAATATTTACCATATTATAAATTAAAATTGAAAAACTTTTAAAACAAGCAACACACAAGTACACATTCTATCAGTCGTCAGAGCGATGGCAGCATCATGTGTCTGTAACCTCTGGATAACTCCATTGTATAGTCACAAGTGAACGAAAAGGAAAAAGGGAAATAACATCTTACAATAATTATGAAAACAATTTTGATCTTGTAGACCCTTTGAAAGAGTCTCATGGATCCCTGGACCACACTTGGCAAACTGCTACTGTAGGGGATACTATAAGCATGTCCATGACACAGTGCCATAAATGACAAGGCATAGCTACCAGTAATAAGGCAGCAGAGAAGAAGCCAGCCATAGAATGACTGGTAGACTTGATATTCAAAGTGTGGTCCAAGGACCATCAAGCAGCCATCTACATCTCCGAGGAACATGTTAGATATCCAGAATCTCAGGCCTCAATTTAAACCAACTGAATCTGAAGCTTCATTTTAACAAGGTCTCGGGTGACTCACAAGCACATTAAAGTCTGAGAAGAACTGTTGTAAACAACATTAAAATATTTGGGACTTTATCCTATCCTGAAGGCAATAAGGAACCTAATTTATCATGATAAATCAAATACCACTTAAAAGGCATATTAGTTAACATCCAAAGAAGGACATTTAACAAATGCCTTTTGAGACAGTACTAGTGTTACAGTCACAATTACATAATATTCACCATCTTTTTTACAAATAATTTAATGTTTATCTTGAATCTCTTACACAAGTCAGAACTTGAAAATCAAACAATTCTCAAATTATTTAATAACAAGAATTAATGTATATTAGTTTCAACTTGTTGCTAATTTAAATTCCCTAGAATACCACCAGGCTATTATTTTCCCAACACTTCCTTCTTTCCCACCTATACCTCTAGTCCTTTCTCAATTACAGTAATTTATTTATTATAGAAGAGCAAAGAAGACGCATTACTTTTTGGTTTTCCCAACATTAAATGCCCTTTTAGACACTGTTTTTATTAATGCTTAATACACGATCTTGCAGTCAGCAGACACATCAGCTGACTGATTTTAGTATTTTACCATTAGAAAATGGTAGTTTTTCAAGTAAAATTGCGGGGAGCAAGGGGCACGAAGGTAAATGTGATTAGCTCCTCACAATGGATGTGAGATTCTATACAAGACAGAAGACAGTGTGCTACATGAAAATGATGTTTTTTATTTGCTGTGGTTAGCCTGGGATTTGCAGTTTGCTGTTAGGTTGCCATGGTAACTTGCATCTAACAGACACTGAAGGATCCTACCTTTTAAAATAGGAATCACTTTGTAATTTAATGATAATGGATTTTTAAAAACACACATGAATGCCCTGAGAGTTAATTTTAGGTTACAATAGTAAAATTGTTTCTAATAGGCTAAAGAGACATATAAACAGATGCAAAGAAAAATACTTTTAATATCCTGCAATATATAAAAATAGAAAAAAAAGCTCCTCTGGGATTTTCAATATATCCATAAAGCTCTTCATGGTCTTTAATATTTGTTTATTTACAATAAAAAAATTAAAATTAAGGGACATATCATTTCCCCCTCACAGAAAGCAAACTCCATCAGAGCAGGAATAGTAACAAATATGCAGATTCTCAATTAAAAAAAAAGTTCAAGAAGAAAAATCAATCGCCAAGGGTTAATTACAGCAAGCATGTACATAGGAAATTTGATAAGAGACCAAAAGCATTTTAACAAAGGACTATAAATTTCTAAATTTTCAATTTTATTGTGAGTATGTAGTAATTCACATTTCCCATTCATATCAAAGTAGGGGCTAACAGCAGTGAGAACAGTCATAACAGAACTGGAATTATTAATAGAAAACAGTGGTTTAAAAAAAGGTAAATTGCTGCTGCTTCTGAATCTGCCATGGACTATTTACCTCATTCCCAATTCTACTTCTCCCACCACCACAGACAAATTCATTCTGCATTATACCACCTCATTTTTAATGTACTGAATTAATTAAGCACACTACTTGGAATATATCATGAAGTAATGTGAGATGCAATAGATAATAATATAAATAAGTGAAAAAACTCATTAGGCCATCCATCAAACAATTCCAGATGAGCAAAACTAGGAAGTACTAAGCACAGCACTTCAGACAATAAAATGTGAACACTCAGATTTGTGTTTTAAAAAATCCCTGTGACCTCAATATAGAAGACAAACGAAACAGAGTAAGAATAGGGGCAAAAGAGACCAGTCTCTAAAGGATAAGGGGTGCTGAACAAAAGCAGTGGCATGCACACCAATGTTCACTGCAGCATTATTTACAATAGGCAAGATATGGAAGGAACCTAAGTGTCTATCAACAGATAAACGGATAAAGGTGTGATACACACATACACACACAATGGAACATTACACAACCATTAAAAATGAAATCTTGCCATTTGCAACAACATGGGTGAATCTAAAGGGTATTATGCTGAATGAAATAAGTCAGACAGAGGAAGACAAATATCCATAGGATCTCACTTATATGTGGAATCTAAAAAAACAAAAGAAACAAAACAAAATGAAAACAGACTCACAGATATAGAGAACAAATGGATAGTTGCTAGAGGGAGGGGTCGGGGATGAAATAAGTGAAGGGGATTAAGAGGTACAAACCTTTCCTTTAATCCTCAACATCCTTCTAAGTATCGTCCTTATTTTACAAAAGGGGATATTGAGGCTCAATTAAAAGATACCCAGACTTATGTAGCTATAAATTAGCACAGCCTAGATCCAAACCCAGGTTGTCCAAACCCAAAGTCAAACCTCCCAAAGTTAAACCAACTGAATCTGAAGACTTATGTAGCTATAACTTAGCACAGCCTAGATCCAAACCCAGGTTGTCCAAACCCAAAGTCAAACCTCTTTAACGTCCAGGTTCCTCGTGGTATGAACTGAGTTTAACCAAGTTTGACTATTTATAGGCAGTGAAATTGGATATTAATTTTGGATTAATATCCAAATTGGATATTAATTGGATATTGGATATTAACATAATGTATAAAACTACATAAAGGATTCTAATGTGATATGTCCCTCTAATGTTACTATTCAAGCCAATTAAAACTTGGGCTTGCTTTATAAAATTTTACCTTGTGTTTAATTTTCAGAAACAACCTTTACTCTTAATACTAAATGCCATGATCAGTAGACTGAGCAGGTTTGGAAAGGAAGGAGGATAAATAATACATTTATGTTGTTTGAAAACACTGAGTTTGAAGTGCTCCTGAGATACAGAGGCCAGTAGGCAGTAAAACATACTCTGCAGTAGAGGCAGATTTGGGAGTGGAGCTAAGAAAGCCACAGGAGTATTCTGAATTTGGTCACCAGGGAAACTATGTTTAGTGAGAAAGATGTATCTCATTAACTAGTGAATCCAAAACACTAACATTAATGTAAGTATCTACACTTGTACACTTGACCCTCAGTCATCTGGACTTATGTGTGTGCGTGTGTGTGTATATATATAAAACTGTGACATTTAATTTTGCCTTAAATATAATGCATACTATTGTGGTAAAATTTTGAGTTATTTATTAATTCCTGAAAGGAAGCCAAGTATGGCTTTGATTAATTTTCCTAACTTAGGTCTAAAAATGATAGTCAAGATTTAGGCAGGTTTTACACAAAATTCTACATCCAGGCACTCAGTAAAATAAACTTTTGGGAATGAAACTGGTTTTTCACTGTAACCACTTTAATATGCCTTTTGTGCTGACTTTTTGCCAGGCTCAATTCTAAATACTTCATACTAATTATAGACAGGTACAGAGATAAAACTCTCTCTCTCTCTATCCCCCCCCCCCACCCTCACATATTTAAGAATCCTGTGAGTTAGGGACCATGTTATTTTCTCCAATTACAGAATAGGAACTGAAATTTGCAGAGGTGGTACCGACTTGTCCCGGGTCACACAACACTGGTTCTGTCTTGCACAAAAACATGTTTTTTAAGCAATATTCTAGTAATCTCCAAACTTCTTTGTACTTACAGCCATTCAAGGAAAAAAAAAAACCAACACAACTGTAAATACACATCCTCATAGGAAATTATTACTCTGCATATTTCACACAGTGAAAGAACGAGATAAAGTAAATCTAAGTAGTTCCAATATGCCCCCTCTCCACCCATGCACCCATGGAACTCTCTGCAGGCCAGTGCACATGCTAGTGAACATGTTAAAAGACTACACAGCAGCCGTCTAAAAGCTGTCAGCGAATTTGGACTTTTTTTCTTTTGAATATACATTCCAGAGTAGCTTGTCTTTAAAATACTCGCTTGTAATCGTCTCCTCATGAAATATACAGAGTAGTAAGCACTCACATAAGTTCTGTCTTCAGGGTTTAAACAGCAAATAGTTGCTCTTTCTAGGAATTAGCCCAGGATCCTCTCAAGCCCTTTCTCTACCCTGGAGTCCTGTGTTCCGCAATTCCCAACAGTGATTCTTCTCCAGCTCATCTCCACGAGAAAATCAGGGAAAAGAAACGACATCATAAAACCTCCAAACACCACAATTTAATTCTTCCAGGTACAGAACAGTCTGCGTTCTCATGAAACTGGCATTTAGCAACAAATCCAATTTAAGTAATATTTACATACATCTCTTAAACATACTTAAGTTGCTACTTGCGAGGTACCATCAAACGGGTGATAAGAGCCCGATTCCCGAACCCAACCTCACCCCCCGACGCTTATACCCCCCAAGCCCCTCGTCAAAGCCTAAAGGGCCGTTTGGGGCCGGGCGCCGGGTCCCGCAGCCCGAGCCGGGATTGGCAAGCCTCGCCGCCAGAGCCGCCCGAGGGAGGAGCCCAGCAGACACACGGGCAAGTTTCCCGCGGCTGAGGGGACCTGTGCCGCCTGCGGAGAGGGCGCGAAGATACCCGCCGGCCGTGGGCCGGGCCGCTCGAGCCCCCTGGACACTGCCGCAGCTCCGCTGACCCGGCCGCCACCGGGTGGGCTGCGGGCGCCAGCTAGGAGTGCGGTGAAGGGGCATGGACCCGCAGCAAGGGAGAGCGACGGCGCGCGCCCTCACCCTACCTCGAACAAGTCGAAGTCTCCCCAAGGAACCCGATCGGCGGGGCGGTCGCGGCTCAACAGGACGATAAAGCCACCCGAGGGGCGTCTCGGCGTCGGCCGGCCGCCGTCGGCCCGCGGGGTTCCGCGCGCCCACCGCGGGAGAAGGCAGCAGCCCGGCCGCCCCGGCGCCCACCGCGGGACACTCCGCGCCTGCGCCCCGCCCCCCCCCTCCCGCCGGGACTCCGCCCGCGCGTGCGCGGTTCGGAGTTTTCGCGCCACTGGAGTCTAAGAGGAGGGGCCGGAAGTGCTCCTGGGCGGACGGAGAAAGCTTGTAGAAGCTCAGGGCTCGGCGACAGCGGGACGCGGGGAGTTGGGCGGGTGATTTGCCTAAGTGAAAGTGAAAAAAAACTCGGAGCCCCCCGACTACAGTTCTACCCATGCGTACAGCGACCGGCTGGGAGGCCAGGAAGCCGAGCGTACGGCCGCGGTCGCGGAAAGGGGCCAGTCACTTCCCGGAAGAGGCGGGGCCGTGGGCGAGAAGGCGCCGAATTCGTAGTGCTCCCCAGGAGCTTTCCGGGGCAGGGTGCTAAGCGCCAAACGGTCGACTTTGCTTGGGGAAGGAAAGAGAAAGTCTTTCCTTTTCTTTTTCTTTCTTTTTTGAGAAGAGAAAATTTAGAAGCTTGGAGACAGCAGTAGTTAGGATTCAGGCCAAACTGGTAAATCACGGAAGGGCGTCTTTCAAAACCAAGGAGGAAGGGTTGCCCCGGTAAGTCCCGCAGAACGGTGGAGAGACGGCACCGCCCGGGTCCTTCCACTGGCTCCTTTGCACTCTGGGTTGGGGGCGAGCTCTGTGTTCGCGTCCCTGTCGCGCCTGCCCCTCCTCCCAAAACACCGTCAGAGGCTCCCTTTGGGTCCGGGAGGACAGCGATCCGAAGTTCCCGGCCGGATTCAGCCCTGCTTTCCGAGCCCGGAGTCTCCCCGTCCCTGCGGTTCGCCCCGGCGCGTGGGAGCTGTCGGCCCCGGCTCCGCGCTCTGCCGGCCGTGCCGAGGCCGCTGGGTCCCGAATGTCCCTCCCCCGGGCACCGTGGGTACACTCCCACGCCTGGTGCAAGGCCATCCTCGGCGAGCCTTCCCTGATCCCCGTGGGCACACTTGGGTGCTCCTCTTTTTTGGTGTTAACTTTGTGTTTTGGAAATACTTCCATTATAGCAGTTACCTTAAGGCATTGTGGTTGTTTATTTACAATCTTTCTTTCCGCTGGCGCGTGCCTACATTGTAAACCCTCTCAATAAACATCGGAACTAAAGAAGTTTAAGTTCCCTGGCTTAGCTTTCAGCGCCTTCTCAACCCGACATTAAGCTACCGCTTCTGTCTTTACACAGCTCTTCACGTGACATGCTGATGTAGCTACGTAATATACTTTCTATACCCCAAAATCTTCCTTTCTAGATGGAAAAAAGGGGTATTTATTGCTAACCCAGAACACCCCGAAGAAATTGATGTCAAACTTATGGTCTCCAGTAAGGAAATTCCTACCCTTTTACTTATAAAGATAATCAAATATATGTTCCTATCCTGGCCTTTGCCATGATGCACATATGACATAGTCAAAATAGGTGAAAACACTACGACATCTGGCCCAAGTGGTCCTTGTGGGTAAAAGATGGGAAACACAGTTGGGAGGTCTCTGCCTATATGTCACTTCCTTTAAGAAGTCTTCCTTGATGCCCTACACTAGGTAGGATACCTTCTTTAGCTCTATTTACTCCTATAGTTCTCTAGCCTTACTTCTGTGCCTGTACTTGTCACATTTTTATAATTCCCTTTTTATCTCTAATCTCACCTAACCACGGTCCTTAAATGCAGGGCTTGATCTTTCATTATTGTATCTCCAGCACCAAGAATAATTCTGGTAAATAGTAGGCATTTAATAAATATTTATTAGTAACAAGTAATTTAAGCCTGGGTTATATTATTCTTCAAAGTTTAAGCTAAATTCATATGAAAATAAAACTGAAGAAATAATAAACACAGCATTAATTAGTGAAATTATGTGGTAAGTCCTATACAATACAATCCTGAACTGAAATAAGCATTATACAGTTTACCAAACTTTATATGAAATAGAGTCATCTGCATGGGAATTGGGAAATTTAAAGTAGTTCCTGCTTTATTGTTAAAAAAGTTTGTTTCTAATGTTTTTGCTTAAAACTGAAATAAAACTGGAAAGCTGTTAGTTTAATAAAATGTATATTTTTACATATCAAACCATTGACCTCTTTTATGTTCTTTAAATTTGATTCATTAGTGGAATTAGCAAGGTTCTGTGCTTTTCTCACCTCATTCAGTTTTATAATTAACCAATAAAGCTTATTAGCTTTTAAGGAAGTTTTAGGAGCATAAATTGATTTATGGGTACCATATGGTTACATCAAAGGATTTGGTTTTGTTTTAACCTGAAGGGGATCCTTAAGCTCTTTTTTTAAACTAGAAATTCATGTTCTTTCTACCAAGAAATAATATCTGAAATAGTGATTTGTTTTTAATACCAAGCTATCAAAATTGGTGATGAGATTCAAAAGATATCAGAATCTTGTAATTCATTTGGTTTAATACCTCTCGTTTTGTAGATGGGTTAAATGTCCTCCCAAGGTTGTACAGCTAGTCAGTGTATATCCAGGATCAAAATTTTAGGCTTTCTATCCCAAGTCCAATGCTCTTTCACTAAAGCATATAAATTGAAGCCACTAGTAGATTATAAAGTTATTTGCTATGGGTTGTTCTGATTTTGTTGATTCACATAAGTATTCTTGCATCACATTAATTCTTAAGAACTATATTAGGAGACTTTTTAAAATATATGTAATATACATTGATTGCATGAGCAGATTGATGGCAATGAAATCATTACATTATAAAAGATAGGAGTAGAGACTCACCAAATCTTACGTCATAAAAAATTTCAAATTTCACCCTATTAAAATAAAAATGGAAGATAAAATTATACATAGTTTGGGGTGAGTTTGCTATATGTAGTATTTTTAAATTTTACTTAATGCTGTGCTATTTTCAAGCAACCTTTTCAGGTTGATCATGACCTCATGCAAGAACCATCTGTTCTATCTTTGAGTGTAGTTGTACTTGAATATCTTAAAAGTTGTTGCATTCTGTCCCCTTTTGGAACTTTAAATGCTTTTACAGTCTTACCATTGCTACTTAATATCACTTCAAAGGAAGGTCTGGTGCAAAGAAAGTGACAAGGAATGGGAAATAATAGATCGTGGAAGTAGACATTTTAGATTAAGTGCATTCTTAAAACATGTTATGGGGAGTTCCCTGGTGGCCCAGTAGTTAGGATTCTGGGCTTTCACTGCCGTGGCCCAGGTTCAGTCCTTGAGTGGAGAACTGAGATCCCACAAGCCACACGGCACAGCCAAAAAAAACAAACACACACACGGTGTAATTTTTCATAAGATATTTCACATAATTTTACCCTTTCAGAACTATTGAGGTATTCGTTTAATATTCTGCTTTTACAAGTGATTTTCAAAAGGAGCACAAAGACCTTAGGTTGTAGATCTATTGAAGATAATCCTAAAATAGTATTTTAAAAGAATGTATTACATTTAGAATGCTTTGTAATTTTACAGTAATATTTTTTGCATTTTACAACTGGCTATAAGATAGCACCATAAATGAAGTAAATTAACTGGTAACAAACAAGTTATGTCACCCTTAAGGAAATTCACTATCCATTACCAGAAAGATGAAGATTTTTAAATATGTTTTAGATTTTTAAATAAGATCATGTGGCTTCTATGGGGAGGATGATTGCGTGGGTGGCAGGTAGTAAAAAGTAGAAGCAGGAAGGCCAGTTAGCAGACTTCAGGTACTAGAAGAGTATCTTTAGAAATGGGGATTTAGGATGTGTTCTGGAGACAGGGGACTTGTTGATCAAGTTGCTGTTAGAGAGTGAAGTAAAGAGAACAATCAAGAATGACTGCTAGGTTTTTGGCCTAAGCAACTGGATGTTTGGCAATGACTAGGGGTAGAACAGTTTTGAGGAGAGATGGTGGAATCAAGAATTAGATGCATATTATGCATCCATGTAAAGATAAAGTAGGAGATTAGATGTTCTTATCAAGAATTCGGAGAAGTTGTCAGATGATGAGGGATAAATATTAAAGAGGGAAAGTGAAGAGAAGTTTCTTCATTATAGAGTATTCAAAGGAGACTCAGCTCTCTGACTCTAAAAATAATCTTCCTGTGACTCTTTCTTCTAACTTTCTAGTTCTTATGCCTACCACCAATCCTTTAAATAGTGTTGCTTGGCATAGTTCTAATCTATTATTTTTTAGTTAAAAGTGGTGAAGGCTATATAAAGTCTTGCAGTTATTCAAGAAAGTCTAATGGAAATTCATTAATGGTAAGTTACTGAGAAAGAAAAAAAAAAGACTCATTGGGGCATGTTAGAGAGAGGCTAGCTCCTAAAAATTGTCCCCTTGGGTCCTATCATTCAGAGAAAAAAGTGAGAGAAAGCACGTTTCACGATAGCAGCAATTCTTTCATGGTTATGAAAGAAAGAGCAGAGCATTACTACTTTATAGGAGTATGCTTGGGGGACACGAGAGATTTTAACCTTTTTCAAATGCATTTCAGTAGATATATTGGGACTCTAGGTCAAGGTACCAAAGTAGTTTAAAAAGGAATTGGATGAAGGTGGTCAAAGGTACAAACTTCCAGTTATAAAATAAATAAATACTAAGGGTGTCATGTACAGCATGATTAATATTAACATTGCTGTACGTTATATGTGAAAGTTGTTAGGAGAGCAAATCCTGAGTTCTCAACACAAGGAAAACATTTTTTAATTTTGTGTCTTTATGGGATGGTGGATGTGGTAAACTTACTGTAATCATTTCATGATGTATTTAAGTTAAATCATTATGTTGTACAACAGTGCTGTGTGTCAGTTGTATCTCAATAAAACTGGAAGAAAAAAATATGGTGCTGTGTGTCAGTTGTATCTCAATAAAACTGGAAGAAAAAAATATGGTGACCAGGAAGACTGGCAATGAAAGAGACTTTTTTTTTTTCCTAGAAAATGTCATATAACTAAGGAAAGTGGAGAAGAGAACACCTTAGCTCAGAGATAGTAACTTAATTTTTACTTTCTGAGACCTAAATGATAATTTTGTTACAGACCTTTTTTCTTTTTGCCTGCGTTTTTCGTACTAGTTGTGTTTAAGCAGCCATTGTTACAGCTTTGTAGTCTTTGCTCATATTATAATAAAGGAATAGCCAAAATAGATATCCTAGGTACATATCTGTTCAGCTGCCAGTGCTAGTTGTTCTGTAACATAACCACAGATGCTCATTCCTTTTTTTAAATTTATTTATTTATTTATTTATTTTTGTCTGTGTTGGGTCTTCGTTACTGTGCGCGGGCTTTCTCTAGTTGCAGCGAGCAGGGGCTGCTCTTCGTTGTGGTGCATGGGCTTCTCATTGCAGTGGCTTCTCTTGTTGCGGAGCACGGGCTCTAGGTATGCGGGCTTCAGTAGTTGTGGCACATGGGCGCAGTAGTTGTGGCTTGCGGGCTTTAGAGCGCAGGCTCAGTAGTTGTGGCACACGGGCTTAGTTGCTCCGCGGCATGTGGGATCTTCCCGGACCAGAGCTCGAACCTGTGTCCCCTGCATTGGCAGGTGGATTCTTTACCACTGTGCCACCAGGGAAGTCCCGGGATGTTCATTCTTTAAGCCAGGTTTATTTCTGACAAAAGAAATTAAAATAACATGAATAATTAAGTTTTAAGTGTAATGATCATATTATATTAAAGACATTACTTATGGGCTTAGTTAAAAGCCCTCTTTGTCTTGCTTAAGGGATCCAATCTGTGGGAATCTTAAAATATAATAGAATCAGTTCTGGGTTTATGTTTATTTTTCCAGGCATGGCTGCCCCAGTGAATAATATATTCCATTAAAATCCTTAAAAATGTTCCAAATGTGCTTGAAATAGAGGACTACAGTTTTTAAGAGTGAGTCTACCTCATTAGTGTTTCTCCAATTTTTTTTCCCACCACCCTCAGAAGGAATACAGGGTACATCACAGTCCTATACATAAACATGTGTTTGTGTGTGCCATGATAACACTGCACCATGCGACAGTCTTTATTCTTACTATTCATTTATATATGTGTAGTCAGCCTATGTAATGAAGCATTAGAGACATGGTAGGAAGGATTGAACTTTAGAGATGGAAGGGCCAGAGAAAAGATGCGCCTTGCCTAGGACCACACAACTCATTCCTAGGCATTCTGGAGGAAAGCAGAAAAAGTGAATCTCTTATCCTTAAAAAGGCATACTGAAGTCATATTTGATATTCAGGTACTCATAAATTTGTAGAACATTGCTTTTTTTTTTTTTTTTTTTTATGGCTGTGTTGGGTCTTCGTTTCTGTGCGAGGGCTTTCTCTAGTTGCGGCGAGCGGGGGCCACTCTTCATCGCGGTGTGCAGGCCTCTCACTATCGCGGCCCCTCCCGTTGCGGGGCACAGGCTCCAGACGCGCAGGCTCAGCAATTGTGGCTCACGGGCCCAGCTGCTCCGCGGCATGTGGGATCTTCCCAGACCAGGGCTCGAACCCGCGTCCCCTGCATCAGTAGGCAGACTCTCAACCACTGCGCCACCAGGGAAGCCCGAACATTGCTTTTTAATTGACCCATGAACTGTGTCCATATTTCATTACTTAATATTTAGGCAAGACATAAACCATCTAAAGATTTCTAGTTTATTTGCCCAACCCTTTACAGATAGGGCCACATTTTTTAGCTTTTTCTTTTTTTTTAATTTGAAAAGTAATACAAGCATATAGTTATTTAAAAAAATAAACACAAAAATTAAACAACACAAAGTAATTTTTCACATCTCTCAACTTAAGTCATCCCTAATAAATAACCTATTTTGTACCTGTTTTCATTTCTTTCGAAACTTGGAGACTTTTTTCCATCAGTACAGGTAGATGTATCCATTTTTATTTGCTGCATCATCTATTCCATTGTTTGAATATACCATAATTTGCTTAAAGATATGTCTGTTGTGCTCATTTGGTTCTTCCCAGTGTCTAATATAAACAATGCTACAATGAATATAAATCTGTAAACACTTAAGAGCATATCCTAAAGTAAATTCCTAGGAGAGCTACTGCTAAATCAGGAGATACCTGCATTTAAAAATTTGACAGCTAGCGTCAGGGTCAAATTTAAATGAACTAGAATCAGTTATGATAACGTTCCTCCAGAGAGAAATTGCTTAATTTCCTTCAGTAGCAACACATTCCAGTATCCAGCATGAGTCACAAATAAAAGGAAAGCACAATTATCAATAAGAACTTCCCCCTCAAATTTTCTATTTCTGAATTTTACATGTTGTGGTGGTTAATACTTTATTTTTTTCTTTTCTTTTAAATTTATTGATTTATTTATTTTTGGTGGTGCTGGTCTTCGCTGCTGCACGCGGGCTTTCTCTAGTTGCAGCAAGCAGGTGCTACTCTTCATTGACGTGCGTGGGCTTCCCACTGCAGTGGCTTCTCTTGTTGCGGAGCCCGGGCTCTAGGCGCACGGGCTTCAGTAGTTGTGGCACGTGGGCTCAGTAGTTGTGGCACACGGGCTTCAATAGTTGTGGCTCGCGGGCTCTAGAGCGCAGGCTCAGTAGTTGCGGCGCACGGGATTAGTTGCTCCGTGTCATGTGGGATCTTCCCGGACCAGGGCTGGAACCCATGTACCCTGCAGTGGCAGGCGGATTCTTAACCACTGCGCCACCAGGGAAGCCCTAGTGATTAACACTTTAAAAGGCTTATTTCCCTTCATAATAATGCCTTAGGGAATACATGCGCCCCCGCTCTTTTTCCAGAGTTTACTACAACTTTTCACTAACGAAGAGATAAAACCTTGACTCTGAATCCATGTCACAGTGCCACCCACGTTCAATCTGTGGGCCTTCTTGATGTGCAATAGACAATATTAGCACTGGAACTACCATTACTACCTAATGCTTTCTTCTCTGTATTTAAATCTATAATTTTCCTTCTAAAGTGACATATCGGCAAATATTTGTGCAGCTCTTCATAAAAGCGAGTGCACAAAATACTACTTAGGGTTACACTGACCACGTTTAAAATTAAGATTCAGAAAAGCTCAGAGAAAATGACAGATAGCCACATTTCCAGCATTTATTTTCTTTGTAGCCATGTACAATTTGAGAACATTTGCTTTTACTATGGACTCTGTTAAAGGAACAGACCATACAGTTACATTTTATTTAGAATGGCTTTACATTGTGGTGATAGCTTTTTGTCTTAATATGTCTTGTATCCTACCTTGTGTTTGTAGAGTGAATTAAGGTCATTATTCAGAGGATACATAGTCAGACTTTACATAGTCAGACTGAATCTTCAATGCAAATGCTACATAATATTTTTTATCAAATAATAACAAAGGAAAAGAAAAACAGCTATATGTGTTTAATAAGGAAAAACTGGCGTATAGAAAATACCAAAGCAGGTTACAATAGCAGGGTTTAAGCCAATTTTGTTTTTAAAATGTCATGTACATAGAAAAGAGTTTAACATCAGTTTTCTTTGGATAGTGGAACTATAGGTGATTTTAAAATATTTTTCTTTGAAAAGATTTTTTATTTTCCCACAATGAACATGCATGACCTTGCAATTTAAAAAGCCAATGCTCTTTAAAAAAAAAAAAATTATGTATTCCTTCAACTCTTCCTTTTCTATCTCCCCCCCACTTTTCCATCAGTTTTCCTTCATTAATCTTTTGTGTTTTTTTGTTTATGTGTTTGCATTCTTCCTTGCTTTTGTCTTTTTGTTTTTCCTGATTATGATAGAGGACTAGTCCTATTCTCTCTTTAGGTATGTAAACCAAGGAGTGAATTCTCAAGAAGAGAAATATGCATTACCACATCTGTGGATTTTCTTCCCTTCTCAGCATTTGTTAGCTCTTATTAGCTGGGACAAAGCCAATTACCACCTTTTTGAGATGGGGGTAATTTTTCCTTTTGTTTTCCAAATTTCTTGTAATATTAATGTGACCATGTGAAAAATTTTATTCTCAGTCACTGCTAAAGACTGCGTGGAAAAGAGGAAAGAATGAGGAGGGACAAGGCAGCCATTGACATTTGGTTACATTAAGTTTAAAAATAACTATTTTTCAGTACTATAGAGAAACATATTTGGTGACATGAGTGGATTTTAAGGACAAATTCAGCATGCTATAATCTGTTAATAACTTTTCATCTGTTAGTTGTGTCAATATTTTTGAAGCCACTAAGTGTATTACCACCATTTTTAATGTTTCAGGTGTTCTTGATTCATTCCGAAGAGCTGACCAATGGAAGAAATAAGAATACTCTATTATTTATGAATCACCCCACACTAGCTCAAAATACACTGTTTGAATTTCTGTTCTGAGCTTCTATGTCTTTTTACAGTCTTTTGAAAAGTGTGCCTCAAATAACAGCAGATAATCACCAGGATGGGAGTGAATGACTTGTGGCAGATTCTGGAGCCTGTTAAACAACACGTCCACTTGCACAGTCTTGGTGGGAAAACCATTGCGGTTGATCTGAGTCTCTGGGTATGTGAAGCACAGACAGTCAAAAAAATGATTGGGACAGTCATGAAGCCCCACCTCAGGTAGAGTAAACATGCTCAGAATATAAATAGATGATTGCATAAGCAGTGGATGTCTTGGTTTTGTTTCCACTTCATTTCTTTTGTTGTTGTGTTTTACATTTTGAGATTTTAAAATGTATTAACATGTCTCGATCTGCCATCTCCATATTGATAACACAAATTTGTACCTCGTACCCTTTGAGCTTCAGACTCATATACTTGGCTGCTTATTTAACATATCCGCAAGGATGCTTCGATGACTAAAAGCCAGAAATTTGGGAGCCATTCTCCCCCTGTTTTGTCCTCCACACATCCAATCCATCAGAAGTCTTGCCAGTTCTACTTCCAGAATATACCCTGCGTTCACAAACTTCTCTCGATGTCCAGAAGCACTGCCTCAGTGGATGCCAACATCTCTTATCTGCCCTGCTGAGATGAAATCTTCGCTAGTTTCCCTCCCTCCTCTCTTGGCCTCCTCCTCCAAACCATTTTCCACATAACAATTAGAATAATCATAAATCTCCTTTGCTAAAAGACACACAGTGGTCTCTCAGTACAGTCTACTTAAAATAAAATCTTAACAAATAAAATGTTATTGCATGTAACATTTTTGATATTAATGTTCTTGCCGTTATGTCATACTGCTATGTTGACTTCTGCTATCAATATATGATGATTAATGTATTATTAACTTTTATATTTCAGGAACCTATTTTTTCGTATCTCATATTTAACGCTAATGGACGTAAAACTGGTGTTCGTTATGGAAGGGGAACCGCCAAAGCTGAAAGCTGATGTCATAAGTAAGAGGAATCAGATTCGGTATGGAGGTTCGGGAAAAACATGGTCTCAGAAAACAGGGAGATCACATTTTAAATCAGTCTTAAAGGAGGTGAGCATTCACATCTGATTTAATAATTCTGATTTGAATTATAGAGTATATTTTACTTTGATAAAGTTTTTCGTTCAGTATCCTTAATACTTGTTAACTTTACTGTGACTAGAAGGACAGTGTGAATAGAGAAGAGAGTTTAAGTTTTGGAGTGAAACTCACCTGCATTCAGATTCTGACTCTGGCCATTAGAAACTCTGGGACAGTGGGCAAGATTTTTAACCTGTCTCTGCCTCGTTTCCTACTCTGTAAAATAGGATAGTAATACTTTACAGGGATATGGTGAAAATTAGAGAAAATATATCTAAAACAACTGGTGCATAGTCAGGACTTAATATGTTACATTTTATGACATCTTCAGCACTTAAAGAATTCCCAGAATAGAGGTCTCATTAATTCATACTTAACTCATTCAGGATTACAGTTCATAGATACAATACGTATTTGGCTTTCTTTAGGGCTTTGTAATTTTAAAAAGTACTTATTGTTATATTTTAATATATTTATACGTTATATATATTTTTATAAAAATTTAAAGAGAAATCTATAATACGATAAAGTAAGTAAAACAATAGGAAGCTATTATTATTTTGTCTCATTTTATTTATTTTTTTATAAATTTATTTATTTATTTTTGGCTGCGCTGGGTCTTCGTTGCTGTGCGGGGACTTTCTCTAGTTGCGGCGAGCTGGGGCTACTCTTCCTTGCCGTGTGTGGGCTTCTCTTGTTGTGGAGCACGAGTTCTAGGCACACGGGCTTCAGTAGTTGTGGCTCGCGGGCTCTAGAGCACAGGCTCAGTAGCTGTGGTGCACGGGCTTATTTGCTCCGTGGCATGTGGGATCTTCCCGGACCAGGGCTCAAACCCGTGTCGCCTGCATTGGCAGGAAGATTCTTAACCACTGCGCCACCAGGGAAGTCCCCTGTCTCTTTTTAAAGTGTATATACTTTTAAAAATTGCGGTAATCATGCACAAATAATTTTTATCTGGAATTTTCACTTAACATACCCATGTTTCCCTGTTACCATATTCTATTCAAAATTATTACCTTAATGATGGTACAACATGTATGAAGGTATGAAATCATTCCCCATGATTGTATATTGTATTGTATATTGTTTGCTTTTTAGTTCTTCTCTATTATACAGGAAATTATGATGAACACTTTTTTGTAAGCATAGCTTTTTCTTGTGATTTTACGGTAAAATTACCCAAAGTGGGATTGATAGACCAAAGTTTAGGAGTGATTTTATAACTCTTGCCAATTACTTTCTACCAGTACAGATATGAGATAGGCAATTTCATTGCACCCACAAGATTATTGGATATTAGGAGGTTTATCTTTGTACTATTTGGTATGCAAAATCGAAGACATTTCTTTGTTTATATAATACGTATAAATACATATAATACATATTTAATATGTATTGTTCTTTTAATGGTGAGGTTAAACATTTCACTTAGTTTTAGTCCCTCTCTGGGTAATGACCATCATATCCTTTCCCCACTTATCTTTTGAGGTTTTACTTTTTCTTTTGTTCAAATTCTTTATATACTAAGGAAGTAAACCTTTTATCATATTTGCTTTGAGTTCCTATCCCTGTTTTTCTTTTTAATGTTGTTTAAAATTTTAATTTCTTTTAAAAGGCATTGCATAAATTAATAAGCATTTTTCTCCAGAAATTCTATTTTCTATTTTTATGTGACTAAAAATAATAATTTTCAGTTAGTGATTCTTCTACCTTAATGACTATCAGTAATTGAAGAAAATATCTGTACTGAATTCTAATTATTTCTTCTGTAATCAGTTCCTGGAAATATCTATGGTTTACATACTGAAGGCATTAAATACCCAGTATAAAGCAAAAAGATGTTTATGTCCTTTTGAGAAAATTGCTCTATTCCTATTTCTTTATTTCTCTAATTGTGGTGTTCTTAGGCATTTTGTATTGGTTCAATGTTGCCTGCCCATTAATCATTATCATATTTCTGTACACTCAGTTACTAAGCCTTACGTTCTCCTAATCTACTGCCATTTTTAGTTACAAGCATGAAAAGCACACATTAGTCCTCCAACACAACCTCCACCCCACGTGATAGAGACTTAGGGTAGAGAAAATTGCAACCAACCTCATCACAAATTCTGTGCTGGTTTTTGCACAGAATCTGAAATGACTTTTAAACTCTTGTTTTTTATGAAAGGATACTTTTTATGTATGGGTAAATTAGAAACAACTATGGTGTTGCAGTAGCACCTATAACAAAACCGTCTCTCTAAAGTCACCCAGCTGGAGTTCTGAAAAGCACCTTTTTTTTCGACATAGTACTTTGTCTTTCTGAACCTTGTCCACCTTGGGCAACATCTGGCAGAGGTTTTTATTACATCATATAGCATGCAAACAATTAATCAGTTACAGCAAAAGAGATGATATTTTTTCTGTCTCTAGAAACTACAGGTAAATAGCCTCTTTTCCTCACCATATCCAGTATTCCTCAGTGATAGAATGAGAGTATCACATATGACAAGAAAGAATGCACTAGGCTGTAAAGCTAAACTATAAGCTACTCAGCTGGGTTAAATTCATAACCCCAAGAAAACTGCAAATTGATATAAACATCCTGTACAGACGTTTGACTTCCCAGGAGCACTCCATCAACGTACCCCTGTGTGGTTCCCCATAATGTGAGAGTTTCATCGTACAGGGGAGGTGATAAGAAGTGAACTTTACGGTCTCAAGCCAAAATTGTGTAATAGCGTCTTCTTTGGAAGGGCTCATATTGGGATGATCATCATGTGAGAATTGCTGTAGTTTTACAGATGTAAATGTTAATGTGATTAATTATTATTATGTCAAGATATTTTCAGACTCTTGAGATAATAGCGTTGAACAAAACAATGAAAATTGCATATTCATTACTTTTTTAAGTACTTTTAAAATTAATTTTTTAATCGAATATGGATTACTTTTTAATTGACATTAAAATTTTTAGCTTTTCCTTTCAGAAAATTTTAAACGAATACAAAAGTAACCCATCACCAATCTTTAACAATTATCAACTCTTGACCAATTTTGTTTCATCTATACTCCCACCCACTCCTCTACTCCCACATTTTTTTTTTAACATCTGTATTGGCGTATAATTGCTTTACAATGGTGTGTTATTTTCTGCTTTATAACAAAGTGAATCAGCTATACATATACATATATCCCCATATCTCCTCCCTCTTGCTTCTCCCTCCCACCCTCCCTATCCCACCCCTCTAGGTGGTCACAAACCACTGAGCTGACCTCCCTGTGCTATGCGGCTGCTTCCCACTAGCTATCTATTTTACATTTGGTAGTGTATATATGTCCATGCCACTGTCTTACTTTGTCCCAGCTTACCCTTCCGACTCCCCGGGTCCTCAAGTCCATTCTCTATGTCTGCATCTTTATTCCTGTTCTGCCCCTAGGTTCTTCAGAACCATTTCTTTTTTTTAGATTCCGTATATATGTGTTTGTTTTTCTCTTTCTGACTTACTTCACTCTGTATGACAGTCTCTAGGTCCATCCACTTCACTACAAATAACTCAATTTCATTTCTTTTTATGGATGAGTAATATTCCATTGTATATATGTGCCACATCTTCTTTATCCATTCATCTGTCATTGGACACTTAGGTTGCTTCCGTGTCCTGGCTATTGTAAATAGAGCTGCAATGAACATTGTGGTACATGACTCTTTTTGAATTATGGTTTTCTCAGGGTATATGCCCAGTAGTGGTATTGCTGGGTCGTATGGTAGTTCTATTCTTAGTTTTTTAAGGAACCTCTGTACTGTTCTGCATATTGGCTGTATCAATTTACATTCCCACCAACAGTGCAAGAGGGTTCCCTTTTCTCCACACCCTCTCCAGCATTTATTGTTTGTAGAGTTTTTGATGATGGCCATTCTGACTGGTGTGAGGTGATACCTCATTGTAGTTTTGATTTGCATTTCTCTAATGATTAGTGATGTTGAGCATCCTTACATGTGTTTGTTGGCCATCTGTATATCTTCTTTGGAGAAATGTCTATTTAGGTCTTCTGCCCATTTTGGATTGTTTGTTTTTTTTGATACTGAGCTGCATGAGCTGCTTGCAAATTTTGGAGATTAATCCTTTGTCAGTTGCTTCATTTGCAAATATTTTCTCCCATTCTGAGGGTTGTCTTTTTGTCTTGTTTGTCTTGTTTGTCTTGTTTTTGGTTTCGTTTGCTGTGCAAAAGCTTTTAAGTTTCATTAGCTCCCGTTTGTTTAGTTTTGTTTTTATTTCCATTTCTCTAGGAGGTCCCACATTATTTTGAAGCAAATCCCGGACATAATATTGTTTTAGTATTTCAGTACCTTTCTCTAAAAGATAAGGGCTCTTAAAAAATAAAAACATAACCACAATACAATTTTTATTATTGCACCTAAAAGTTTAATACTAATACTTTGCCATTAAGTATTCAGTGCTCAAGTTTCCAGTTTTTTCTTAAGTGTAATAAGTTTTAAAACACCTAAATAGCTACTATTAATATTTGTGATATAGAAGTAAGTTAAATACTGAAAAAAGCAGCAATAAAAATGTTCTTAGATTTGTTGCACCTACTTTTTCTTTGCAGTGTCTTGATATGCTGGAATGCTTAGGAATTCCCTGGGTCCAAGCTGCTGGGGAAGCTGAAGCCATGTGTGCTTACCTCAATGCCAGTGGTTATGTAGATGGCTGCCTCACCAATGATGGAGATGCTTTCCTTTATGGGGCCCAAACTGTTTATAGAAATTTCACTTTGAATACCAAGGTATTTTTTTCTTTCTCTTTTTCAGCATTTCTTTTACACACTACTTTTTTTAAAGGGATTAATTCTTGGCACTTAGCAATCACTAAGTAAAATGTTTACTGTTACTAAAAATATCAGTGCCACATAGTTCATTCTCTTTGAAATGTGGATTTCTCTCCTAAGGGCTTGACTTGTTTCACAAGGTTTAATTCTAAATCAGTTTCAACTACATATTATAAAATTGCATACAATATGTATTGCCTTGACCCAGAATTTGCACTTTTAGTAAGCTTCAAAAACACCTTCAAATATGCAAGGAGAGATATACAAGGATGTTAACTGCAGCATTGTCACTAATTACAAAAATTTGGCAAACAACCCAAATGCCCATTGATAGAGAATGGCTAAATACAGCCACGGTTCTCATGGAGGGAGGTAATACATGGGACATTTTGGTTGTAACTGTTCAAGGTTGGGCAAGGGAGACTATGGACCTTTGGTGGATTGGAGCCAGGGAGACTAAACCTCTTGCCAAAAAATTCTGTTATCTTTCTGAAAATGCTCCCAGTGTCCCCATTGAGAAACACTGCCTTAGAGTCCGTCTAATGTAAGCAATCATTAAAAAGGTATGTATTATTGATATTAAAGATACAGTTATATTAGTGGGCAGGAAATATTGCAAAATAGTATTTTTATATAATCCTATTTTTACTTAAAAATAGTGTAATAAATATTTGTATGTATGTGTCAAAGAACTTGTTTCTTAGAAGAATATGCCTGATGCTGTTAATGATAGTTAACTTCTGATGATGTAATTACAATAATATACAATTTCTATAATATACATTTTACAGTGCTTAATTGTGCAAGATGAAAATCTACTTTTGTAGACACCAAAAAACAATAAAGAGGAAAAAATGACTACTATAGTTAATTTTTTAAAGCCATTTTTGAAACTATGACTTTATTTCCAGATACTGAAGTGTTAGATTTTATGAAGATTCTGGTGATCAGGATAATGTTAAACTTATAGGAATAAACATTTAGAAACAGCTTTGACAAATTATTTTTTATAATGTTTTTTTTTTGTTTAGTTTTTTGAAGATGAAACTGAATCCGTTCTTCCTTCTAGGACCCACATGTTGACTGTTATACAATGTCATCCATCAAGAGTAAACTAGGTTTGGATAGAAATGCTCTGGTTGGGCTAGCAATACTACTTGGCTGTGATTATCTTCCAAAGGTACGCTGAAATTGTCATATTCATTTACTATTCAGAGTGGGGTTTTTTTGATACCTTACATGCTGCATAAATATGAATTACAATATCATTTTATATAATTAAGAACCTAATTTAGAATATAGGTGTAATAAACTATTCAGTAACTAAAATAATCAGCATTTCAAGTGGCATTAAACAGCTTGCTCATCATGATACTGAATGTTATAAATGAGAATAGAATTATAACTAGTACCACAGCTTAAATCTCAGTAAACCATTACTCTAAGAGTTTCACATTCACGTTTGACTGTCCTTTTAGAGAAATGTAGGAATTACTCTTTCCTTGTCTCTTGCCAATATTAGTTTCTATCACTGTTGTCTGAGTTTTGCCTCTCCATTGTAGCTTTCTATTTGTGCACATGCTCAGTGTTAT
Source organism: Balaenoptera borealis (assembly GCF_965194805.1). NCBI lineage: Eukaryota > Metazoa > Chordata > Mammalia > Artiodactyla > Balaenopteridae > Balaenoptera > Balaenoptera borealis. The sequence goes on along the minus strand of NC_138871.1, from coordinate 78,888,773 downwards.
TGTTACTGTTGCTAGGCAACATGATTATTGGGTTAAGCCATTCATCCTTCCATGCCTCTTAGCATTGCATTGAGTTTTGCTCATGAAAACCTTTTATTTTATATCTTAAGATACACAATATAGTTCTCTGTAACAGGTATAATAGGTGAGGGATAAATTAAGAATTACAATGATAACCACATTCATAAATACGATATTTAAAAATATAAAATGACTTGTACTGTAGCTCCTACTATTTTTATATAGTCCCATTATTATGTCCCTGCTGATCATCTTTGTATCCTTACTAAACCCCTCATTATACTATAGACTCTATCCCCAAGAGAAGTCTAAAGAAGGATGACATATAATTTTTTTTCACTAGAGCTTGGGAGAGGAAAAAATAGTAGGATAGTAAAATTATTAACTCTAATTTCTAATCTGTGTCACCAGTGACCAAATAGAGAAATCAACAATTTTTTTTAACTAGTAAGAAAAGAAAACAGGAGGAAAAGAACTGTTAAATAACACAGAAAATAATTATTATAGTTCTCATTCTGAAATAGATTTCTGTTTCCCATATGTAATTGTATCATAATTAAAGTCTAAAAACAGCTCAGTGTTGAATATAAGAAAAAATTTGCAAACTTGAACTCACAGAAACCAATTTTAGCTGCAGTGGTATTACATTGTACACTAGCCTTACCTATTTTGATTTTTTGTTTCCTTGCAACCAAAACTGCTATCTATTTATATCATTGTACCTAATGATCTTTAAGACTCTACTATCATGATTTGCCTAAAAAAATTTAATATGTAATTAAATGCTAATACATGAAGGGTGACATACAAAATATCCAGCAACTGTTTTGCTAAAGACATAGGCTGTAGAGATGAAAAATGCTTCTGGATACCCTCTGTTGTGCTATGTGTTACCCTTTTAGCTGAATCCTGAGTGTAGGTGGGTTGGAGAGGGAATTCATTTTAAGGGGGAGACCCCTTTGCTGGCAGGCACTCAGGGTACATGGGCATTGGCTATTTACTAACCAGTTTAGAAGTATTTTAACACTGGTATGTCTCTTCTAATGCATATCGGCTAAAGAACAGCCTTGCTTACAAAGACATATTAATAAACTTTTATAGGAACTGGAAGACTCAATTTAAACCAGAAATTGTCGTGTGAATATACATTTATTTATATATTTTTTGTGTAGGAAACTTAATGCTTATTTTAATTTTCTTAAGTTATTAATTTCAAGAGTTAACTTGGAACTCTCCTTTGTTCTCTTTGGATATCTGGATCTTTAAGTATTATATGTTCATATAATCAAATGAACATGCCTTTTCCTGATTACAAATATAACATAAAGTTAGGTCAAATTAAAATACTATCAAAATAATTAACATAGAAAATGAAAGCCCTCTAAAATTCTGTTCCTCCCTCTCCTTAAATAAACAGTCAGTGGTTTGGTATATAACACTCTGACTTTTTTGTTTGCATAAATTAACAATATAATTGTTATTTAACTTACAAATCTAAATCATACTGTATGCTATTTTGCAATTTTCATTTTACACGTAACAATGTGTCTTGCACACAGTTACCTCATTCTTTGAGCTACACAATCTTGCATTGAATGGACATCTCACCCTTCATTTATCTATTCCCTAGTGATTAACATTTGAATTTCTTTTCCCACTTTCTGAAAGGGAGTCCCTGGAGTTGGAAAAGAGCAAGCATTAAAACTTATAAAGATTTTGAAAGGGCAAAGTTTACTTCAGAGGTAACTAAAAATTACTTTTTCTTGTGACATTAGTCTTTTATTCTTGTTGAACTTAATAGTGAATACAAAAAGTATTGTGCTTTCCAAAAAAATGTTTTGTATTTTTAAGATGATCTGTATTTTTATTTAAAATCAGTTATTTTATTTATTCAGAAGTTTTCCAAAGAAAACTGAAAAGTATATGTCCTAAGCCATATTTTGGTTTTTTCAATATTATTAACTCATTACAAACACAAGTAGTAAGATGTCAAATGCGTTTATTTATAACCATGGGCATTTGCCACAGGCTATTTTAGACTATTTCATCAAAAAGTAAAGATAAACTAACATTAAATTAATTTTATATTTTAAATTACTTTTTATATAAATACTTTGATACTATATTTTTCTATAAATGAAATGCCTGACATGTTGCAAATATTTAATAACACTTGATCAAAAATTTTACTTGACTGCCCTTTGTTCTATAGCCACAAATTTAGTAATACGTTCATTCTAATGAATTAACTGTACAATTTGAGGATACAAGACAGTTAGGATACAGAGTATATTAACGTTTACAACCTGTGCTGTTTAGTTTTGAAAGCATGTCAGTTATATTTACTTGATGAGGACAATGTTTTATAAAAATTAATACTTATGATGATAAAGTATAAAATGAATAAAAAAGAAAGGAACTAGGACACTGGGGACTTAAAATAGTCCTTGCCTCCAGTAGTTATGAGATAGTGAGTACATGAAAGGAAACATTAAGTGGTAGAAATGAAAAAGGGATGGGGGCTTCCCTGGTGGTGCAGTGGTTGAGAATCTGCCTGCCAATGCAGGGGACACGGGTTCGAGCCCTGGTCTGGGAAGATCCCACATGCTGCGGAGCAACTAGGCCCGTGAGCCACAATTACTGAGCCTGCGCGTCTGGAGTCTGTGCTCCACAACAAGAGAGGCCGCGATAATGAGAGGCCCGCGCACCGCGATGAAGAGTGGCCCCCACTTGCCGCAACTAGAGAAAGCCCTCGCACAGAAACGAAGACCCAACACAGCCATAAATAAATAAATTAGTTAATTAATTAATTAAAAAAAAAAAGCGATGACTATGAGAAAGATTTCAAATAGCCATGCTCTTTCTTTTAGTGCTTCTCTTTCAGCTGTAAAGCTACTGATCTAAGACTTTAATAACATTATTATGTTATTTAATAACATTATTAACATCACTAAAACATCAGTGATTACTGTTTTCCAAAGCAGAAAAGCAAAGGTATACTTTGGCATGGAGGTGAGTTAAGGAATCATTTGGGAATTGTGAAGAATAAAATAAAAAAGGAAAAGCAAGCAAATATGGCACTTGGCTAACCGCAGATCATTCTTATTGAGACAGTTTCAGCAAATATGTACTTTTGGCAACATTTTATAAAATGTTTGCCTTCACGCTTGAAAATAATGAGATTACATTTTGTTATAATTATCTGTCATTCCAATTTTTATTAATTTAGACTAACCTTCCCCCTGGTTATTTTTAATTTTTTATGTTTTTATGTCCCCAGACTGGGACAGCAACTTCACCGCCAAAGGAAAAATAAGTAGGCAGGTGGAAAGGAACAGAATAGCCTGATATTTGAGAACATGGCATTTTGGTGACCTTATTATTTATTTTTTCTTTTTAATACCATTTTCTTTTATAGGTTTAATCAGTGGAATGAAAAATTTTGTTACTCTATTTCACAACCAGCAGTCATTAGCAAACTGGCTCATTGCTCTGTATGTTCCCATCCAGGTAAGCAGACATAGGGAATGATACCTCTAGAATATTATTGTCTGATACCTACGTTTTCATCTCTGTTCTTATAGTACTTTTTACATACCTACCTTCCTTACCAGATTGGGAACCCTCAGTGTCAGGAGTTGTGTCACATACACACAGTAGACACTCGATAAATATTTATTGAATGAAATAGCGTGATGTAAATGATAAATATAGGATATGTGCAGTTTCGAACTATGTTATCAGATTACTGTGATCCTAAAATTATGTTTTCAATATAGAAATCCATTTTAAGAAAAAAAATTGTACTGATAAATCTTAGGGAAAAATGGAAGTGAAATCATTTGCTTATGTATCAGTGATTTATCTTTATATATTTAAAGAATTCTTAACTGTCCTATAGTGCATTTTTATTGTGTGTGAAGATAGTGACTTAAAACTAATTTCTAATACATGTTCACTGTTAAGTAGCTTGGACCCTGTTCATTAGTCTTGATAAAAAAATGATGTCCCTGACATGTACTGGGTTAAAAAGGCCTTTTGCTCTCAGGAGAGATTAAGAGATCATGTTAGCTCATCTTTTAAAAGAAATTCTGCTTTATCTATTTGTCTTAATATGTTTTCATTAGCCTTTTAAAATGATAGATGAAACCATGGAAGAAATCAATGTTTTTATAGATAAAATGCCCTTCTATAGTTTTTTTGGTACCTTATAAATGATGATTTTAGGTCATGTCAGTTATGTAGGTTCTTTGTGTTCTCAAAAGTGTTGAAGGTAGTCATGCTTTCCTTTTACGGGGCACTAGGACCCCACACCCAGGCCACAATCACAATTTATGTTCCAAGCATAGTTTAAAAATAGCTATATAGTAACTGAGAGCTAGCCACTAGCAGAGGTAATTAACTGCTCTATTCTTTTCATATTCTTATTAAAGAAACCATTTCATGAATTATTCTATTAACTAAATAATGTTTTACTAATAATGTCCTTCTTTTCTTGTATGTAGCTACCACATACACCACAGTTTTCCATTTGAGATTATTATAAATGTATAATTTCATATTACAAATTAACACTTTCAGACAGAAGGGTAATTTACAGAAAAAAAATAGTGTCATGTGATAGTAATAGCTAAAGATCTGCTTTATCGTAAGAATTATTATTGTGTTCATTACTCTATTCGGCCTAAATGTATTGAAACCCTTCTATATGCTAGGCATTTTGCTAGGCAGTATTTGTTTTTGAAAATTCAGATAAGGGCAAAAAAAAAAAATGTACATCGAAGGTAATGCTAAAAAGCAGTGAAAGTCATACTTTTTGTGTCTCCATGAAGGTTCACCTAAGGGTCATGAACGTAACGGATGCAAATTATGTAAAACTGATCAATATTGTGAGCCACATGATTATGAATACTGTTGTCCTTGTGAGTGGCACCGAACAGAACATGAGAGACAGCTAAATGCAGTAGAAAACAGTATTAAGAAGTAAGTTTTTTGTACTCATTGTTTCCTGATGTGGCCTATTTATACACCTGTGGTTGAATTATTTCTTCATAACTTTCCCCCATGTAGATTAATAACGTTTCACAGAATCCTTTTCTAGACTCTGTTCAAAAATTAGGCTATCTTAGAAGATAGTAATTTAATAATGTTTCATTGAGAAGCTTGATGACTAGGATACTATACAAGGACACTTTCCATTAAATGAGAAGAGATTAAATGGATGATTTTAGAGTCTATCTAAAATTGCCTGATTGTATTAATAACATGTATATAACTTATTTTCAGAAAAGCTTGCAGTTGTGAGGGATTCCCATTCCACGAGGTAATGAGTAATAATTCAACCATGTGTTTATCTCAGAAGCTTTTTTTAAAAGTTTGACATCTCAATGGCTATTTTCTGTTCTCTTGCTAGGTTATTCAAGAATTCCTTTTGAACAAGGATAAATTGGTGACGGCAATCAGGTACCAAAGACCTGATTTATTATTGTTTCAGGTATCTGAAAATAAACTCTTATTTTACAGTGTGAAGTTGGATACTAGGAAGATAAGAAGGGGTAATCACTTTGACTGATCTGAGAGGAGTTTGAAATAGATGGCTCTTGAGTGCATATGTATTTTTCAGCATTTATATCTAATCTCCATTCCTTTGCCACACAGTAACTATACTTTGCAGCCCATAAGACAAATCACAATTATGCTGTTCTTTACAAGACACCTTAAAGACCATGTACAGATGTATTGTATTCAGGGATACATTGGGGGAGAGATACTAATAACCAGAGAATGTAAAGATATATATTGTTATTGTATATTGTTATGGAAGACAATATATTGTTATGGAAGACGGTATAGTTTACAAATGCATTGAGGTTTGTAATCAGTGACCTAAATTTAAATTTGGACAGTCCGTCGCTTACCATGTGACCCTGGATATGTGTTTTCCTCAAAATAGAAATAATATTACTTATCTTGTGAAGTCACTATGCAGATTAAATGAGATTATTTATATTAACCCCTAGTATAGTAGCTAGAGAAACAGAGTGGCTCAATAAATTGTAACTACTTGTTGCTTAGCTCTACCAAGAACAGTAGTAATAATGGCAACCAACATTCATTGAACATTTAAAATTTGCTGTTGTATTTAACACATTACATGTAATCTTCCCTAACTTTATAATGTGTGTGCCGGATTATATTTTACAGAGGGAAAACCTGAGGCTAAAAGAGGTTAAGTAACTGACCCAAATCTAGGAAGTATTCTGACCCTCAAACCCAGAACCCTCACACTTACATCATTGTGCCACATTGCCTCCTTAGGAGGCTCACTGTTCTTTCTGGGAATATTCTCGTTGATACAACTTTAACTAATGTTATCTCTTAAGGAAAAGATAATATCACCCTGAGAGTGCTGTTTGTCTCCAAGAGATAACAAAATCTTGTTTTATTTTTATTATATTTACAGAGATTTACTCTTGAAAAAATGGAGTGGCCCAGTCACTATGCATGTGAGAAATTGTTGATACTGTTGACGCACTATGACATGATAGAAAGAAAGCTCGGTAGAAGGAACTCTAATCAACTACAGCCACTTCGGTAATATAAAGAATTGTATGAATATGTCCCTGTGTTTTCATTGGAATATTTTATCTAAAATATTCTTCTTAATATCTTTAATAGTGGGATATATATCTCTTTGTTTTATAAAAATGGAGGAAGGGTCTACTGGAATATTAAGAGCTTATTCAGGGCTTACAGTCCAGATAACGTAGTAAGTTCATGCTTTGACACACTTCTCTGCCTCAAACATATAGTAATAGTAGACTAGTAAAAGAAATAAATATAAAAAGATATAGCTAGGATTAACTAGATAATTATTTCCGTGGACCAGAAAGGGAACAGAAATGTAAAGTGAATGGAGGGACTGAAACGGAGAATTGGTGGCTCTCAGTGAAGGGTATATGATTATTCATTGTACTCTTCTTGAAACTTTTCTTTTTTTTTTTTTAATTTATTTTTGGCTGTGTTGGGTCTTCATTGCTGTGCGCGGGCTTTCTCTAGTTGTGGTGATCGGGGGCTACTCTGCGTTGTGGTGCGTGGGCTTCTCATTGCGGTGGCTTCTCTTGTTGCGGAGCACAGGCTCTAGGCGCGCGGGCTTCAGTAGTTGTGGCACACGGGCTCAGTAGTTGTGGTTCATGGGCTTTAGAGTGCAGGCTCAGTAGTTGTGGCGCACGGGCTTAGTTGCTCCGCGGCATGTGGGATCTTCCCGGACCAGGGCTCGAACCCGTGTCCCCTGCATTGGCAGGTGGATTCTTAACCACTGCGCCACCAGGGAAGCCCGAAACTTTTCTTAAGGTTTGAAAATTTTCAAAATAAAAAGTTTTGGGGAAAGTATTAAAGAAAAAAGATAAGCTACAAAGGAGTGACAGTCTGCTACCATACATCTTTCATGACAATAGTAGATTCCAGAAGATGATGGAGTAATATTTCAAAGCTTTGACTAAAAATAATTGGCAACCCAGACATCATTAAAATTATTCACTCATTGGCAAGGCATTTTCAGACATGTGAAGACTAAGAGTTTGCCACTCACAGACCCTCATCAAAAGCACTGTTAAAGGATGACTTCAGCAAGAAGAAAAATGAACTCGGGGAAGATGTGGATAACAACAAACAGTGGCCAGCATAGAAACTGATAAAACATGTTTAGCTAATTTAATAAATGGAATGGAAAAAATATCTATATAAATATCTTAATAATGCTTGATGGTTAGTATATGAGGATGATAATAAACTAAAACTCCCAAAGTATGCATGTAAACAGTTAAGGGTAACCACTAAAACATTAGAAATACAATCTCTATCTTTAAAACCAATACATAAAATAAGAAAGTAAAACTATCTAACTGAAAGAATACAGGAAGGTGAAAGATGGAAATAGCATAGAAAATCTTAGTAACCAAAAACACAAAATAACATGTATGAATGAATCCAACTATATCAGTAATCACAATAAATGTAAGTGGATTAAACTCATCTATTAAAAGACATTATATCAAATGAGTAAACAAAACTCAACAATATTCTGCTTTATAGGGCATGTACAGAATAAAATTATGTTAAGTTTGAAAATAAAGAGATTTATAAGATTTAACCAGGCAAATATTTACCAAAGTGGTGTAGCAAAATTAACAGAAGCAAAAAAGACTTTAAAACAAAAACCATTATTATGGAAAAGAGGAACACTGAATAATAATGAGAGGAAAAATCTACTGATAAGATCTAACAGTTATAAACTCTATCTTTTAAATAAACAAGTCAAAGGAATAGCTATACAATAATTCTTAAAACATTTTTAGAATATTATTAAAACAGAATAAAAATTAATGGGAATTGAATTATTCAATCTACAAATTGAAAATTTCCAAATAACTCATGCAATTAAACCTCATTAGATGAGTTTTTTTTTTTTTCAGAATTGTTAAAAACCGAATCAGAAATGGAGTTCATTGCTTTGAAATAGAATGGGAAAAGCCTGGTATGTATACACTTTAAGCAAAATTTATAACATTTGGTCATGTATGTTTAGCAAATATCATATACATATGTAAAACATATGTATGTATATAAAAAATAAAGACGAAAATGTATCACATACACCAAGGATTAATTTCATAGTTTACCTGTGCTGTGTAAACAGCCGTTGACTAATAGTAAATATTTAAAACTTAAGTAATTTTATTTTAATGTCTTAAATTGATATTTCTTTTGTAATTAATGTTTACGGAAACAATATGGAAATAGTTTTGATTTATATTTCTCAAGAAAATACTGCTACAAATGGTCTAGTCATTGGATTTCATTGTATAACTGGGTCTAAAGAAATCAGGGTTGCTGAAAAGCACCTGGGGTGCTCTTCCTCTCCTTTCTTTACTCTGTTTAGTTTTCATGGGAATTTATAATGGTCAAATTACTCTTCTCTTCTACAGGCAGAAATACAGTGGACTCTGAATTAGCTCCAAAACTGAAGGCAAGGAAAGCACAGATCATTTAAAGTGGAAAATAATACCAAATTCATTTGTATTTGGCTTTGAAATTAGATTGTATAATTACATGTGAGTGAGTGAGAGAACAGATTTGAAATGAAATGAAATCAAATGAAAGTTGTAGGTAACTTTGAAGAATTAAATGATAAAGAATTAGATAAGTTGTTCTAAGCAATAATAGGAAAATAGCTAAAGAATTTTGAAAACTGTTTAGGAACAGTTCCACCAACTGTAGTAGATTTTCAGGAAAGACAATGGCATTAACCCAGTTTGGCAGTGCATCTCCTTTGTTAAGAACTGAGGATTGGGTGCCCACTTTCACTTATCCTTGTAGGAGTTATCCCTTAAGGGAAAAAATGTACCCCACGCTACTTTAACTAAGAAATATTCTAAGTTCACTTGTTTCCATTGTTTCTACTTTAAACTCATCAACTAATAGTTTCATTATAGTTTGGCTTCTTATGCAGTTTTGCCCTCATATAAGATAAATACAAGAATCTAGTCTACTATTTACATATCTTATTGTAAGTTTACGTATAAGCATTCTCATTTTCATTTATCAGGTGCTTGTGAGTCCAGTAAGCCTGGGTGTGTCCTCAAGAGACTGATAACCTTTGAAACAACAATCTGGAAAATAGTGATAGTTTTGATGACCATTTCAATTCTGTCCTTTTCAGAAGCTACCACTAAAGAAAGCCAATGTTAAAGTTTTAGGAAATTGTTTCCATTCTTTATCTGAAATTTTACACTTATTATATGAAATTAAAACAAACTAACCTTATCTAAATAAAGTTTTCTATTCTCTAAGCTGCTCCTACCATCTCTGAAGCAAGAGAAATTTAAAGTTCTAATTTAAAAGGAACCTCTTTCCAGCTCTTCCCAGGTGGAATAAAATCACTTCTGTACTAGTGTCAACAGATTATTAGAATAGAGATGTTGTAAAGCAAGATTTGAATGAATTATCCATTTGTGAATGACCTAGTTGACTTGGTAAACTGAAGTTACCTGGAAAAATGTAATATTTCAAATCTGTAATTAAAGCTGTTTTATTGTATTTTTAATCCTTTAGAACATTACTCTATAGAAGATAAACCTGGAGAATTGGTTTTACAAACAATAGAAGAAGAATCATTGTTTGAAGCAGCTTATCCTGAGATTGTTGCTGTTTACCAAAAACAAAAGTCAGAAATTAAAGGCAAGAAACAAAAAAGTAAGTATCACATTTGATAACTATTTAGGCTGCACACAAATATTACAAAAGAGCGACCCATCCTATTTGAATCTATCTTGTCCAAATTTTGTTGAAAGTTCTGTAAAATCAAGAGTAAGGATTGTACTTTTTCTTCTTTGTCTCAACACACTTTGTTTTAAAATCTAAAAGCCAAGAATAGACCGTTCTGCTCTGAGTCTGCTAACTTAACTGACTGTTAGTAATTATACTAACCACTTATTGAGCAACTAGTATATATAACATATTTTGGATTTTAAATACATTTTCTTTATTTCCCAGAACTCAGTGAGGAACTTACAACATTAATTTATAACATGCCACTCAATTATAACATTGTTTCCAAAATAAAATATTTTATAATATTTTATTAATAATTATTTTGTTATAATTATGTATAACACAGTTTTCAGGAATGCTCTGAGACAAAAAAGGCAAAAATTGATCATACAGAAGATATCTGATCTGAGCTCTTTAATTTGTTTACCCATATTAGGAAAATAAAATAGATTTTAATTGTATTATATATATTTTTTCTTTCAGGCATGAAAACTAAGTCTAAAGAAAACAATTTGCCAGAATCAGATGATATGATGACTTTTCAATCACACATGACTTTAAAACCCACATGCGAAATCTTTTCTAAGCAGAATTCCAAGTTAAATTTGGAAATTTCCCCCGATTCTACATTACCCCAGGAATCTATTTCTGTGTCATTGAATACCTTGCTTTTACCTGAAGATGCTCCCTGTTTGAATACACAAGAACAGTTAATATCTTCTCCAAGACCTTTGGCTGTGCAGCAAATTAAAGCTGTCAGTAAGTCTCTGATTGCAGAGTCTAGTCAACCCAGTACCTCATCCCATAATATATCTGCAATTGCTGATCTGCACTTGAGCACCATTGACTGGGAAGGTACTTCTTTTAGTAATTCTCCAGCTATCCCAAGGAACACTTTTGCTCATGGTGTAAAATCGGAACTTGAAACAGCTATCCCTGATAGCTTTAAAAATATTACAGAGCAATTGTCATGTGAATCAGAATGGTGCACTACAAACATTAATAAACTGTTCGATTGGGATCTTCAAAAGACTGATCCTGAAGAGCACCTACTTTCTGGCATTACTGATTTACATCTTCAGGATTTACCTTTAAAGGAACGAATACGTATAAAATCATCATATCCTCAGAATAATATACAACCAGATGATGATCTGAAAACATTGTCCCTACTTACTGTACAAGAACACTGTATTGCTAATAGTAGTTCTGAATGTCTATCACATCTTTCAAAGGATCTTCTAGGAATTCATTTGCAAAATGAATCTAGAAACTGTAAAGTCCTAAAAGGAAACCAGCTGTTTCAAGAAAACTATAAAGCAAATACTTCTATACCTCATTCTGTCAATAACCCAATAGTAAAGACCTCCAATGTTAGAATTGGACCACCAAATACTGCTTTAGATTATAGTAGAAAAGTTGATGTGCAAACCACTCGGAAAACTGTAATGAAGAAGAGTGTTTGCCTTGACACACATTCCTCTGGTGAAGAAATTATCCCAGAGTCTGGGAAAGCTAAGTCCACAACTCAAAAAATGAAACAGAGTTCTCAGAAACATAGCCCAGCCCAGTTCAAAAAAAATGATGCCAACAAATTGAGTAACCCTAAAGCACATATTAAAGAAACTGAACAGTGTGTCCAGCCTTATAAAACAGCTGGAAATGAAGAAACCTGTTTCCAAGATGCAGCAAAAAGGTCTCTGAGTTTTCTACAGTGTCGTGAGGAAAAAGACGTCTCTGGTACCTGTTTGGATAGTCCTCTTCCTTTAAGTCAGAGATTAAAACTAAGGTTCCAAAACACCTGAAATTAAATTTAAAATATTCAAGTATAACTTATAATGCTAGTACTGTTGGCATTAGCAGAAGCAGAAGGAAGGTATCTAGTTAATGTATATTAGAAAAATTTAATGTGATTCTATATGTTGTGAGACACTTGCCATTTTAATCAAAACTGTAATAAAAAATGTTACCTAAAACTTTGGTTTTAAAAGACGATCCTCTGTAGTGAAAACTTCAGATAATGTATATTTTTATAACATACTTTTTTCATTAAAAAAAAATCTTTATTGATTATTCTTTAGTTATATCCTTAAAATGTTAGTACACTACTAGACAGAGTAAATGCTCCATTCATTTGCTCATTTTTATTCATTTCTTCCACAAGCCCCTAAAGCATTTTTTGATATTCCAGCTTGTTCCCAAGGGAAAACTCTTTATAATTGCCTGCATTCTCACAACGTCTTCTGTTGTGCCTTTCTGAGAGTTAGATTAGCTTTCAATGTGAAGATACTTTCAGCTGCTCTCCCAGTTTCAGTAATCTTATTCTCTCTTGTGAGGGACAAAAAAAAATGGAAAAGGAGGATGATGATCAATATATATAGTGAAAATCATGGTTGTGGCAGCTGAATAAACTGAGGAAATCTACTTCTTACATATCCCCAGAAGTCCACAGGTATGCCAAGTGGAAAAAGATTTGGAAAATAGAATGTATAACCAGAAGAGGATTAGGAGCTTGCTCAGGATCATACAGCTAATTAATGGTGGTATGGGAACCAGATTTCTTGCCTCTCAATTCATTGGTTTTTCTGTTAAAATTTTTCTTCGATAGCACTTTTTTCTTCCCCTTTTGTTTTAACAATGCATCTATACAATATTAACTACAGTACCTCCAAATATTAAGCTATTCATTTATTTATTTAGCACTCAAGAAGTCTAAAGGGAACCAGATTGGAAAGATAAAAGTAAAACTGTTGCTACTTACAGATGACAAGATCTTGTGTTTATGAAATTCTGAGGAATTCACTAAAAACTATTAGAACTGATAAATGAGTTCAGCAAGGTTGCAGGATACAAGATCAATATATAAACATCAGTTGTATTTCTATACCCTTCTAATGAATAATACTAAATGAAATTAAGGAATTCTTTTTACAACAATAACAAAAAGAATAAAATACTTTGGAATAAATTTAACAATAGTACAAAATTTTTACTCTGAAAACTATAAAATATCATCAAAAGAAATGAAAGAAAACCTAAATAAATGAAAAGACATCCCATGTTCGTGGATCAGAAGACTTAATATTAAGATGACAATACTCCCCAAACTAATTTGCATATTCAATGCAATCCCCATCAATTCTGACTGATTTCTTTGCTGAAACCAATAAGCTGATTCTAAAATATATACGAAAAATTAAGGGACACAGAATAGGCAAAACGATCCTTAAAAAAAAAAAAAGAAATGGCAGGACAGGACTTGCCCTTCCTGATTCTGACTTCAAAACTTACCACAAAGCTACAGTAATGAAGAATGTGTTGAATGGCATAAAGGTAGACAGATAGATCAGTGGGATAGAACTGAAGGTCCAGAAATACGTCCTCACATTTATGTTCAGTTGATTTTCAACCAGAGTGCCAAGACAATTCAATCGGGAAACAGTAGTCTTTGAGCAAATTCTACTGGTACAACTGAATATCCACATGCAAAAGAATGAAGTTTGATCTTGACCTCATACAATATAAAAAAACTAACACAAAAATGGGTCAAAGACCTAAATGTAAGATCTAAAACTATAAAACTCTTAGAAGAAAACATTAACATAAATCTTTGTGACTTTGACTTAAGCAAGGGTTTCTTAGATATGACACCAAAAGCTAAGGCAACAAGAAAAAATAAACTTCATCAAAACCAGAAATTTTTGTGTTTCAGGGGACATCATCAAGAAAATGAAGAGACAACCCACAAAATGGGAGAAACTATTTGCAAATCATAAATGTAATAAAGGGGCTTATATCTAGAGGGACTTGTATAAAGAACACTTACAACTCAATAATAAAAAGACAAAAGTGGGTAAAATATCTGAATAGATATTTCTTCAGAGAAGATATACAAATGGCCAACAAGTGGATGAAAACATTCTCAACATAATTAGTCATCAGAAAAATGAAAATCAAAACCACAAAGAGATGCCGCTTCACAACAAATAAAATGGCTAGAATCAAAAAAGACAAATTTAAAAAAGTGTTTGGTGAGGATGTGAAGAAACTGGAACCGTCATAACCTATTGGTAGGAATGTGAAATGGGTCAGCCACTATGGAAAAAGACTGTTGGTTCCTCACGTGGTTAAACATAGTTACCATATGATCCAGCAAACCCACTCCCAGGTGTATACCCAAGAGAAATGAAGACACACCCACACAAAAACTTGTAAACAAATGTCCATAGTGACATTATTCACAATAGCCTAAAAGTGGAAACAACTCAAATGCCCATCAACTGATGAATGGATATACAAAATGTGGCATTTCAATACAATGAAATATTGGCAATAAAAAGAAATGAAGTGCTGATACATATTACAATGTGAAGTTTGAAAACATGCTATGTGAAAGAGACCAGTCACAAAAGACCATATATTATATGATTCAGTTTGTATAAAGTGTTCCAAATAGGCAAATCTATAATATATAGAAACACAAAGTAGACTCATGGTTGCCAAAGGCTGGCAGGGAGGGGAGTTTGAAGAAGGAGAAGGGAAATAACTGCTTGTAAGATGGGTTTTGGGGGGAGTGGGTGATGATGAAGATGTTCTAGAATTGATTGTGATGATTGTGAAAGTTTGAATATACTAAAACCATTGAATTCTGCAATTTAAATAGATAAATTCTGTGGTATGTGAATTATATCACAATAAAGGTGTTTTAAAAACAAAAAGAAATTGTGGAGAGTTTTACCTGTCCAAACTCTTTAATATCTAAAATGTATATAGTCTAACCTCACTGTCATATATGCACTGCCATCATTATTTTCTAGATTTGAAAATAAGTCCAGAAAAGTGAAGAGATTTATTTTCCCAGGACTGGAGATGGAATTGTGTTTATTTATCTAGTATTTATTTCATTATGCCATGTTGTAAAATTAGGATCAAATTTGGGATACATTTGAAGTTTCGTGCTTTTCTGAAGTTATGATTTTGTTGTGGTTTTTTTTGAAAATTCTACTAAAAATATATAAAATACTTTGAATCAAGTGTAACATTGTTTTAGAAAAGTGTCATGTCTGCAGAGCACTTAAGATATATAAAATCTTACTGGGCCAGGAGAGTACTAAATAAAGGCAGTCAGTCCTCTGCTCTCAAGAAACCCACCTATTCTAATTGAACTGATATATTTTTTTAAAACCTAGTGATTATTTGTATTGATATAAGTGTATACCTTTGAACAATGTGGAGGATTAGGGGCACCAACACTTACCCCCCACCCTGCACAGTCGAAAAGCCTTACAGAGCCTTACAGTCGGTCCTCCGTAATTGCGGTTGCACATCCCAGACTCAACCATCCACAGATCATGTAGTACTGTAGTACTTATTTATTGAAAAAAATTTCGCCTAAGAGTGGACCTGCGCAGTTCAAACCTGTGTTGTTCAAGGGTCAACTGTATTTACTTTTTAAGGTAATACTTCTGTGTGGTTAATTAAAAAGGTGAAACTACAAAAATATAGAGAGTGAAAAAGTCAATCTCCTTTCTATCTTTAATGCTCAGACTCCAATTCTTGCATCTAGAGGCAAACACAGTTTCTAATTTCTTGTAGATCCTTCCAGAGGTGTTCTGTACCAACATATTAATGTATCTTAGAAATTTCCCATGTTAGGAAATATGATGTCTCACTCTTTAATGACATCAATATCCCTACGTGTGTATCTTTGCGCAGATGCCTAGAGATATATAGTAGATGTGAATGTCATGTTTGATTTTAACTGTTGATAAATGTACAATTGAAACATTTTTAAATCTCTAGGGCTAACTAAACTATTGAAATTCAGATATGTGAACTAAATCATATGAATGCTTTTAAAACTCATATTTGACTTTGCTGTAAGCTCCCTCTTTTAAAATTTTCCCATATGCCCTTAAATAGTTAAGCATAATTGTAAATGACATGAATTTACATATGAAAATAATAAATTTACTTTGAAGACCTGACATTAAAAAAAGCTGACAGTATGGCTACCAAGAGTGTTATTTCCGTGGCAAAATCACCACATTTTAGAGTTTGACCAGTTCTGAACTAGTACCACATATTTTTAGTAATCTCAATTTTAAATGCCCATGTAATGTAAGTTTTTAATTTTTCAAGGAATCATGCTTTTGACATAAATTGGACATTAATTACTTCGTAGGTGTGTGTACAGCTCTAAGTTCTGAGGTTAGAGTTGTACAAAGACCCAATACTCTACATTGAAGGGGATGAGTATGAAATTTTACTTTGGAGTAATTAATTTTGTTTTGAACTGCTCACCTGATCCCACACCCAGTCAGTTTATGTTCTCAGAAATAAATCTAAAGACTCAATTCCTTTTTCACTGACTTTTTTTCTTTATTGAAGTTTAATTTACATACAATAAAATCCACTCATTTTAAGTGTAAAGTTTGATGAATTTTGGTAATTGTATACAGTTGTGTAACTTCCACCACAATCAAGATATGGAAAAGTTTCCCTTAAGTTTCCTTACGCTCCTTTGCAATTAATCCTCTCTCCCAAGCCTTGATCCCAGACAATAACTGGTACTCCTTTCTCACTATGGTTTGCCTTTTCTAGAATTTATATACATGGGACCATACAGTATATAGTCTCTGTATTTGACTTTCTACTTAGCATGTTTTTAAGACTTATCTAGGTTGTCTATATTAATATCTTGTTCCATTTCATTGTAGAATAGTATGACATAATATTAATATACCATAATTTATTATTCTTTCATCAGTTGATGGAAAAATAGGGTTGTTTTCACATTTTGGCTGTTATGGATAGTGTAGCCATGAATATTCAGATATAAGTCTTTAGGTGGACACACATTTTCATTTCTTTTGGATAAATATCTAAGAGTGAGATTGCAGGTTCATATGATCAGCATATGTTTAATTTTTTAAGATACTACCAAACTCTTCCAAAGAAGCATTGTGTTCCCACCATGGGGGTTTCAATTATGCTACATTATCACCAAAACTTAATATTGTCAATCATTTTCACTTCAGTCATTCTAATTAGTGTATAGTGGCATCTCATTGTGGCTTTATTTGTCTTTTCCTGATAACTGGTGGATTAATTATCATGCGCATATTGGTCATTCATATATCTTCTTTTGTGAAATTTCGATTCTTTTTGCCAATTTTTAAATTGGGTAGTTTGTCTTCTTGTTATTCAATTATAAGTGTTCCTTATTTTTTTCTAGATACAAGATGTGTTTTGCAAAAATTGTATCCCTGAGTCTGTCATTTTAACTGTCTTTCAAAGAGCAAAATATTTAAAATTTTAATGTCTACTTTATTAATTTTTGTTTCCAGTGGCCTATTTAAGATATATTTATCTAACCTAGTGTCCCAGAAATTTTTTCTATGTTTTCTCCTACAAGTTGAATGGTGTTTACCTTTTATATTTGGGTCTGTGGTTCATTTCAAGTTAATTTTTGTGTACAATGTGAGGTAAGGATTGAGGAAAAATTTTTTCCCATACAGATATCCAGTTGTGCCACCATGATTTGTTGAAAAAACATCATTTCCCTCATTGAATTACCTTGGCTCCTTTGTTGAAAATCAATGGACCATGTAAGAGTGGGTCTATTGCTGACATATTCTTTCCATCAATCTGTATGCCTTTCATCACTCCAATACCACACTGTTTTGATTACTGTAGCTTTATAGTAAGTCTTGAAATCAAGTACTGTATTTTTGTTCATTGCCTGTATTTTCTTGTCAAGATCACCAACTGACCTTCGTGTTACTAAAGCTAATAAACAATTTACAGTCTTAAATTTAACTTTCTGCAGAATTTGGGACAATTGAACTTCCCTCTTTCTTGAAAATTTCTGTTCTCTTGTTTTCCGTGTCAACACTGCCTCTTGGTTTATCTCCCACGTCCTTGGCTATCATTTTAAACTCCTCATAGGCTTAAATATCCACACTCGTTAAATATTTGTGTTCCTTCAGTTCTCTCTCTGGCTCTATTCTCTCTAGATATTTTCTATACTTATGACTTCAACTGCTTATGTGCTTATGACTCAGATATAGATCTTTGGCCAAAGCTTCTCTCCTACTCTATAGATCTGCCCATTTTACCAATTTCTGACATCACCGGGGATGAGTATGGTAATAGAGATGGCAGAGGCTCTGAGGTGCTCGACACCTGTAACGCGGGATGTAGTTCCAAGCCTTGCTGTAACTTGTTCCTAGTTCCAAGTGAAGTCATTTGGGTAGTGTACATTCATTCAGCCCAGAAACATTTATTCAGAGTCAAATGAATAAGTATTACACACATCAAATGCCAAGGGCTGCCAGGAAAGACAAAGTGGAGTAAAGCCCAATTTTTACTTTCAAGAAATTGACAAGCTAGAGCAAGGTAGGGCAGTGTGGCATATTTGCATCCAAGAAAAAACTATATTGGCTAACACAGAATTGTTAAATGAATGCAGTAGGCAATCAATATTACAGGAATCTTTCAGAGGAGGGAAGATTCTTTTAGCAAACTAAAAGAATTAGGGCTTTGAAGCATAGGCAGCAGTTTGATTGGCAGAATTGGAGCAGCATTACCAGCAGAAGATATTTCAGTGGATGAGTGAATAACTTGAAGTAACCTTGACACAGATTAAAGAATGAGAGTTGTCATGTTTAGGGAATGGTGAAAAATCCCTTTCAATTGTGGAGTTATTTGGAACTCCAGTCTCTAGAGAACAAATTGCTATGCAGGCAAAGGAATCACCAGGAACTGAGAAGAAGTAATGAGGAATCTGGAGCAGAAAGCAAGCTAGGCTATCTTAGGGCAAAGAGAAAAAAGAAATATAGCAAAGAACCTGACCAGGATGCTAAAGGATTCTGAGTGTATAAACCACATATAAAAGTTTATGTGTGTACTTTTTGACCCACCTCCTAGAGAAATGGAAATAAAAACAACTAAACAAATGGGACCTAATGAAACTTAAAAGCTTTTGCACAGCAAAGGAAACCACAAACAAGACGAAAAGACAACCCTCAGAATGGGAGGAAATATTTGCAAACGAAGCAAATTACAAAGGATTAATCTCCAAAATTTACAAGCAGCTCATGCAGCTCAACATCAAAAAAACAAACACAATTCAAAAATGGGCAGAAGACCTAAATAGACATTTCTCCAAAGAAGATATACAGATTGCCAACAAACACATGAAAGGATGCTCAACATCACTAATCATTAGAGAAATGCAAATCAAAACTACAATGAGGTATCACCTTACACCGGTCAGAATGGCCATCATCAAAAACTCTACAAACAATAAATGCTGGAGAGGGTGTGGAGAAAAGGGAACCCTCTTGCACTGTTGGTGGGAATGTAAATTGATACAGCCACTATGGAGAACAGTATGGAGGTTCCTTAAAAAACTAAAAATAGAACTACCATACGATCCAGCAATCCCACTACTGGGCATATACCCTGAGAAAACCATAATTCAAAAAGAGTCATGTACCACAATGTTCATTGCAGCTCTATTTACAATAGCCAAAATATGGAAGCAACCTAAGTGTCCATCGACAGATGAATGGATAAAGATGTGGCACATATATACAATGGAATATTCCTCAGCCATAAAAAGAAATGAAATGGAGGTATTTGTAGTCAGGTGGATGGACCTAGAGTCTGTCATACAGAGTGAAGTAAGTCAGAAAGAGAAAAATAAATACCGTACGCTAACACATACATATGGAATCTAAAAAAATAATAACTGGTTATGAAGAGCCTAGGGGCAGGATAGGAATAAAGATGCAGACATAGAGAATGGACTTGAGGACACAGGGAGGGGGAAGGATAAGCTGGGACGAAGTGAGAGAGTGGCATGGTCTTATATTACTACCAAATGTAAAATAGATAGCTAGTGGGAAGCAGCCACATAGCACAGGGAGATCAGCTCGGTGCTTTGTGACCACCTAGAGGGGTGGGATAGGGAGTGTGGGAGGGAGACACAAGAGGGAGGAGATATGGGGATATATGTATATGTATAGCTGATGCACTTTGTTATAAAGCAGAAACTAACACTTTTATTCAAAAAGAAAAAAAAAATTATGTGTGAGTTCATCAATTCACACACATTAAGTACCAAAGTTGCACCCAACTTGCATAGAATGGAAGGAAAACAAGGACAAGGAATTTTAAATCGCTGGGCAAGGGACTTCCCTGGTGGTGCAGTGGTTAAGAATCTGCCTGCCAATGCAGGGGACACAGGATCGATGCCTGGTCCGGGAAGATCCCACATGCTGTGGAGCAGCTAAGCCCATGTGCCGCAACTACTGAGCCTGTGCTCTAGAGCCCACGAGCCACAACTACTGAGCCCGTGTACCACAATTACTGAAGCCCACGCGTCTAGAGCCCGTGTTCCACAACAAGAGTAGCCCCTGCTCGCTGCAACTAGAGAAAGCCCACGCAGAGCAGAGAAAGGACATGTGGAGCAACAAAGACCCAACGCAGCCAAAACATACATACATACATACATACATACATACATACATACATAAATAAATAAATAAAATTTATAAAAATAAATAAATACATCACTGGGCAAGGGGAAAGCTAACATTTCCTGAGTACCTACTATGAATGTGCAAAATAAGGTTCCTTACAAGATTTTTTATCCTCTCAACAACTCTGTAAGGACTGTATTGCAATATTTTGTGCCCCCAGAATGTTGCACAGAGTTTGATTCTTTACTTTACTAATTCTTATTTACTGATCAAGACTCAGTGTAAACATGGTCTTCTCTAAGAAGGGTTTATATAGCTTCTTATGGATCTCTACTAGTTCCTACACATATCTAAGATATTAGCTATAAGTAGTTTTGTGTTGATTGATTTGCATTTTTGTCTCGGGCACCAGGCTGTGAGCATCTTGTATTTCTGAATCTGTAGCACTTAGGAGAGGGGCTGGCATAGAAAACATTCAGTGAATGGGTGCTGATTGCCTGGTAATGAATTCAGGGTCTTAGTTCTTCCACTGACTGTGGAGAAAGATCAAATCCATTTGGATGGTTCCTTGATCACTGGTCCCATTTAGTCATTTTAAGATGCCGTGGTGAGATGCCTTGCTTTCTGAAGGTGGGGGGCTAAATCACCGGCCGACTGTTCCTGTTGTGCTGGTAGCACTTAGGGTAAAACAGCTTAAATAATATTACTGAAGTCAGCCTCCTTTCATCTGCAGATTAACGTGGCAACGTTTATCACCTTCTTAGCCAGGAAAAGCTTTTATCAGCCTCAGCTAACAGCTCGCATTAGCCTCTTGCAAGGACTTGCCACATTGCCTTTAACCTGAGATGCTGCAGAGTCAGCCCAAATACTCCAAAATGTGGAACCTTGGCAGATGGTTGCCAGAATAAATAGCTTATTTAGGCCCAGACCAGATAAATTCAATAAATTGTCTGTTTGGCAATGGAGGGGAGGGTCATCAGCAAGGTAGGCTGACCCTTCTGTGGGCAGAATGGCTGAATATTTTGCTAATATTTGGAAGAATTCTTTTTGTAAGCACTAAAACAGAACTTCTTTAGTGGGGATTAAGTGTCTGTGCTTCCTCAGCATAATTCTGTGCCAAGACCTGAAAAGGAAGATACTGACCTCCCAAATGGCAAAAGGTGCCTGTATGTTTAGAATTCTCTGATCAAAGACCTAATGAATGAATTCTATAGTGTTTGCATCATCATAACTTAAATCTCTTCATTTACCACTCAATAGATACCTGCCTTTCAGCTGTGAATAACGTCTAAAAGGGCTGTCCTTTGACTCTGCAAATGAGAATGAGTGATTTATTCACCAACCATGTGAAGATAGACTACAAATCCTTTGCCTTTTTTGTCTTGTTTTGTTTTAAACCAATACTGGTTGCAGTAACTGCTCCAAAGTAATTATTATGGCTTAAATCATTTACATTTTTATTAAACTGAGAATGCTGATTCTGTGGATGCCAGATGCCAGAAGGCTTATTTTACAGGGCTGTGTCCAAAGGCAGACGTCTCTCATCCAGGCCCTGTGAAGGCCCCACGACTTCACAGCTGGGATAGTTCTACGGGAGGTGTCAAAGGACTCAGTACAACCAGGTTGACATCCTGTGAAACAGACCAAAGGACACTCTCTTTAACCTGGGAGGCAGTGGTCTGAGTCATTGTCCTAGTTCTGAAGGAGACTAGCTGCCTTGGGCAAACCTTCCCAGCCTTCAGCTTGCTTCCCTTCTTGTGAGTGGGAATGACGCTTCTGCCTCTCTTTGCCCTCATTTATACACTGAGGACAGATGGCTTTGGAGAGACATATATTAATGTATAAATTTAGCATTACTGATTTTGATATGCTAAATCCATCGATGGTCCACAAATGATGTCATTAAAATGTGTTCCACTATAACCTGTATAATTTTTTTTGAGAAGGCAATTGTCTCTAGTTTACATATGAAGAAAAGAGAGGCAAAACATATTGGGCAGTAAGGAGTGTGAGTAGGTTCACACAGTGATGCAAAGTATTAGTGACTCTTGGAAAAAGAGAAATGACATATATTGCTTGTTTACTATTATGCCCACCCACTTTACTGATTCTTCAGATTCCTCCTATATGCCCCTCAAAACCTCTGAAAGGCAGGCACTTTTATCCCCTGTTTCTATATGAGGCTAAGAGAAGCTAAGGAATTTATCCGAGGTCAAAATCTGTTAAACAGCAGGACCAGGATTTGAATCCAGAGCTAGTCTAACTCCAAAGTTTCTTTGGCAAAAATTAAGGCTTCTGTATACTCCACATTTATCTAAGCCTGTGTCACTTTTTGTTTAATTAATTAATTAATTAATTAATTAATTTATTTATTTATTTTTGGCTGTGTTGGGTCTTCGTTTCTGTGTGAGGGCTTTCTCTAGTTGCGGCGAGCAGGGGCCAATCTTCATCGCAGTGCGCGGGCCTCTCACTATCGTGGCCTCTCTTGTTGCGGAGCACAAGCTCCAGACACGCAGGCTCAGTAGTTGTGGCTCACGGGCCTAGTTGCTCCGCGGCATGTGGGATCTTCCCAGACCAGGGCTCGAACCCGTGTCCCCTGCATTAGCAGGCAGATTCTCAACCACTGTGCCACCAGGGAAGCCCCTAAGTCTGTGTCACTTTTAAAGAAACTGCCCATCAGAGAGATGCAATGACTTCTACTAATCTTATTTATAGGCAACTGGCCACTAAGTCAGAGTAGTTCAGAATGTCAGAAAAGCAGTATTGTGAACATTCAAGACATGATCACAAAAGTTACTTTAATTTTCAGAATTAAAAAATAATTATCACAGTTAACACTCGGGGAGGTTGGGGATTTTTGTGTGTGAGGAAAGAATAGCATGTGAGGGACAGGCAGGACACCAAATATCCCAGAATTTTTGTCCCCTTCCTTCAAAGCTCTAACCACTAGGGCCAGATATCCTCAAGACGAGGTTGTCTGCAAGTTCTCAGTAGAGCATTAATTAAGAGTGTCTCCTTTTTAGCATTCATCTCTGACTTGAATCATCTTTGCACAGTGCCTAAAATGGGCCAGAGGCCCCATAATAATCAAATCAGTTAAGCACATTTTTCATTAATCTTGAAAGCAATGTAAGGGAGTAAAGCAACTCGCCTGTGGTCACACTGTTAGTACAAACATCTCCTCCCAGTTGTATTGCTACCTCCAAAGGGCAGGTACCATCATCTCTTGCAGGAACTCCTAAAAGCGCCTTCTGATTGATCTCTTTGCTTCAAAGCACTCACTCCCTTCCTTCATAGTGCACACATCAGCCAGATAAATAAAATGCAAATCGCTTTCTAACAGCCCTCCTGCAAGAACTTCCCATCACTCTCAGTCTAAATTCCAAAGTCCTCTACAGAGCCTGTAAAGTCCTCTGTGGCTGACCCCTGCTTGCCTCCCTAGCCTTATCTCCTGCCTCTTTCCCCTAGCTCACCTGCCTCCCGCGGCACTGGCTTTCTCTTTTTAATTTTAACATCTTTATTGGAGTATAATTGCTTTACAATGGTGTGTTAGTTTCTGCTGCATAAAAAAGTGAATCAGCTATATGTATACATATATCCCCATATCCCGTCCCTCTTGCATCTCCCTCCCACCCTCCCTATCCCACCCCTCTAGGTGGTCACAAAGCACCGAGCTGATCTCCCTGTGCTATGCGGCTGCTTCCCACTAGCTAGCTATTTTATATTTGGTAGTGTATATATGTCCATGCCACTCTCTCACTTCGTCCCAGCTTCTTAAACCCATGGAGCTCATTCCACATTCCAGCTCCTGAACCTGCTGTTCTCTCTGCCTGGACTTCTGGCAGATCTCTGGATGGTAAGCTCCTCCACGCCATTCAGCTAGAACTTCTGTGACCACGCCAGCTGAGTAGTGGCCTCACCTCCCCACTCCAACCCCACTATTTTCTTCACAAGTAATTAGATTTTGTTTGTCTCATGTCATTAGAGTAACAACACAAGAGAAGAAACTTTGTCTTGTTCTTTGTTATATCCCCCGAGCTTGCAGCAGCGTCTAACATGTAGTGCGCATTTAATACATCCTTGTTGAATGAATGAGTGCATGAAGTTAACCTTTGAACCCAAATCTTCCTGAAGCCAAAGCTCAAGATTTGACCAGTAACATGCTGCAATTTTTTTTATCATATCATTTTATTTCAAGACTTATCTTCTTATAATTTTCCCCTAACTGTCCTCATCCAATCGACACCCCCCCCACCTGCCATTTTTAGCTGGAAGGTTACATATGAAATAAGTGATGTGCTGCTTATATTTACCTGAAAATGCAAATGCTGCAATTTGTGATTGAACTCGAGATGGATTCAGTCCTGGCGAGGCATGGTGCAGAGCACACAGGAGTAATACCTGGTCCTTCTCTTCAAGATGTTTGTAACTCAGTTGTGAAACCAGACTCTCTGTTCTTGAAATAACAGATTCTACAGATAAGTGCCGGGTGAAAGGAGTGGCAGCAGAGTGCAGAAGAGAGTGGTCAGCAAGGACCTAGGTGATCGTCAGAGGCTCGCTAGAGGTGAGTGACTTGATAGGAGGCTTGAATGGCAGATGCAGTTTAGAGCTGGGGAAGGAAGGCTGTCAGGTTCTTGGATAAGATGAAGTCAGGTGAGTTTGTCCAGGAGGAGTCTCGTAAACGACATGTGTTTTAGGGCATTCCAGGCTGGACACATTTATTAGATTCTTTTATCTTAAAAAAACCCAGTCACCCATTACGTACAAGTACTATTTCATGAGAAAAACAAGGCCAGCAAGGGAAGAGGAAAGGAGGAAAGGGAGTGAGGTACCTTGTTCCTGACTTAGGATGGTGGTGGGGGACCAGGACCTGGCACACGGTGTCACATAATTATTGGCTCTCTTACCCCTGAAGTTCTCCTCCTCTGTAAGATTTACCTGGAATTACATACTTTCTCCAGAAATAAATCACCAACAGGGACTTATATGAGGAAGCCACCTTTTTGGGGCAAATGGGAGGGCAAAGCTGCTCTGCGGCATTATGTGTGCCCGGGTAGGGGCTGCACAGAGCCCTGGCCACTGGCAGATGCCATCCAAGCGTTTCTCAGAGGGCCACAGCTGCCCCTCATGAGGATACCCCCTCAGACAGGACTCCCCTCCACCTCCAACCATGGCTCCCAGTGAAGTGCAGATAAGGAGATCCCTGAGGACTAGGTCAGCAGCTGGTGAAGACAACTTACTATGCCCAGAATTAACATCCATCCATCCGTCCATCCACTCATTCATTCAACAAGCAGGTGCTCTATGCCAAGTACCATGCAAATTGCAGGGGCTATAGTAAGGGTTAGACAGTTCCCTTGAGGAACTCATGGTCTATCCACAAAGAAAACCATATGGACTTAGTGTCTTAACTCTCTGCTCAGGTCAGAGTTGAATGAAATCCAGGTTTGGCTACAAAATCACACCAAAGCAAACCAAAACACTTCATGAAGGGAAAAACTATACTTGACATTTTTTTCTCTCAAGCTCTCCCCAGAAAGGTGATAATGGAAGATTTGGTCCCAACAGGGCCACAGACAAGGGATTTGCATTTTAAAGTTTGACAGATATTTATAGGCCTTTTGATCTCCTTTCTCCCCTCTACCCACCCAGCCCCAGCCTTGCCTGCCTTCCCCACCCGCAGTTCTCTACACTGCACCAGGTACAAGCTTGAGAAATGATGGCTCCAGGCCCAGAGGTTTCTAGGATATGTGCCCTGGGTGTTATGCTCATAGTCATATTATAAATAAAGCTCCTATTTATTGAATACCAGCTATATATCGAGTACTTTTCTTAATTTCTAATCCTCACAACCTCCCTGCAAGTTTCGTTATTTACCTTTTTTGTTGTTGTTAAGGGAAAAGGAAAACGAGGCTCAGAGAGGTTAAATAACCTGCCCCAAATCACTGATAAGAAGTAATGGTGCCAGAGTTAAAACTCAGGTCTGTGTATCTCCAAACCTATGACCTTTTCATGAAGCCAGCCCGACTCCAGTCACAAAGCCTGGTTATGGTAGGCTACTTAGCTGAGATCCTTCTTGGAAAAGATTACTCTGCGTTCCAGTTTTCTTGCTGGTGTTATTCTGGAAACAGCCCAATAAACGTCACAATTTGATTTACTCGGGACAAACTTGCAGCTGTCTTCCTTCGCAGCTCTTCTTGGGCTCTGAGGTTTTTCCTTTCCTTCTTCTACTCGTCTTTCACGCAGGCCTCTGCAGCCCGACAGCTGCACGGCTTGGTTTGGAGCCGTCCTCTGCAGGCCCGTAGGATTTGATGAACAGAGCTGCCTTCTGATCCAAAGAAAGCCTGTTGGAAACAAGCTCAGAATCTCAGACCCTTACTTTTTTGCAGCTGGAGAGGATCCTAGAAAACATCTAGGAAGCAGAGGTTCCGAGAATAACTCATGTAAGGTAGCTGGTGTCAGATTTATGAGAATACCTGCTATGCATTTACTATGTTAAAAGTGAAAGATAGGGCTTCCCTGGTGGCGCAGTGGTTGAGAATCTGCCTGCCAATGCAGGGGACACGGGTTCGAGCCCTGGTCTGGGAAGGTCCCACATGCCGCGGAGCAACTAAGCCCGTGAGCCACAATTACTGAGCCTGCGCGTCTGGAGCCTGTGCTCCGCAACAAGAGAGGCCGTGATAGTGAGAGGCCCGCGCACTGCGATGAAGATTGGCCCCCGCTTGCCGCAACTAGAGAAAGCCCTCGCGCAGAAACGAAGACCCAACACAGCCATAAATAAATAAATAAAGGAGTTCCTTCTAAAAAAAAAAAAAAGTGAAAGATAAAAGAGACAAATCACAGGGACACTTGACGTGCTGGGTGCTTTGTCTTATTGAATCTCCACTACAACCCAGTGAGGTACAATCAATTATTATCCTTGTGTTACAGGGGAGCCCTGGCTCAGAGAAATAACTGACTGAAGGTTCCACGATGAGTGACTATTGGAACCGGGATCTGGACCCAGGCGACGGTAGGACTGTACAGAGCCTTCCTTCCCACGGCAGGCGGTGGGATGGGCTGAGGAGCGCAGACAGCATCCTGGCCGGGGTGACTGGCCTGTGAAATGCGCTCCTGTGCTGAATTCAGAGCAAACAGCAACAGGACAAAGAGATGAATGCTATCATTTCGTGGATTTCTTGGGAAGTCAAGTCTAAACTAAGGTTACCTGGCGTTCACCAACCACCACCTGGGTGGTCTTTTGACCAATAAGGCCTCCCCTGGAAACAAGGACCACTCGCCTACTTGCAGCCTCTCCCCAGACTTTCTGAGACTGTCTGCTACAAATCAGAAGGTTCCGCAAGTTCCCTTCCTCCTTGGAAAATCCATCCCCCACCCTCAAAGAGGAGGCCTTAGAAGTGCCAAATTGGGAGCCATAAGAAAGTTGTCGCTAGCGCCGAGTCTTCCTGTTGAGGTTGAGAGATCAGGTTCAAAGCTCAAGCCGCAGCTTCCCCACCTTCTCTCCCCACCCTGTCTCCGACCCTGAGAGGGCTGCGCCTTCCCTTCCCCCGCTGCAGTTCCTGTAAACGCCTCTGGATTGCGCTGAGCTGCGGGTCAGACAGGGGGTCTGAGGCATCCTCTCCGCTCTCTCCAGATGGATACCATGGCAGAGGCTCTTGGGGCAGCTCCTCTCCAGGAAGAACGGCTACAGAGGCAGAGATCTCCATTTCTGAGCACCAGGGTAGGTGCTGGCGTGGATTGGGCTGCTCCTAAGACAGCTCTTTTCTGAATGACTCGCACTGACTCTGCAGCGGTGGGTCCCGGTGTTCAGAACAACATGGGTAGGAGATGACGCTGGTCCAGCGGCTTCAAATCTTACCCAGCAAGCCCTGGCTCAGCCCCAGCTGCTCTTAAGGTACAACTCACAACCCATTTCTCCCAAAACATTTTTCTTGGCCATCCATCCAGGCTAATCTCCATTCTCCTCAGAAATGAGATACACCCACACGTAACTATCAGGAGGATAGACTGTCATCGGTGGCATTTAGTTGTGCGACCAGGGACACTTTTGACCTCAGTGCATAAGGAAACTTTTCTGCATCTTGATATCACCCATTCTGGAGGGAAGGGATGACCTGCTAATAACCGTGTTACTGATGATCCTGATTTGGCATCATTTTGCTGGCTTGCAGTGATGACATTTGCTAGCTTGCCAGTGATGACATTTTCTCTTTTTAGAAAGCACTCAACATTGTTATCAATCCATCCAGTAGCTCTGAGCCCTTTTTCAGTTATGCCAAACCTTTAAAACTTTTTGAAAACTCTTACCGACCAGTAAACTTTACATGGGAACATACATGATTATTGTTGTGTGCTATATTTGACACCCTGATGCCCATTTCTGACGTCTATCACACTGCTAACCTCTGTTCTAGAGAGAGAGCACCCTGGTCCGGGGACCTCGTCTGGTTCCTTGTGTGTGTCTCCAGAGTGTAGTGGGGTTTCTGGTGCATAATAGATACAGTACTCGGGAAATGTGTGTTGCAAGTTGAATGAATTAACTGATCTGGAAGTGAGTTTGTGAGAGCAATGCTGGCTTGGTGATAACCCCATGAAGGAGGCCATTGCTCTATTGGCCCAGTAAGAGTGACATTAAGTGACACTGTGCATAGCTCAGAGGGAGTCCCCAAGGCTGCACTTGGGTGGAAATGAGAGAGGGCAGAACAAACAAGGCTGACGGCATTGACAAGGGAAACACCTTGGGATGGCATAGACCGGAAGAGGGGCCAGGTGAGTGCCCTGGGGATTGCAAACCTCCAGACCAATAGTTCTCAAATTCAGCCTCCTTAGGACTTGTCTGAAGAGTCTGGTGGACCCCACCACCATAGATTCCGAGTCAGGTGGTCTTCGGATCACACTTAGAGTAACACTGCTGTAGATCAGAGAAAGATGTAGAGGCTGAAGAAAGAAAAGAAGGAAAATAATGTTGTTTGGGGCACAGACCCATTCACCATAGCACGATAAGGATAATGAATTTCTCTCTCTCTCTCCCTCTCTTTCTGTCTGTCTGTCTGTCTGTCTCTCCTTGACTCTCATTCTATCTCCTTCTTTTAATCTGCTGCAGCTATAAAGAGCTTTTGAAAGTTTATGACACGTTGCCCAGAGTGATCAAATATTAGCCTGCAGAGTTTTGTTTGTTTTTTCCGAACTCACTGCTCTGGCAGAGGCTGGTCACTGCGCAGGCAGAAGCCACTCCACAAGTTCCTCACGTGGTAACGGGGAGGAGCACAAGCCTACAGAGGCTTTCACTTTGGCTCCCACGAGGGGAAACCAGCAGACCCGCCCGGGACATGAGCTGTTTCTTCGAGCCCTGTTTTTCAGGTGCTTCTCCCCGAATGACATATAACAAGAACAGAAGATGCCAAGGCTGCTTCTAGCCATGGATTATGGGAGGTCCACCACAGCTGGCCTCCCAGAGGCCCAGAGATGATCATTTGCACCTGGCATTTCCAAATGCAGCTTCCCAGACTGGAATCCTTAAGCTGCGGGAGGAGCACCCATGGAGCTTTGTGAAATATGGATGTCTGGGTCTCACACCCTTGAACTCTGGCTCAGAAGGTTTGCGGTGAACCCAGGAACCTGCGCTCATTTAAAACCACCAGGTATTTTGGATGGGCAACCAGATTTGGAAACTTTAGGAGGACTCTAGCACCACAAAATCTGTTTCAGTCCTCCAGCCGGCTGAGATCAAAAATTCCCATCCTCGATCTGGTGTGGATGCCTCCAGGCCTTTCCCCTGTAATCTCATTTTAAGACCCAGTTCTGAGGTCACTTTTTTCAGGAAGCCTTCCTGGGACGTCCAGCTGAAATTTATTATTTCCGCCTTCTCTCTCCTCCATGGCACATTTCCAGTGTCTTTATGACACTTTATAGCGGGACCCACTCCTCATACGACATTTGTCCACCAGTGCTGTGCAATGAAAATGTAATGCCAGTCACATATACAATCTTGAATTTTCTAGTAGCCGTATTTTGTTTAATGGAAATAAATAGGTAAAATTAATTTTAATAACATGTTTGATTTAACTCAATATATCCAAAATGTCATTTCAACAAGTAGTAATATAAAAATCATCAACGAGATTTTTTAAATCACACTGAGTATTTGAAATCTGGTGTGTATATGACACTTAGATCTCACTTCAGCCTTGCTTACATTTCAAATGCTACATGTGGCCACATGTGGCAAGTGGAGGCCATACTGGGTAGCACAGTCCTGGTTCTTTGAGGGCAAGTCTGTGACTTTTGCCTCTGGGTCTTCAGAAGCAGAGCCTTTCCCTGGACCCAGTATAGGAGCTTAGAAAGTGTCTGAGTCCATTCAAATACAAATTCCTCCTGGACCAGATCCTTTGGCTTTGTGTTTGTTTTTGTTTGTTTTAAGGCACAGTATCTCTGTAGATGAGCGTGGATAATGGGTACATCTGGAAAGGGGAAAGCAATCCAGAGCAGGTTTCATTTAAGAGGACTGAGTATTGGGAGAAACCTGGGGGAACAGGGCATTCATCAAAGGGAACAGAAAAAGGCAGTGGATCCCAAGGGGTAGACACCAGGGTCACTTCTCCATCCTGCACCGTGGGATCGGACCCAGCAGAATCGGGCCATGGTGGCACCGAACCATATGTTCAGTCTCCTTCTGCAGGTTACCTTGAGCTGCCTGAAGAACACCGCCTGCCAGAGGATTTGATTGAGGTGTATGTGTCAGTTAAGTCTCTGAAAAAGAGCTGCAGCAAGAACATGTTCTCAGCAAAGATGACTTCTGAAAACACATTCAGCCCGTTTATACCTTGGCCACAGGCTTCCCAAGAAAGTTCACTGGCTTACCTCATAATTCACTCATAGTTGGTTCAATTAAGAGAACGGGCTACCACTTTGGTCAAAAAAGAATTGCCTCCAAGCCAGTGCCTACAGACACATGATCATAGCTTCCCAGGAAACAGATATCTCCTGAGGAAATCAGAATTCAAGCCCCTTTCCCTACATCCTCTGAGTTCAAATAATCGATGTATAGAGGTACAGGGACTGGAGTTCGGTACACCCGACCACTCCCTCCAAGCTGCTTGTCACTAGCAGTGTAGTAAGTTTCAACCAGGCATCTAAGGAAGAACAAACCCTTGGTTGGACCATATCGTTCCTAGATGAGGCTTGGGATATGGTAGCAAGAGCCTGGCCTTGGGAGAGGAACACCCCATTCTCCAAATGCCAGCCCACCCATTTATTTGGAACATCTATTGTATTAGAACTGTTCATTTGTACACTTCCTAGAAGGGCTTTTCGGTGTTTTATGCAAAGCACTGTAACGAATGGTTAAGATCTTGGACCACGAGCCTGTGATTTCCAGCAGGTTACTTTACCTCTTTCAGCCACAGGTTTTTCACTGTGAAATATGGGCACTAACGGTCCCTACCCCCTAGGGTTGTGTACTGATCAGACCCAGGAGATAAAGTACTAGTCAAAATGTATGGAAAGTGCCCCATAAAATTTCATAATGATTTGAAAATTCAACCCAACATAAAACAGGATAGTTTAAAGTAGAAAAATGAGTTTAAAAGAGTAGAGAAATAGATATTTTCAAGCAAGTGGGCACTGAATACATATGATTACCGCAGTAAGTGATGGGCATCTGAGGGTAATTAGAAGAAAGGAAGCCTGTTCTCTTAGTGTTCAGCTTACAGTCTAGTCCAGTGGACTGTACCACAGGAGGATAGCCTTGTGTTAGCCCATGTAGCACCCATTATTAACACAATAGAGGTCACCACCACGGGGTTGACTGGCAGTCAGAGTAGACCAGAAAAAACAGTTTGGCTCTGGAAAGGCAATGGGATGGCACCACTCACCCCAGGCAGGAAAGCTACACCAGCCCACGTATAACAATGGGCTGAGCAGCCTGTCTTCTAAGGAGAGTGAGAAGGGAAAGTCCAAACTGAAGGAAAGAGACAGGTGAGAAGGGAATAAGAAACTTTAGTGACAAGTAAGCTGGATAATAAGAATATCAAAAGAGAAAACAGACCAAGGGCTTATCAGCAGGCACAGTCTCCAAAACATCGGAAAATGTTGCTAAGATCCGTAAGATGACAACAGCTTGCATCGTGGGGAAGGGATGGGAAGGGAGGGAGAGGGGGAGTGGGAAATTTGTCTCCAACCCCACTGTCTGCTCCTTAGCACAGACACTCCCAGGGCTCCCGGCTCTGCCAAGAACACGCTTCTGCAGAGCTGATCACAAATGCTGATGATTGAAAAGGTTGTGCAGTCCTCAAAGACTCGGCTTTCCATTCCTAAGAATGTCCAGGAAAGGCTAGTTTAAGACACTTACCTTCTCTCTGCCTGGCTTTCTCACTTGTGCTTGCCAAGCCTGGTCTTCCTACAAGGAGTAATTAGATTAAATCTTTAGGACGTTTTGAGCTGCGAGAAGGGAGAACACCAGCACGTACATACAGGCACAGTAATTTTCACAGAATTCCATTTCCTCTGTTCTCTTTGAATTCACCTCCTGGTAACAGCTGTCTGCCTCCCTAAAGCAGCAACAGCTGCAATAATGAACCCACCATTTGAGCCTGTGGATGACACAGGCTCAGCCCCGAAATGCAGCTGTTCTTTAAAGCCTGATGTCTTAGCCCTCCCCAGGTCTAGACAACAAAGAGAGCCATTCATGAACACCCCACATTTCAAGTTTTCATATGGGGGATCCCCTATTCCTTTTACCAGTGGCACAGTTTCTTATTTCTGCCCCTTATTGGTAGTTTTACTGAAGGCAAGCTCAAAAAGCCTCTCTAAACCTTAGTTTCCTCAATTCTCTGATGGTGATGATAATATTACCCACCTCATGATGTTGTTTGTGAAGCTCCAAAGACATAATAGATATGAAAATCTTTTACATGTTATAAGGCAATATTCTTGTATTAGGTATTATTAAGGTCCTTGTTTCTGATTTTAACAAGTGAAAAATTATTAAACAATATAATACACTTCTGAATAATAATAAACTTCTGAATGGGCTGTCAGTATAATAAACTTCTGAATTGGGCTGTCCATATAAATGGCCTCTGAGGAGTGGAGAAATCACAGAGGTTTCTGGCGAAGACACTTGTCCCCGGCTTAGAGGGACGGGTAGAATCTGAGAGGTTAAGGGAGAGAGAGAGAGATTTGGGTGAGAGACACAGCCCAGGCAAAGGGTGAGAGAAGAAAATGTGGTCTACTGACAAAGTAGGGCCATCCTGGAATGGGGCAGGGAATGTGCCTGAGGACCAGGGGGATGGAAAGTTGGAAGGGTCAGGATGAGCCAGAACATGGATGGCCTTAAATGACAGGCAGAGAGGTTATCAGGAGAGATTTTCATAGCATGAAAAAGTCAAGCCTGGGAGGTCACCTCCTCCCTGCCTCCAAGGGTTTATCTCTCTCCAACAGTCTAGACAAAGGGCCTGCCCTGGACATGCTCTTGGCTTTCTGGAGCCAGGCTCAGTAGCTCTTGGAGTCCTGGAGGTCTTCTCTCTGTCCAAGTGAGTGATTCCCAGCTTCCCTGCTTATTAAAAAAAAGAGATTCCTGGGCTCCAGCCTAGACTTATCAAATCAGAGCTTCAGGAGAGGGGCCTAGGAATCTTCCTTTTCAAAATAATTCTTCCTCTCT
Organism: Balaenoptera borealis; assembly: GCF_965194805.1. Lineage (NCBI taxonomy): Eukaryota > Metazoa > Chordata > Mammalia > Artiodactyla > Balaenopteridae > Balaenoptera > Balaenoptera borealis. The sequence continues at coordinate 78,854,270 of NC_138871.1, read as the reverse complement.
CCCCAGGTTATTCTTGCTGTCATGGAAGTGTGGGAGGTGCGCACGTGAGCTATGTGCCATGCGTGCTAAACGCGGAGCCCCAGAAAGGACTCAGCAACCTTAGCACATTCCACACTTAGGGGATGGACACTAAGGACAACCTTAGTTGATGTCCTAGTGTCTTTACAGAGTCCCTCCCTCCGTCCCTCCCTTCCTCCCTTCCTTTCCCCTGTGGGGATCTCAGGGGCCGTTTGAGGATAGATTTTCACTTTGTGATTATTTCACTTTAGATGCTCTTTTTTTGCATTTTTAACGGGCGTAGCAGCTGGACCATCCACCTTCCCCCACCCACTGTCCCCCCTGCTGTCCCCCCGGCTGCCCTGGCCCTTCCTTCCTTCCTTCTTTCCCTCCCTCCTTCCGACTTTGTCTTTTCTTTCTTTCTTTTTAAATAAGGGGACGACCCAGATGCTTTGATTCAACTTGAGGGCAACTGTAATCCTCAAGTCTTTGTACTGTATACTCTACATGGACCTACTCAGGCCAGCCTTGCCTAGTCACTGCTTTGAAAATTCTAATTTTTAAATTAATAATTTTTTGAAACTGAGAGAATACTGACAACTATAAAGTATAGTTACTTTATAATAGCAACTACAAATAATTGAAATTTCTTTACATGTATTAATCTTCACAGCAATCCTGTGAAGTAGGTGCTGTTATGATTCCCATACTACAAACAGAGAAACTGAGATGCAGAGAGATTAAGTTACCTGCTTAGGATCATATAGTTACAAAAGTAGACAAGTCAAAGTTTGGACCTAGGAAGCCTAGCTTCAGAGTCTACACTTTCTAACCATGACACTAGACTACCCCTCAAGAGGAAAGATGAATGAAGAAAACTTACCCTCAATTCCTATTACCAGAAATAACCACTCAAACACTTAGTCTTTTTCTATTAAAAAAAATGTAATTGTATCAAAGTATTAATTTCATATATCTTGCTTTACAATTCTAATATTAAATTATAGTTCCTATATTACATGTTCTTCATAAATACGGTTTTTATCCACTATATAGCATGCCATCATATGGAGAGGACATAGTTTATGTAATCACTGCTTTGTTATTAGATGTTGAGGTTGGTTCTAATTTTTTACTCTCATAATACTATGATGAACATTCTTACTCATAAATATTTGACTTCAGCTTGGTTTAGTTCTATAGAATAAAGTTCACGTGTCGAAGAGACTTTTAAATCTCAAATGCATTCTGGAGACTTTAAAATATTAAAAAAAATCTAACCAGTTTACCATCCTACAAGCAGTGTGTGGGAGGGACCGTTTCCTCACCCTCTTGCCAACTTTGCCCATTTGGGAGGTGAAAAATGGCCTCGCCTTGTTGCTGCATTTGCATGTCTTTGATTACTAGTGAGGTGAACATTTTCTTCTGCGTTTGTTAGCCGCTGGGTACTTCTTCTTTTGTGAGCTGTTTATTTATGCCCTTGTTCATCTCCCCAAAGGCAAGCTTGTGTTTTTCTTGTCTGTATGAGTTCTTCATAGCAATATCCTTTTGACTCATATTTGTTGGAAATATTTTCCCAAGTTTGTTCTTTGCCTTGTATCTGCCTTTTAGGTGTCAATTAACTTGCAAATATGGAAGTCTGAATTGAAAATGGTCCAAAGGAGGGGCCAGAGTTTCTGAAAATGAGCAGACTCATGAGACAGATATCTTGCTAAAAACATTGAGTATTCATTTAATACCAGGAGTTTCAGCATCTTAGTTATTGGTATTGGCAATGACTAAAGAAGAAACTTCGCACTTTTCTGCTGCTCAGACTGATAAAAACAGAGGGAAATCCTTAGAGAACAGCCTCAGTGCAAATTGCTTTCAACTTTTTTGACATGGGTATTAAAATGCCACCCCAAATACCAGTGGTAATAAAGAATCCAACTTAAAAGAGGGAGTAGGTGTAAATGTAACACATGAGTTTTTTTTTTTTTTTTTTTTTTTGGAATCTTGCTAGACTGTTGCTGAAGAATCAGCGGTGAAGCTCTCAAAGCTGCCTCTCCTTCCTTGTGTGGAAAACCCCAGGCTATTTGTGGACTAAATGTTGACATGAGATTTTGAAACAAGACCAACTGCTCATATTCCCTTGCAATAGGAAAACCCGACACATTCTGCCCTGCTCCTCTCAAGGGAGAATTAGCTTCACTTCCTCTATTTATTACCCTCTTCCCCTGCTCTGATGTTCCTCCGCCCCTCACATCACATGCCCCTCTCTGCTACCGTCCTGTCTTCCACCGAACTGCCCATTTTGTGCAGACACGGTGACTGGATATTTTTCCCAAATGAACACATTTAGTCTTATATTCAAAAGTGAAGGTGGCTCATATTCTGATTAGAAACCATAGGGACGGGGCTTCCCTGGTGGCCCAGTGGTTCAGAACCTGCCTGCCAATGCAGGGGACACGGGTTCGATCCCTGGTCAGGGAAGATCCCACAGGCTGTGGAGCAACTAAGCCCCTGCACCACAACTACTGAGCCCGCGTGCTGCAATTACTGAAGGCTGCGTGCCTAGAGCTCGTGCTCCGCAACAAGAGAAGCCACCGCAATGAGAAGCCCGCGCACCGCAACGAAGAGTAGCCCCTGCTTGCTGCAACTAGAGAAATCCTGTGCACAGTAACGAAGACCCAATGCAGCCAAAAATAAATAAATAAATTTATTTAAAAAAAAAAAAGAAACTGTAGGGACCCCACAGGGGCATGGCTATTTGGAAATAGCCTTTTTTAGGCTTTTTCTTAGAGAAAGCCACACTGCCTTGGCATCCATCTACATTCATTTGGCAAAGGAAATTCACCCAGCGCTTGGCTGTGGAGTGGGTTGATGAGTGAGGACCTTGAGCTCAGGTCATGCAAGCGCTTGAGGAGAAAGAAGTCTTAGAGGTGTTTGGGAGCAAGGGTGCTGCTCTTCCCCATGACATCGCTTAGCCAAGGGGATGGAGATAAACATCGTTTCAGGTCAGGTAATCCTCCTCAGGAACTGCTTGAGAAGTCCGCAAGGGTTTTCTCTTTCTGTCCTAAAGGATTTCTACAGTTTAGCATATTTATCTTCTGTCTCTCATCTCTCCTATGAAGTAAGCCATATGATTTCATTCCTATTTTTTTTTTTCTGCTATTTTGTCCTAGTTTAAATACTCAGCTGGTGAAAGTCATCTATGTGCACAATGCACAATGTTTTGCAATTTATTTTTAAGGGGACGAAAACAAAAAGATTACTCTTTGGCTTTCCAATGAGCCTCAGACTCAAATCATGAGAGCCAAAAACTTTTATTATTTTCCTAGTTTGTAGAGATAATGATGGCAGTGACGTGAAAGCGATGCTGGGAGGAACCACCACTGGCTTCGCTAGAACCCTCACGGGCTTCACAGCGCAGGAGGCTGTGTCAGTAACCAACTAGGAAACTGCTACTTTTATTTCTCTTTACCAGCTCAAGGACATAGGAAGATATCACATTGCACTTAAGTGTTTTCTTTAAACACACACCCAGACACACACACACACACACACACACACACACACACATCATACACCCTCTGCCCCATGAGAAGTATCTATTATCTAAGTGTGAGCTGGGTGCTGAGGTTGTGTGACAGGGCAAACGGTCCAGGTTTTTAACTTAGTCCCAACTGTGTTCAAGCACTGTCTGTGTCCCTTGCCAGCAAGAAGGCCAGGAGCTAGCTTGGGCAGTGGGGTTCTGTGGGAGTGTGGCTAGGATAAGGGACTGCGGGTTATACAAAGGTCGGGGGAGTGTGTGGACCCCAAAGGCCAAGGACAGCTTTTGAAACCAGGGCCCAATGAGTGTCGGCGTGCCAAGCACAGGGCTAGAGGCAGTGAGGGCTGGAAGTGGCCGCGTGACTGGGCTGTGGCTCTGGGGTGTCTGCTGCACAGGTGTTGGGTAAGCCTGGGCCTCCAAAGGGGACGCTGTGTCCTGTGAACCTTGGGCGAGGTCCTGAGCATCTGAGCTTTGCATCCTCTCTTGTAAACTGAGGATGATGCCTACTTTACTGGATTGTATCAAGGATTACGTGAGAGTGTAGGCAAAGCCCTCATTTTTAGCACCTAGCACAGAGTAAGTGTTGTAAGTCTTCAAAAAAGGTGTTATTGGACTTCCTTGGTGGCTCAGTGGTTAAGAATCCGCTTGCCAATGCAGAGGACACGAGTTCGAGCCCTGGTCCGGGAAGATCCCATACGCCGCGGAGCAACTAAGCCCGCGAGCCACAACTGCTGAATCCTGCGCGCCTAGAGCCCGTGTTCCACAACAAGAGAAGCCACCGCAATGAGAAGCCCACGCACCGCAACTAAGAGGAGCCCCCGCTCGCCGCAACTAGAGAAGCCCGCGCACAGCAATGAAGACCCAACAGAGCCAAAAATAAATAAGTAAAATAAATAAATTTAAATAAATAGATAAAAATAAAAAAGACATTGGTGACTTACAAAAGAAAAACATCTCTTAAAAAACATAACTAGCTTTAGAAAAAATGGTGTTATTACTGCTGTGATTGACGTATATACATAAAAGTGTTTTATCTATACAAAAAAATTCTTTCTAAAAATTTCAATTATAGGAAAATATGTCTAAATATCACCCTTACCTGCTTGATAAAGATAATTTTGTGGCCTAAGTCTAAGTAGAAAGTGGTATGGGGTGACAGAGGCCTTTATTTTGGAACTGCAAACCCAAAGTTGGAAAACAGTGGCAAACCTTACAACAGGCTCCAAGGGGACTTCCAAAACCCTCCCTCACCTACCTCTTCCCTCAAGATATAAAATCACTCCCTGGAGCTTGATGCTCCAGAGTCAGACTGCCTGGGTCTTGACTGTGTCTCCTCCACGGGTTAATCTTGTGACTTTGGGCAACTTTTTCAACTTCTCTAAGCCCCAGTTTTTTCTTTAAAGGATTTTTTGTAAGATTTAAATGGAATAAACCATACAAAGCACTTAGCACTAAATACGTTTATTATTATTGTTTCATCACTGGGATAAGTGTGTATGGCCAAGAAAGGGAGTGCTTCACACACACACACACACGCACGCACGCATGACACTCCTTTTAGACTGTAAGAATTATGCCTGTTCACTAACATGGCAGAGAGGAGCGCCTATCTTATGTTAACATCTAATTTAGGAGTAAGGACAGCAAGTCTAAACCTACTTTGTGTTTTTAGCCCCTACAGCGCCGATCTCAGGCGCCCTGTATGTACTGTTTACATGATTGAATGGTACCAATCAATCAGGCTTCTCGTATTTACAGAGTCGAAGTTCAAGCTTGAGTTCTGGCTTCAAGAGCACTACAGGGACCATCATGCTGATGCCTCTAATTCTTCTCAGGTGTTTTGGCCCGTGGTTAAAAGTCTGGACCCGAGGCAGCCTGCTTAGGCTCGAATCTTAGGGCTACCAGTCATTAGGTGTGGGGTTCGGGCAAATTACTTAATCCCTCTGTGCCTCAATTTCTTTTTTGAAAAAAATATGCTATTGAAGTATAGTTGATTACAATGTTGTGTTAATTTCTGCTGTACAGCAAAGTGATTCAGTTATACATATATGTATTTTTTTTCATATTCTTTTCCATTACGGTTTATCACAGGATGTTGGGCTACACAGGAGGACCTTGTTGTTTATCCATGCTATATATAATAGTTTGCTTCTGCTAATCCCACACTCCCAACCCTTCTCTCCCCCACTCCCCTCCTCCTTGGCAACCACAAGTCTGTTCTCTATATCTGTGAATGTTTCTGTTTTCGTAGATATGTTCATTTGTGTCATATTTCAGATCCCACATATAAGTGATATCGTATGGTATTTGTCTTTCTGACTTACTTCGCTTTAGTACGATAATCTCGAGGTCCATCCGTGGTGCTGCAAATTGTGCCTCAATTTCTAATATTAGTAAAAGAGGATTGGTGATGATCATGGCACATACTTCATAGGGTTGTTTCGAGGATTAATGTGAATTAACCTCTGTTAAGCACCTAGAATAAGACCTGGTGCAGCCTTGGCCTCCAGGCATGTTCCACTCAAACACGTCCTCCACAAGCAGCTGGAGTGATGGCTCCAGGGTTCTGCTGGCCAGATCCGGCCTCTGCTTAAATCTCATGGTGATGACTAGAAGCTCCTGTCATCTACAAGGTAAACTCCAAGTGCCTTATCATTATGAACAAGGCTCTCCTCTCCAGCTCCAGTTGACCCCCTGGGACCATGGAATGACTGGTAGTTTCTTGCACAATTCTTGCTAGGTCTAACCGTCAAGCAATGGCTAGAATTCTCTCCTCCAAACTTTCACCTTGTTAAAAGGGCTCCACTTTTAAAGGAACAGCCTTTTAAGAACCCACAGGAATGTTACTTAAAAAGCAAGGCTGCAGACGTCATACCTTGCAGAAAGCCCTCCAGATTCTTTACCGTGACCTCATCTGTGTACAACTATTTCTAAGATTTGACCCAGGTTTAGTCTGCCTCCGATGGCTCTCCTCTTGACTCTAATATCACTTTCTAGCCATCCACCAGTGTTTGGACAGCCACTGAAGTACTACAGGTACTAATATTGCAATGGGGACACAGAGGGCTCCCAGGGCTGCCACATACAGTTGTGCAGGTGGTGCCCTATGATTCAATTTATCATAGCACTTACACATGGTTTTATAAGTATTTTTACTTCTCTATCTCCACCCTCAATACTCTCAGCAACACAAAGAGAAGAAGCTTTTTAATTTAACTTTCTGTCCTCCGCACCCAGTGCAGTACTTGGTATGCAGCATGTAGCAAATTAAAACTCACAGGCTAATCCATGATTCCTTCTCAGCTCCTTGTACCATGCTAAGACCTTGCAAAATAATCATCCATACCTTCAAGGAACGGCAATGTGATTGGAAAAGTAAGTTAGACTTATGTGACTAGATAACTAGAACATCAGGCACTAAGTATTAGTGGTGAATGAATGGGGTCAAAGCTTTGTACTGTCTGTCCATCAGAGAAGGGAAAATTTCTAAGAACTGAGGAGATGGGATGTGAGCCAAGCCTTGCATCTTGTAGATGCCCCCCGTGACTACATTACATGGATGACTTCTTCTGGGAGGCAGTGTGTGTAGTGGAAGGAGCCTGGGACTTGGCATTTGTGCCCTTAGGTTGCACCCTGCCTTTTCTATCTTCTTGCTGTGTTTGCTGGGTCTCTTTCTGAACCTGGGCTTCCTCATCTTTAGAGGGTGGTTTATAACCTCTACCCTACCAAATTGCTATGAAAATTAAGATGAACTAGTGAATCTAAAACAGATGAGTGTAGGGAATTCCCTGGTGGTCCGGTGGCTAAGACTCCACGCTTTCAATGCAAAGGGCACGGGTTTGATCCCTGGTTGGGAAACTGGGGTCCTGCAAGCCTCTTGGAGTGGCCAAAAATTAAAAAGTAAAATAAAATAGATGAATCTCATTCTCTGCACACAACAGGAATTCAACAGAGTAACTCTCATTTTAACTAGACTCCAGGCTTAGATTTTTTTTGGTTACTGACCAGATTCTTATTTATTGAAGGCTTTTCTGCAGCATCCTGGGAGGTTGCAATCCATCTGACCCTTCCCTCTGCCTTGAGCAAACAGCTCACACAGACTGCCTCATGTGTACGGGGATCCAGGAAGTCACAAGGGAAACAGACCCTCCGCCTTGCTGCTTCTCCAGGGTCTGGTGACAGCACTATTTCTCAGGAGATAGGCTTTAAAGTGCCATTGTCCATGTTGATTTATCTGCTGTTACGGAGCATGGCAATATTGATTTTATAGGTAAAGTAGTTATTTTTGTTAATCTTGAAAATATCATAACATATTCCTATAGCCCTTTACATTTTCCAAAGGCAAGCTTCAGTTTTCAATCTTCTTAAATTTCTAGCAACAAGGTGTATAGGACGGTCCAAATTTTCACACAAGGGAGGCAAGGTCCATAAATGAATGAGTCACTCAATGTTCCACAGTAGAGTAGGGTCAGAAAGAGGAATAGGGTTCAGGTGCCCTGAGTCACAGTTCCAAACTGCTGGGCTAAATTTAAAGTTCTCTTTGGCAGTGGTACCAAGGATGGGGTTGTGGTGGAAGTGGGCAACCCCAGCACGGAGTAGTCGTTTTATTATTGTCATTGTTTGGAATTGACACTACATAGCGGTAATAAAACACAGACCAACTTTTAGTCAGCTTTATCATTGTTTCTAAATTATCTATAGGTAATGCATCCCTTTATTAGATAATGCATCTTCAATCAGCACCGGAGGCTGATTGACTCTGACCACCCACCCAGGGTAACCATTGCTCTTTGGTAAAGAACTCTGTCTAAACTGGTTTCATCTAAAATTATCTACCTATCTGTCTGTCTGTCTATCTATCTATCTATCTATCTATCTACCTATCTATCATCTATCAGGTTGCATTTGAAGGAGGGAATTTTGATTTCTAAGCAGAGGTGACTTGAGGTCAAAGAAAATGGGAGAGATGCATTTGTGACTACATGTATTGTGGCTCTTACTTCCCTTGACTCAAGCAATCAAGAATTGACTGAGCGCAGTTTTAAGCTTTTTTGGCATACATACAGCATACCATGTGTACACAAGGTGAAGGTGTGGTCTCTATGAGGTCAGTATTAGTATTTCAATTCTACAGACAAAAGCTGAAGCTAAGAGAAATGCATTAACACGTCCAAGGTCACAATGACTCAGGAGCCAATGTAAGGTTAGTCTGACTCCAATGGCTGCATTCTTGTGATAGTACCACATTCCATCTGTCCACCAATGTCTGAACAGCCACTAAAGTACTAAAAAATGCTAATATTGCAAAGGAGGCACACCACAGAGGGCTCCCCGGGCCACCATTTGTGGAGTTGAGCCCTGCACAGAGGTGCTTGGCCAGAGGTCAGTGGGGCTGAAATAGGTCCAAGCTCTGCATTTTCCTAACTTGGTGCCGAGATGCCTTATGGGCTAGCAGTGCTATGGGACCATTGGTAGTTTCAGACTCAAGCATTGAAGCAGTCTATTGCCTCCTGTTTCCAGTTGATTCTTCACCTCTGGCTAGTGTGATATGCCCAGTTGTCCATGCCTCTGTCATGACTGTTACTGGGGCCATGGCTGTCATTCCCTTAGAAGCTTGTCATTCTGAAAATTAGGCACCAAACCACTCATTAATCTGTGCAGCAAGTCCTGGGTCCTTCTCTATGGGTATAACTACAGTGAAAAGTTTACCGTAACAACCTGGGATTTGAAAGCTGAGACAATCTGTACCCGTATGTTACTCTTTGGAAAAGAGGACCAAGAAATTTTAAAGTCCTCTTAGGAATATGCCTTGGGGTTGGAGACTTCTTTTTAATGTGTTGCAATCATAGTCACAATAGCTTATAAATGTTTTTTGAATGAATGACATTTAAGTTCATATTAAAATATTTATTCCAATAACTCAGTACTGTGGGAACTATGCATTCTGACTGATATGAAAGCTTATCTATCACTTAATCTGTATTAGCTTCAAGGGAAGAAAAATGACAGATCTGGGAGTCAGGCAACTTTGGCTTTTCTATTCCCATCTTTGCCACAGCCTTTTGGTGTGACACTGAGCAAGTCATTGTCATCTCCAGAATGCAAATAAAAGGATGGACTCAGTAGTCTCTAAGTCCCTTCATGGGTGTGATCATGGGTTACTTTCGATCAAGTACCATGTTCACACAGTAATGTGTTTCATCGCATTTTAAAGCTGGAAGGGGGTTTAATGATCCTCTGGTCTACACTCCTCATTTTACAGGTGCTCTTTGCAAAGTAGAACAGATGTTATTATCCTCCTTTTACAAATTAAAATTCTCAGGCCCTGAGGGGGTGAGTCATTTGCTCTAAAGGAGGTGAGCTCTAGCTCACTTCCTGCTACTCCACACTGTCAACTAGGCTTTACTGGGTCCAGTTTAGTCTTGTCCGCTTTCTGTGGCCTGGTCCTCCATGCAGATAAAAAAGCACCAACTAGCATGGGCTCAGCTACAGGCCTTCGAATGCTAACAGTGTTAGGCTGTCCTGTGCCTCCATTTTCCTCTGAGGGTAGAAATGCTTCATTGCAGGGGAAATGCAAGTCTGATTCTGGTTTGTTTCTTACCAGAGTGAGAGTCTACATTGACAAGCATGGAAGCCAGGCAGCTTTCCTTGTTGTAAGAGCAGGTTTTCTGGGTGACCAGGGTCAGGGGAGAGAGGAGTCAGAACCCAGTCAGTCGTGCTGGTACTGGTTAATTTGACCGTGCGCATACAGTAACAACGAGAACAAAACCTACATTTATTAAGTGTCTATGTATACCAAGGATTTGACAGATATTGTCTCATTTAGAAAATGAAATTTCTGAAAATAGAAGTTTAAGAAATCAGCAATTTTAGAAAGAAGCTTTAGAGAGGGAAAAATATGATGGCGTCTGGAAGCGGAAATGGTCTTACGTGGTTTAGAATATAAGGCCTGAAAGCCCACGGTGACGGGGACCACCACATCCACCTGAGGTCTACTGAGAGTACCCCTCTCTCCGAGTCGCAGTCACGTCACCTGCCTCTACCGAAACCAAAGAGGTTTTTTTCTAAAGGTGGGCTTTGGGGTCTTAGGAGGGATCTTGGGTCAACCACTTCCTAGTGGCACTACCACTTCCTACCAGGAAAATCTCTACTGAGTCTCTCAACCTCTTAGAGCCTCAGTATTTTTATTTGTAAAGTGTGCTTTGTTCTTTTTTAGATAAAGGTTATTTATAACAATATATAAAATTCCTTGAATAGAATCAACAGATTCTAGGCTTTCCAATAAGAGTTGAAGGGAGAGAAAGAGGAGAAGGGAAAGGAGAAGTCATTTATTACATTTATTATGTTTCATTAACGTTATTATTCTTCAAGATATGGCTTAGGGTCTTTTAGTAAATGGCCAAATTAAGAGCATTCTTCCACAGATGACCTGCTTGAGGATTTTTTCCCCCTGAGCCAAGCTAATTAAAAAATACCACAAATGTTCTAATTATGCCATTGACATTTCTTTTCGATAACTGCAAAGGGACTTTAATAACCATGTTAAAGGGCACATTAATATGAAATGTAACTCACTGTGATTCTGATGTTCATACGAACTTGTAGAATTAGTTGCACAGAGAATCAGTTACATCTGTGGGACAAATGGGGAATCTGAGACCCCCTTTCCAAAGCACAGGGTCTATCTCTCAGAGCATTAGGAAGTGAAGCAAAGTAGCAGGACCATCCAACTTAACACATTCAGTGGCATTTGGAGCTATGGTGGGGAAAACAGGCTCCCGAGTTAATTTCACACTTCCTCTATACATTTCAAAAAACAAGGTGTGACTCTGCAGCTGGATTTTAAAAAGACCTTCAGAAGGCTAAATGCCAGGTATTTTCCAAACTCCCTGCCCTAAAGGAGCTTTCTGTTTCCCCGTGTCTGTTTGCTGGGGTGGGGGGGGGGGGGAATCCCAAACTGCTCAGTTAAAGCTAAGGCTTTAAGCTTCTCGAAGGATATTTCCTGCTCATTGAGGCTCTGGGTTTACTGGAGCTGCCGGCTTTTGTCATTCTCAATGTAGGAGTGCTGGGGGCTTGTCTGCACTCTGCAAAACCCAAGGAAATTTGCTAAAGAGGAAGGAAAGGAGGAAACGGGCATCCAAGGTTTGCCTGTGTTCCCTCCTCCCAAGAGCCCCATGAAGTAAGAGCTGTTGTCTGCATTTGACAAATGAAGAATCCAAGCTCAGAGGGGTTACCTTGTCCCCAGACCACACCGCTTCTCCAACACTGCACCCCATCTGCTCCGAAATATCTAAGCGGTCGTGGCCCCTCTGGGGCACTCTGCTCCTCTCCACCAGGCCCCTCACCACCACTTCCTTGCTGCAGATTGCCCTAGGTTTGTTTTTCTTCGCTCCCTCATTAATGAGTTCCACAGGACGATGTTAAGTCTAGTTATGCAGCTTTAATTGGTTTAGTTACAACAAGATAATTCCTTTTTTCTTCTCTCAGAGGCCTTTCTGTTTAAAGACATTTTAGCTGGAAGATGCTAATTATCAATGAGGAGAAAGTGACACCTGAAGAGTTCATTTTCCATCTTGGTCCTTGGTTTCTCCTTTGAACTCCCTCTACCCGGCCCTCTTTCCCACTTCATCACTTCTCCCCGACCATCATAAAAGAGACCTCTGCCCTGGCCGGGCGGCAGAACTTTCCTTCTCACTTGCCAGGGAGTCGTTCTCTCTGCAGTTGTGTCGCAGGCATGGACAACCTGCGTGAGACCTTCCTCAGCCTCGAAGACGGCCTGGGCTCCTCCGACAGCCCTGGCCTGCTGTCCTCCTGGGACTGGAAAGACAGGGCAGGGCCCTTTGAGCTGACCCAGGCCTCTCCCACCCAGAGCCTCTCTCCGGCCCCATCGATGGAGTCCTATTCTTCTTCTCCTTGTCCGGCTGTGGCTGGGCTGTCCCGTGGGCACGGAGGTGCCAACAATGGGGGCAGCGATGCCTGCAGCGGCCTTGGGACTGGCGGCCTGGTGGAGGTGGGTTATGATGTGTTAGCTTTCCAGCCTGCCTATCTGCAGGGCGCTGGTGGCCCCAAAACCCAGAAGGGCACCAAAGTCAGGATGTCCGTTCAGCGGAGACGGAAGGCCAGCGAGAGGGAGAAGCTCCGGATGAGGACCTTGGCTGATGCCCTGCACACCCTCCGGAATTACCTGCCACCCGTCTACAGCCAAAGGGGCCAGCCGCTCACCAAGATCCAGACGTTGAAGTACACCATCAAGTACATCGGAGAACTCACAGACCTTCTCAACAGCGGGCGAGAGCCTCGGCCCCAGAGCACTTGAGCTCGGCCCAGGGACTCAGGGACTTACCACCCAGCCCCCTGGGCGGGGGCAGAGCAGCTTTAAAGACCTGGACCACCTCACGGCACAACAGTACCTGGTTATCTTTATACAGTGAGCGTGGTGACCTTGTTGTCTGAAAAGCTCTAAGGGAATTCCCACTGGACTAGTCAGGACCACCAGAACACTTAACTGCCAGACAGCAGGTACCTTTGCTTCCAGTTTTCCCACCATTTCTCAAGAGACTTGCCCTTTGCAAAGAGACAGTTGGCTTTGCCCTTTTCTGTCTATTCAAGGTATTTTTAAGGGTCAATGATTTCAAATGTATTTTTTCAATTGCGTAAAATTGTTACAATTAATCTTCTCCTGCCATTTTTGGGGGGGAGCTTTCTTTCTGTTGCTAACTAAACCTGTATTTTGTACGGGATCCAGGGTGACACCTGGATTCTTATTTAGAAAGATTAGTGTCAAGTAAAGGGCTACAGTGCTCCTGTTTTATTTTGTTTGTGTGCGTGTGTGTGTGTGTGTGTGTGTGTGTGTGTGACTAAAATCAGGCCTTTGCTTTTGCAGGGAACAAAATCACTTAAATGCGGAAGAAATTAGTGTCATGGGATATAGAAACTCACAGGCAGACAGGCTACATTAAGACAGAGTGGAGAGTTTAAAGACCAGCCCCTTCTCTCTTAAGGGAAAGAAAAGGAGGCTTTATAGGCTCTTGGAGCCAGAGAATGAGGGGGTTGGAAGGAGGAGGAAAAAGAGGAAGACTCAGCATCACAGCCGGGGCTTGAATAGAGCTGGGAGGGTGGGCGCTCCCTGAGCCAGGCCGGGTGTGAATATGACCTCATTGAATCCCTTCACTTACTCATTTCTCAAATGAAGAGATTGGCCCAGAAAGAATAGGAGACTAGTTTGAGTCTAGAGATAAGTGAAAGGGTCAGGATTAGAACTCAAGTCTATATCTAACCCCTCCAAAGGGATTTATTTCTTTATCCGTATCTCCTCCTCCTACACCCCCCAAATCACCTCACATGCACGCCCACACAAACACACCCCCCTCTTCACAGTACCTCATCTTAGGGTGGTGACTGTAGCACCCTCAGCTTGGCTGATTTGATGGCACATGTCATTGAAATGGAGGCTTTGAATTAAGGAGTTTCTCAAAAACTAGTAGGCATTTTTAGGGCTGAATTTTTCTCCCAATTGTTATTAACCAGCTGCATTTTTTTTTTGGTGAATTGTCTCCTGTCATTTTTTCTACTGGTTATTTTTCTTGTTTTTAATAACAGATTACAAAGGCAGTAGATGTGTTCACAATTTAATATATAACTTCTCCACTTTCTTTCCTTTGCTGATACAAACGTATACAAATAAATATAGGTGTATATACATTTTTTAAGAATACCTTGAATTCTGAAAATTGCTTTTTTTTTACTTAGCAATATATAGTAAAAGTCCTTCCAGTTTAACACAAATAAATCTGTGTTGTAAGTACCATTATTTCCTTGATTTTATAGATGAGGAAATTGAAGCACAGACTTGCCCTAAGTCACACGTGAAAAATATAGTGGAAAGTAGAGGTTCAAACAATGTTCCATAACACAGGTATGCTATGCTAAACATAATTTGTTTAATTAATCACCTTTTGAATGAAATTTAGGTTGTTTTCAGTTTTTTATTACCAAAAACTGCTGTTAACAAACATCACGGACAACTAGCTTTAGCCACTGATATTATCATTAGCCTGAAAATTTCCCAGAAATGGAATTCCTGGATCAGAGTTGTGTGCTTGCACATTGTAAATTTAAATAAATACAGTTAGGCGTAGAAAAGTTTGTAGTTGTTTACCCTCCCCCAACATTATGGGACAGAAGCAGCTGGTCCACGATGTCCCTGGATATCATCAATCTTCTGAAATTTTCAATGGATTAAAAAAGGGTTATGCTGTTCTTGTGTTAATTTTAATTTCCCTATGTACAATTTGAGATGGCTCATCTTTTAAAAATTTTTTGTGACTATTGTTCATTTTGGTTCTTCTATAACTCTCCCATGTATGTTCTTTGCCATTTTTCTATTGGGTTATTTATCTTCTTGTTAAGAATTTGGGAGATTTCTTTGCACACTATATGTATTGAAAATTTTCCTCCCAGTCTCTCATTTTGTTATCATCTTTGTGTATGGTATCTTATATTTATGATTTAGATTCTGATATCTTTTGTTCTTTGAAGCTTTTCATTTGTATATGATCAAATCTCTCCTCTTTTTTTTAATAGCTTATGTGTTTCTTCCCTTTGCTTAACTTCTCCCAGTTCCAAGGCTATCCAAATATTTTGATTTTTCAAATATTTTAATATTTATATGTGGATCTTTAATATACATGCAATTTATTTTTGTCCATAGTGCAAAGAAGGAATCTAACTTTATTTCTGATTAATCTTTTTATAACTGCAAAATAAGTATAACTTGTCATTGGGGGTGGTGGGTGACAGTGGGGAACAGTTGCTAAAATGTCATCCTATGTATACAGATCTTCATCTACTTCTGATGTATTTCTTGTTGGTGCCTTACAGGAGAAACAAGAAAATGTTGAATAATATCAAGATTTTCTTCAAGGGATTCCACCCTGGGCATGTACAGGTGTTCATATGAGCGTGTATGTGTGTGCAGATGTACGTTTTTTTGTTCCTGTGTGTGTGTGTGTGTGTGTGTGTGTGGTGTTTCATGTGTCGGGGGAAGAGAATTAGAGAGGATAATAATATGGGAAAGGGAGTGTTCAGCCTTTCATCAGCGTCTAGACCAACTGGTATTTTCCTTGCCATTTTAAAGAGAGTGGAACCCAAATGTGCTTGGCTTTTGATTTTTTCAAGCTCAAGCTTTAAGCATGGTTTATAAATAGCTTGAGTAATTTTGGTTGCCCTGGGGACAAAATACTGTGGATGGGTTAGGAGGTCCTGTCTTTACTTTCAAAAAATTCTGGAAAGCCACCAACTCAACTACTAGGTGGGCTTGCCCTCAGGACTCCTAAGGTCCTTCCCAGTGGGGAGGCATTTGGAAAGCCTGGAGAGGGTGACAGCTTCCTGGGAGTGGGCCTCTGGCCCAGGGCCTTGTCTTACCGTCACCACCTGCGGCCCCGGCAGGCCGTCACCAGGAGAGGCAGCAGCACATCAGCGTTCCACTCCGCAGTAATCCCCAGTGAAGTCGCCTCCCGAGTGGGGAGGAGAGCTAGCTGGACCGGGTCCCTAACTCTTCTACAAAGCAGTTAAAAGCAGTTGGCTCAAGCGTAGCTCAAGATTAAGTTATTTCTGGTGCTTGGATAGGGAACCACAATTTGTGTGCGTCTACTATGTTGTGGTCAGTTTTCACACTCATAATTTCATGTAATCCTCCTAAGCGCCCCTGGAGGTGGATTTATCAGTCCCATTTTGAGGATGAGGAAACAAAGGTTTAGGACAGCTAAATGGTGTAAAGCCACATGATTAGCTGCGGGCACGTGGCTGGCTCGTTAGCAGCCAGTGAGTTCAGCTCCAACTCCAAAGCTGGGGCCCCTCCTGTAGAATCGCGCTGCCCTTTCCTCCAGCCGACTCTGTGTGCCCTGGGCTGAGCAGACAGAGAGCTTTCTCGGCAAATGCTCACTCCCAGGTTTCTCAGCTTTGTCTCTGCCTCGCCGTCTCTGGGGCCCTCATTTCTTTTACTGTCTGAAGCATTTCTGAAAGGGCTCTTCATCTTGTCCTCTAAACTATTTCCCTTTGAACTTCTGCCTCTGCCCCAAACATTTCCTCCAAAATTCCTTTCACCTCCTTGCTGGCGCCTAGAGTCCTTCTTAATCCACAGAGAAACCTGACTTCTTCTGTTCATTTGTGTTCAATAAAATGTTCCACAATTCACACCAGGCTGAGGTTTCTTTGTTCTTCTTGTAGTTTCAGCCGCATCAGCTAATTGGGAGAGAGGTCAGAGCTGGGGTGGGAGAGGGCCTCAGCAAACTGACAGGTCGACAGAATTACTTTAAGACATCTTAAAAAAAAAAACAACAGCAAAAGAAGATGCGTATGCAAGTGAGTTCTGGTGCTGCCGCTCTGAGCTCCCGTTACAGTAGCTTAGCATGTTATGTGACTCCTGTGAGGTGTTGTTTGACTTCCATACAGGCTCCAGGCCGCAGGAAGGAGACTGGACCTGGGCGTTGACCCCTGTGGGCGCAGTCCAAGCTGGCTTGACGGCAATAAGAGCTTGGCAAACACCTCTCGTCCTCCTGCTGGGAAGCCGAGATAACCTCTACCTTGCAATGAAATACTGAAGACTAAGCAGTGCCTCTTAGAGCAGCGCTGGATGGACTTGCTCTTATTATTTTGGTTCTAGAAAGTCCCAACCCTGAGGACGAAGAAAGCAAAAAACTTCTGAGAAGGCTGGGGAGAAATCACACTTACTTGTTTGTCTCTTGGGGTTGGGGCTATTGACTCTCCTTTCCTTAGCAGAGTCTCCCATTAAGTTCTTTCTCATATAAACTCTATTGACTTCTGCTTCTCTTCATTAAGTTAAGTGGGGAGCCCAGCAGGGCTGGAGGTCAGGGCTGGCTGTGCAGGAGGGAGGAGAGTTTAGAAGGCACCGCACAGGCTATTCCCAGCCGGGCCAACAGTAGTTGTGGATTCATCATCTGAGGTGCCAGTCTCAGGGCCAAAGACTCAATATACTTTTTGTCTTTTACTCTTAACAGCCAACAATAGGAGATCACTAATATTAGCCCATTTTGCAAATAAAGAAACAGGCTCAGGGAAGCCAAGTCACCTTGCCCAAGGTCACATAATTGGTGCAGGGCCCAGGATTCCACCCAGGGCTGCTTGACTCATTGTTTTGACAATACTAAGCTCCAGGTGCCGGAAATGTAGCCAGGAACAAAATAAGACACAGCAAAGCCTCCGCATTCAAGCCGCTCCCACTACTCTATGCTCTTATTTGAAGAAGGTTTGCATTTGCATGTTCAAGCAACTTTATAGGATGTACAGAGATCAGGGCATATTTTAAACTGTGATACCTCTTCTACTCTCCTCCCACATGATATGGCGCATGATCATTCTTTCTCTCTCCCTCATAGACTGGAATGTGAGAAAAGTATGGGAGTTTTGTAACAAACTTGGGGCATTTGTATGCCTCCAAAGGGATCACAGATCAGATTTCAGAAGTACTTGTTCCCAGGGACTACAGTTTACACATCATTTCCTTCAGTTTCTTTTGGGTGCAAAATGAAGAAACGAAAAATGGCAATCATAATATTAATAATAATGGCACAACAACGAATACTTACTGTGTGTTTACTCTGGGTAAGGCACTGTTCTAAGTACTTTACATGAAATAACTATTTTAACCCCTTATGAAGTAAGAAATAACTACTTTACTACCCTATGAAATAAGGACTAAAGTTTTCCCCATTTTATAGATGAGAAAACTGAGGCACAGCGAAGTGAAAACTTATCCACGTTCGTGCAACGTATCAGCAGCAGATCCAGGAATCAAACCCCAGCAGGTTCCCCACCAAAAGCCCTTTTGCTATTACACCAGGTGTGTCTTTGTATTGCTTTAGCGATTACACAGCATTTTACATACATTATCCTATTTAATTCTTTAATTCCTATTTAACCTAATTATATATGAAGTTGAACAAGGACTGTTATGTCCAGTTTACAGATGAGGCTATTAAGGCTCATAATGACAAAATATCGTAACTATGAATAAATGACAGCTCTGGTACCAGAATCCAAGTTTTGAAACTCCTGGTCTGGTACTTGCTGGCTAAGCTCTTCTGTCTCCAAAGGAAATCTAGTTGTGCCTTAAAGCCTGCCCCTAAGGGGATCCTCATAAGAACAGAACAACAAAATGTGCTCTATGGTACATTTTTTCAAGGTGGGTTTTCTATGGAACCTTTTCTGAATTTTTGAATCTCATCCGTGTGTACACAAAACAATCTGTATCTGCATGTAAGGAAGGGTGACGAAAGCCTAAACCCTTGAACAGGATTTTATTCCCCTTCATAACTCGAGAATTTGCATCCCCAAGAGATCCCCATCCCTGTTTTTACTGCACATCTAATTACTTCCTAGCAGAGAAAGCAGGTGACATTTAAGTAATTTAAGTTCCAGGATTCTAACACACATCAAAAGCCTAATATATTGTGGGGTAGCTGAGAGTCGGGCAGTGGGCTGAGTATCCCGGCACTGAAACAGAGGGGAGACATGCAATAATGGTGGGAGCTGCGAGACCAGATACAGGGCTAGGGAAGGAGACCGGAGTCAGATTTCAGCGGCAGCCCTTGGGCGGCGGTGCAGATGCAGAGCGGAGATGCGCGCAGCCCAGCGAGGGAGAAGGACAAGTAAAGAGATGAAAGGACCCGATGCCCCTGGCGGGACTCAGGGAAGGCGTCACACAGGAGGAGGCTCTTGAAGTTGTCCTCTAGGGAGCCAAGGGCATCCTGAACGGAGGAAACAGCATGTGCAAAAGCACAGAGGTCCGAGAAAGCGCCGGGGTTTGGGGATCAGAAGCTGGCTGGTTTGGTTGAAGCGCACAGAGTGAGTTTGGCGGGCAGGGAAGGGAGACGGACAGGAAAGCAGGACCGGGAGGCTGAGGGCTTGAACCCCCTTCCAGCTGTGGGGAAACTGTCTCTCAACATTACAGAAGCCTCTCTCACCCACAGCCTAACTCAGGTGGTTACTTATCCGAGTCCCGATCAACGCACCTGGCGTAGAACATCACACACTTGTAATGAGCAACTGACGACGATGTGATCCACTGGCTCAGTTACTAAATCCTCAAGTTTTACTTGTTTTCCTTCTTATGTTGTACTTCTTTACATATCCACGAAGAAATCCAGTCTTTAGTAATATTTCTTAAAATCATCTTTCCACTTCTGCTTTTCCTGTATCTCACTCATATTTTATTTTTTCGAAAAAAATTTCCTCCCCACTTTTGTCCTTCCCCCCTCCCGCTCTCCCCACCATCGGCCCCCACCTTCGGTACCTGCCCCTCCCTGTGTTCTGACCACACCTGCCCAGCTCTAGAGCTCTCCTAGGGAGGGAAGGGGGAGAAATGAAGCAGATGAAGCCGGAATCTTCTTTCCTCGCTAGGTACAGTCAGGCACTGTTCATCCTACGCTGCTTGTGAGCATAGACCTCCATGCAGCGTTGGCTTGCATTTAAGGGCCCCTTTCATTTTTTAATCATTCATGCAGTATAGATTATCAAGCATATGTGAAGCTAGCTGAGTACTGGGCCTTGGAGCAACAAGTGGGTGAAGGGTGATCAAGATGACACAAATTTAACACAAGTCACGTTGTGCTCTTTCTTAACCCACATGATCTCATTTAATCCTCATGATAACCTTGTGAAGACAAAATGTAGTGTTCGTTCTCAAGAAGTTTAAATGGAGTTGGGGGAGATAGGCCTGTACCTAAATAAGCATATACAGGCAAAATATAAAGCGATAGACATTTTTAAAGGGTGCCTAAAATCAGTGGGAATAAGGGAAGGAAAGAGGGGTTCTGTTAGATGGGGTACCTGCCTTCGTAGGTAAGCTGGCACTGAACTTGAACCTAGATGGAGAAGTGGAATCTTGATAGGACACAAGGGCAGTTCGAGAGAGAAAGAACAGCAAAAGCAAAGGTCCAAAGGCAGGAATCAGTGAGAGGCACAGTATGAGGGCACCTGGGCTGAGAGAGAGAGTAGAGAGTGAGTTTGGATACAGGTTACAAAGGGCCCGTATGCTAAACTAAGGAGTTGGACTCAGCAAACACCTTTATTCTGTAAGACTATGTGAAGATGATGAATTTACTCACCGAACAAGAGTTGATGAACTGATGGTATGTTTCTTAGCCTGTGTTTGGTTTTTGGGAGAGAGACAGGACCCCAGGCCTTTGCAAGCTTACACGCTAGCGGTGGAGGAATAAGATTCAATGACTGGTTGAGAGGACTGTGGCTCAGAGAGTGAGTCTGGAAGGGCATTCTCTGGGGATTGGAAGTGCAGAAAGGAGGGGTTGAGGGGTTACAGAATGAGAGAGCTGAGGCTGGAGGGGTGGGAAGGACACAGAAACAGAGCATCCCAGTGGAACTGGAGAGGAGGGTGAATGAGGGACCAGGAGAAGCGGTGAGATGTATTTCTCCATTTACAGCTGAGTTAAGGGAATGCAAACGCCTCCCTATTTTGCTCTTTCAGTTTTCTTGTTTGGGGGATGACCCAGCGGTTTAAATAAGTATGCAAATCCAAGTAAAACGCTCCAGTCACTTCTCGGGGTCTCTGGTTCTTGCAAAAGAGGTCCTTTCAGTCCGTCCTGCTCCGCTGTCCCCTCGCCCCCGCCCCTAATCACCGCAGCGGGCGAGCCTCCGAGGGGCTCCCAGAGCGGGCTTTTCACGCTGTTAACAAGGCTGGCGGCGCCGAAGTGGGCCCCTGGGGGGCCGGAGGGACCAGGGGCTCCATCACAAAGGGCTCTAGTTAAAAGGAGCAAGAGGTGCCAGAGAAACGCTAGGGCCTTGTTTTCTGTTTGTTTGGTGTGTGTGTATTTTAAATACCAGGAAGGAACAACAATTTCCATTCCGGAGGCCGGAGGACGTCCAACAACGCTGAGGACCAGTCGCCGTAGGGCAGCGCGTCTTGGCGGAAGCAGGAACCCGAGGCGGATCCGATTTCCCCCACCTTTGGAATTCCCCGTGCATCCTGTGAACCGAGGCCTTTTTCCTGAAATGCTGAGGTCAGTTTCCCTCCCCACCAGGCACCCGGTCGCTGCTTCCAGACCCAGCTTGCCCTCGGGTATCTGAATTGGGCGGCGAGGGTGTCCCCGCAGCCCGGCTCAGCGCCCGCCAGGCTCCCTTCGAGGGGCGTCGGCCGACTGTTCCGCTGTCAGGGAGGCCCCTTGGCTGGAAAACAAGGAATCCATTCAGAAAACTTTATTTCCGGGCGAGTAGGCAATCCTGCAGACCTGGTCCTGGACTGAGGAGAGGGAAGAGCAAAGCAGATGCGACCCTCAGCGGTGCTCAAGCGTGAGCCTGGGGGCGGGAGGGGGGACGAAGGCCACGTCCCTTCCTCTCAGCCAGGCTCTGAACAGACTCGGTACCAAAGCAGAGGAACAGCTTTGTTTCGTGGTCCGGGAAACTGAGAAGCCCGGTGGTTTAGCAAAAAGCGCTGTTTTGGAGTTCCTTAGCAATGCCTCCAGAGTCATAGGGTTCATAAACTCCAGATAATTGTCTTATCTGCAAAATGGGGGAACAAAGCTTACTTCATGGCCAGGAGCGAGAGATTAAATGGGACGTGACATGCACAGTGGTTGATGAAGCAAATGCTAATTTCCTTCCCCTTAAGTTCAGGAGCTCTGGTGAATTACCTGATATTTTTCTCAAAAAGTTAGATCAGCAAGCTCAGCAGAGGAGAGTTGGCAGTAGGTGAATTTCTTGCGCCCCCCCCCCCCCGTGGGGCCGGCAGGGGGTAGGTGGCCTCATGATGGCAGAGACTGGGCTGGCTGTAAATGATCAAGCCTGGAGGCAGAGACCCAAACTAAACTACACTACAGAAAGAAGCTGTTGCCTTGAATTCAGTCTTGAAATCATAGTATTACTTAAAATATGTTTCAATTCATTTCATAGCAAAATAAAAAAATAAAAAGTTCAGACAGTATGGAGGAACTGAAAATGCAAAGTACAATTAGCTTTCCTCCTTGGCTAGACAACTACTACACTTTTTTTTTTTTTTTAAAACATCTGTATTGAAGTATAATTGCTTTACAATGGTGTGTTAGTTTCTGCTTTATAACAAAGTGAATCAGTTATACATATACATATGTTCCCATATCTCTTCCCTCTTGCATCTCACTCCCTCCCACCCTCCCCATCCCACCCCTCTAGGTGGTCGCAAAGCATGGAGCTGATCTCACTGTGCTATGTGGCTGCTTCCCACTAGCTATCTATTTTACATTTGGTGGCATATATACGTCCATACCACTCTCTCACTTTGTCCCAGCTTACCCTTCCCCCTCTCCATATCCTCAAGTCCATTCTCTAGTAGGTCTGTCTTTATTCCCGTCTTGCCACTAGGTTCTTCATGGCCTTTTTTTTTTTTTTCCCTTAGATTCCATATATATGTGTTAGCATACTGTATTTGTTTTTCTCTTTCTGACTTACTTCACCCTGTAGGACAGACTCTAACTCCATCCACCTCATTACAAATACCTCCATTTCATTTCTTTTTATGGCTGAGTAATATTCCATTGTATATATGTGCCACATCTTCTTTACCCATTCATCCGATGATGGACACTTAGGTTGCTTCCATGTCCTGGCTATTGTAAATAGAGCTGCAATGAACATTTTGGTACATGACTCTTTTTGAACTATGGTTTTCTCAGGGTATATGCCCAGTAGTGGGATTGCTGGGTCGTATGGTAACTACTACACTTTTTTATTCTGGAGTTTGCCTTATGATTTTAAATGATATATATGAAAGACAAAGAAATCGGCATTTACCCTTTTTCAAATACTGTGTCTCCTAATTATTCCATTTTTTTACATTGGCAAGATTTATAACAATAAATCTTGTTTTCTAACTACAATGAGTTGTTCTGTGTTTTATTTATAGGTTAAATCTAAAAACTGAAAACTGATAAACAGCTTTTACAACATTATTCAGTAAATTTTATGCTGTGAATTCTTAGTCATAGTAGAAGTTAATGGTGTGTTTGGAGCCTAATGGAAGCAATATAGCCACGAGTCTGCATGATACATAGGTTTAGAGTTCAAATGTATACTACTTTCAGGGCCTGGGGATATGTAAGCACAGAAATGGACATTAAAATTGGTTTTGAACCCATAATAGCCCTTGGGTGCTTGGTAGAAGCATACTACAAACTTATTGGAGGCACAGACCTCAAGCCATGTGTCACCGGAGTCTTGCTACAAATAAGGGAAAAGTAACAAGTGCAAAAAGGCACACACACACCATAAGGTTAGCAAATACAATCAATGGAATTAGCGAGCAGGGTAAGAACTCCTCAAATTTCAGTAACTGAACAACTTGTTCCACATTTATAGAGTAATAAAGGCAAAGAAGAAACAGATAAATGACAATAAAAACAGAACAAATTTGAAAAACCTGTTAGAACTTTTAACTGTGAACTCTATAGACCTGTTTTGAAGCCACTTTCCAGAAATTAGTGAGTACATATTTTTAAGCACACGTAGAACACTTATGAACACCGACCCCATACTGGGCCATAAGCAAGTCTCAACAAATATTGGCGTATCAGGATCATACTGTTCTCTGACCACAATGCAATTAAGTTAGAAAGGAATAAAAGAAAAAATTAAAAACAAAAACAGAAAATAACACATTTGGAAAATTTAAAACATACTTCTAAAGAATTCATAGTTTAAGGAAGAAAACAGAATGAAAGTTAAAAATACTGAATGAGGCAAATTCTATTTATCAAAACTTGTGAAATACAGCTAGAACATTTAGCTTTAAACATATACCTTAAATGCATACATCAGAAAAGAAGAAAAATGAAAATTAATGAGCTAAGCATCCAATTAAAAAGTTAGTAAAATCACAGCAACATAAACTCAAAGACAGAAGAAGGAAATAAACGTGAGAGCAAAAATTAATAAAATGACAAAGAGACAACAGCGTTAGTGATAGCAACAGCTGGTTCTCTGAAAAGCCTGACGATCAACTTCTGGTAAAACTGGTAATGAAAACATAGACAAGGCAGAAATAACCTATCTGCAGGTTAAAAAAAATAGAATATTAAAAGCTAAGCTAACACTACATAAAATTTTAATTTAATATACCTGAAAATTTAGAGAAAATGGACAATGTCCAAGGAAAATACTGCTTACCAAAAGTCATTCAAGAAAAAAATGCAAAACCCAAGTAGTTCTATAATCATCAGAGAAATGAATTCAGTAATGAAACTTATCTACAGTGGGCCCCAGTGATTTTATGTGCACATTCTTCCCAACACATAAGGAACATACAATTTCAATCTTACATAAGTTCTCCCAGAGAATTGAAGGAGAGGCAGCTTGCCAGGCGGCTGAGAACTATTGCTACCTGCCCAATGTTCACTCTCCCTACTAACACAACCTTCTCTACTAACACAACCTCAGTTTTATTGGCAGTGACAAGAAATAAACCTAAGTCTCTTAGCTTCTCTTACAGCAAGGGACGGTTATGTGCACTGGTTCCAGCCAATGACATGTAAGTAGAAATCTCTGGGCGGGGCTTCCAAATTCATTTTACAATGACAGCATAATATTAACAGCAAAGCCTAAGAAATGTAGCACAAAAGGGAAAAACATAGAGTAATTAAAAAACCATAGAATAACTTCACTAACAGATGCAAGAATTTAAAATAAAATCTAGAAAAAACTCCCCCAAAGTCTCCATTTCCTTTGTCCTGGAGGGGCTTCTGGATGGGAATTTCATATCAGCAGTAACAGAAGGGTCTCCTCCATCCCCACCCAACCTTAAGTTTCCCAATTTCCTTATCTATAAAGTAGGTATCGTAGCGCCTAGCACTGTACCTAACTACCATCATTGGGAAACACTGTTTGAAGCAGGTGGCAAATTCCATATAAAGATAAATGCTGGCAGAGATTGGTGTTCAGCAATGACCATAAAACAAAGCTGAAAAGGCATTTAAGAGTGTTTCAGAGACAACACTTGTGAGAAGCTGTTAAAGTCCATATTGGATGCCCAGAGAGTCCCATCCTTGATTCATACTCCAGGTCATCCAGGAAGATCTTCCTGATTCCATCTTCCAGCCCTTGTTTTGCTCCCCTCTCCACCACCCTGCCTGTGATATACTAGGTAAGCTGATGATATCTTTTGCTCCAGAAAGATTGTTCTACTGTTATGGGGAGTAGAGTCCTGGATCCTCTAACCCTACCCTGCCCATGCTGGGACCAGATATGTCATAAATATTTCTGGCAGAGCAAAGCCAGAGAAAGTCCTGGTGGTCATCCAAATAATTTACTGACTTACACAATGGAGCTCGGCTTCTCCATTTAAAACGTGAGACAAAAGTGAAAAGTCACTTTCTCAGTACTTCCATTTGTAAAGTATAAGACAACCAAATTGAGGTTCTGTAAGTAAGGAAAACGGGGAGAGTCAGCACTGGGTAGACAACAGTAGTTCTCAGCTTCACGGAAAGTTGACCCTTTTTCTTTGCTCTGCAATGTGGGGCTAGCAACAGAGGAATGGCAGTGTTTGGCCAATAGAAGTATTGAGAATGACTTTTGCCTATTTTCTCATACTTTAAATGGAGAAGCTGAGCACCTCAGCGTAGGACAGTCATGCTTTGCTGAGGGTTGTGTTTGGAAAGTGGAACAGATGCATCTGAGAGAACCAAGTCCTCTTGGGGAAGAGACTCAAACAAATTCAGAAGCATCAGCAGTAGATACTTTCCAGCCACATCCTTTTCAATTTCTACTTCCGTTGGCACCACCTAGTACCAGCCCCGACTGAGCCTCCCTGGATCAGTCTGTTCTGTCAGAAGTCCCCAGAGAAGCCAGTGCAACCTCTAGTCTTAAGTCAGATGCCTCACACCCCTGCTGGAAACGCTTTGGTGACATCTCACGGCAGCATGTCTTTTTATTTAGTTCTCATTGAGTTTTAGGCTCCACTGTTCTCATTCTGCTCTAAACTTTTTTTTTTCCATTTCTTAAAAGTTTATTTTCAGCTCAAGACCTTTTCTCTTATTACTTCTGTCTGGAAACATTCTTTCCCTCGATCAACTAGCAGAGCTTAAAAGCCATCTTCACCCCTGCAACCATCCCTCTCAACTCTGCCATAACTGTGTACCCTACATTATGGTGTTCATGGTGATAAATTCTCTCTGACATTAGCTTATGTACCTTAATCAGTAAACAAGTTCAGTACGTTATTTAGTACCATATCCCCAATACTTGGCACATAGATGGTATGATGGGTTAACTTTATGTATCGTCTTAGCTGGGCCATGATGCCCAGATATGTGGTCAAACATTATTCTAGAGGTTTCTGTAGGATACTGTTACACAGAAGTAACATTTAAATTGGTAAACTTTGAGTAAAGCACATTGCCCTCCATAATGTGGGTGGGCCATATCTAATCAGGTGAAGGACTGAACAGAACAAAGACTGACCTCCCTGAGCAAGAAGGGATTCTGCCCACAGGTGGCCTTACAACTTGAACTGAAGCATTGGCTCTTTCCTGGGTCTCCAGCCTGATGGCCCTCCCTGCAGATTTTGGACTTGCCAGCCTCTATAATCACAGGAGCCAATTCCTTAAACTAAATCTCTCTCTCTGTGTATATATCTTATTGGTTCTGTTTCTCTGGAGAACCCTGACTGACACAAATATTCAGTAATTTGTCAAATGAATGCATTTGGCCCAGGAGTGATGGAAGCATTTACTACCACCACCACCATGAGGGTACACAGTGTATCTGATACCCCCATGCCTTTGTCCAGGTTCTTCTGTGTCTGCGGAATGAGTGTATAGCATTTTTAAACCACATGAAGGTACACAGTGTATCTGATACCCCCCGTACTTTTGTCCAGGTTCTTCTGTGTCTGGGGAATGAATGTATAGCATTTTTAAACCACCACTGAAAGCAGCAAGGGGTTATGTGACAGTGCGGTATTTTTGTCAAAATATAGTTTAGGCGCTTGTCTGTTTCAGTCTTATTATATTCTTTTACTTGTTATTATTATACAGATACCCCACCTTGAGGGGCTCTAGGCCAGGACTCAGCTTATCTTCCTTTGTATCAGGTACTCAGTAAATCTTTGGTAGAAGAACAAGATTAGCTCAGTTCTTGTACTTTTAGCAAGATCTAAGTTAGTCTTAATTAAATTTTTAAATAGTACTGATTTTTATGTGGTTTAAGACACATGGAAGCAAAGAAGGAAAGAAGACGTCTCACTTGAAGGCTCTTTCCAATGACCAGACAGAGCTTCATCATGCTGTTCAATGCTTGAAAGCTACATATCACACACATGTGTACATTAGAAGCCGTAAGTCTAGACATTTTCCGAAACCCATTATATAAATAAGATTATGGTTTTGGAGACGTGTCATTGACTTCTGGGTAAAAAGGTGCTTAGCTTGTATTTGAAGTGGCCAAGATGATGGCTCTGGGAGAGATGTTCTCTCGGGTGATATAAGCCCGCACTTCTTCCTGTAGATAAATAAGGGGTGAAATATACATATAATTCCAAGGAAATTCTTCTCAAACTATTCTAGTCATTGGCTAACGTCACTGGTTTTTTTGTTTTTATGTATCTCTAGGGGAAAATTCCTTCAATTTTATGGACTTTAATTTCTGGGTTTTCTGTTGTCTGAAAACAAGTATTTCTTCTGTAAAAGCTGGTCCCATACTCTTCTTGTTCAGATCTCTGAATTCCAGATTCTAATGTAAAGTCAGATCCTTCCTTCAAGCTAGCTTTTATACCAAAAGAAGATAGGAGATAGTAGGGATATATGATGTCCTAACTTAGGCGATAATCACATATTTACAAAAAAATTATACTTGACATCTATTAGAGTCTCTCGTGGAAGAGAGACATCTGCATTAGATCACTCAGATGGTCTGATAGGCCAATTACCTTTCTTTGACTTTGTGGAACCAAATCTGGTTAGAGTGAAATATTGCTAACGTGGCTTATCAGGTCTCTGTCTGCCAGGAATGTACTTTCTTGCACACAGCAGGTCTGATATGGGCGCCTTAGCGTCACATATTACCACTCTACAGTGGAAATAAAGCTGCAGGAATTAAAAGGCATTTGTTGGTGAGGTTGGCCAGGACACATGAACTATCCTGACAAGCCAACAATTCCAATGAAATGTATTTGGTCTCACCACTTAAAGGCTGCCAGTCAGAGACTGCTCTGTAGTATGGATTCATTAACTTGGATAATATTAAGCTAAATAAATCAAGGTCAAGAGGCTAAGTGAAATTCCAAAAGATTAAAGAATTCAACTTTTAAGTCTAATGATTCTAAAATTCTGGAAGATGATGGTAACAGTTTTGGTAACAGTTTTATATAAAGGTTATAGTTTTATATTCAAATGCTTATAGGGTTAATCCAAAATATAGGGAGTTATAGATAGAAGATTTCATGGTCTAGACATAGAACTATCATGAGTGATTTGGGGTAAAGAAAGTTACAAGTTAAAAGAAATGTCTATAAATAAAAGAAAATAAGTATTTCAATGTCTATCTTATGGCTTGTACTGGCAATGAATTTTTAGAGAGGGTCATTCGTTAAAGAAAGTGCTGCAGCTGTTCTGAACAGGGATTTGCTGATTCATCCTGGTTTCCCTCTTGTCCTACAACTTGACCTACAACTGGACAAATCTAACTTTTAAATTCGTTCTTATTCACCCGGTCTTCAATCTGCCCATTGGCATATTTGAGTAGGTTTCTTTGTGCAAGCGTGAAAATAAATAGTCATAAGCAAAAATCCTATTCACATCTTCCAACGTTGTACTTTCTTCCTTCATGAAGGTAAATATTTTTACTTCAAATTTCCTCATGTGGGAAGGAGACTTTATGAAGGTTACATCCGCATGGTAAAAGGCGGTTTCACGGGAATCCTCAGCATTTGTGGAGCTTCTTATAAAAAATGGGGTAGGGTTGGGAAGAGAGACCTTATTATAAGATCAGCGCTAGAGGGTATCAATTAATGTTTGCAATTAAGGTCTAAATCTCAATCCAAAGAGTACAGTCTTAAATGTTTCTCATTATCTCACAAAACAAACCTCACTACTGAGATATTGGATCATCTGCATGCTACAGGAACAGAAAAATATCAACATCTTAGTTCTTCTGTGGAAATGGACTTGAAGGGTCAACTTTATGTACTATCTTTATGCTGAATTAAAAATTTTGCTTATCATAAATATTTAAGAGGGGAGATAAATAAAAAGGCTATTGAAATAGTACAAGAAAAGTGAAAACTATTGAGAGTAGGGAGAATAGTTTAATTCCAGGTAGATAAAATGTTCACTTCTGAGCTTCCTAGCAGTCAAGGCAGGAGAGGAAACTGTCATGGAATTTTGTCTGAAGACAAAATTTACAAAAGAAGATGTTTATGGCATTAAGTGCTAAAAAGAACTGGTCTTAGACGGGTCAGTCCATTTTATTGCTCGACCTTCAAACATGGTTTCCTAGAAGACGACGAGATGTGATGATTTTACATTGATTCTCAGTATGAGCCAAGGACACAATGGAATTGCCCTCAGGGAGAAGTCACCATAGGGAATGAGCTCAGTTGGCCAAATTTCTAACTTCTAGGCAGAAACATCTTTATTAATTAGTTTCCTGGGTTTTTGAAATAGCACAGATTCCTTGTGATAAGCCTCACTTTTCAGGTCTCTACCCAAAGGCACTTCCTCAAGGAGTGTAACTATCACATCCAACATGGGACTCACAAGTTACTATTGGGACAACACTTCCTATTCTTTAGAGCAATAGATGATGTCTGTGCTTGTTTTTCCCAAATGAATGTAGGCTCTGAGGGCAGAAACTTTGTTTTGTTCACAGCTTTATTTCTGGTGTATAGACAGTACTTAGTCCACACTCTGTGCTCAGTTTGAGTGAATTAATTCTTACCTACAAGATACCTTATACTGAAACTTAGTCTCTCTTAGGACTGGACTCAAAAAGGAACACCTCATATTTCATGTTATATAGCGCCCTCTAAGTCAGGAAAAGAAACCAAAGATTTCAAATTGAATTTCTACAAGAGATGAGGGAAGAAAAGGCCAAAATACAAAGAGAATGCATAGAAGTAGTTTAAGTTAAGCGGAAAATGAATTAGGACTTGTTATACCTTAAGCATTCTTATGAGTAGAGGACTCACTTCACTCACCTGTAACACATCATAACTAACACCTGTTATCAATTTGAAGTCACTTACCTATTAATAATGATGTCCCCCCGTGGACTGCTCTGGGGATCTGGGACGACGGTAGACCAGAAGTCCTCTAGGAATAACTCCAGCTCTGGATCTTCAGATGTATTCTGAAGCTCAGTTTTGAAGAAAACTGCTTCTCTTAAGTACTTCATGACTGGATATTTGTCATCCTTACAGATTCATTGTATTCAGAATTCTACAAGAATCAGCTTAGAAATTAATTCTTTTGGTCACAGGCTTAATATAAAGTTTCAAGTTTAAAACAATTGTTTCGACAGCTTAGCAACTGTGATATAATACCAATCAAGTTAGAGACAGAAAAATGAGGTCTGAGGATTCCTTCTAAAATCCTAAACACCCATCCAGAGGACACTGTTTTTCTAGATTTTTCAGTTATTTTATCTATAATTTCATTTTATTCTATCATTATCTTCTTACTGCTTTCCCAACTTGACTAATGACTCATTAAGACAGAGTTAATATAATAACACAGATTTTCTGTCACTTGGATGTACCCTAACTTCCTTTTTCTTAGAGGTTTCAGCTTTAAAAAAATCAATCAGTCAATCTCTGGGATATTCTCTTTCTCTCTCTCTGGAATATTCTTTCTCTCACTCTGGAATAGTCCCTCTTTCTCTCTGGAATATTATCTATCTCACTATAGAATATTATTTATTTTAGTAGATATGTGTGTATGTATTTACATTTATAGATACTGAGATGATCACATCTGTATGTGAGTCTGAATAAATTTTATTTCTTTACAACAAATTTCTAGCCATAGGAATATAAACTCTTCATGTTCTTGAGGCATACTGTCATTGCATTCTGGAATGATGTTGCCAAATTTTATTACCAGCAGCAATATGACAGCACCTGTTTTATCACACCTTTGCCAACACAGAATCAACTTTGCCAAGTCTTTTAATTTAGTGGGTAAGAAATTATAACTTACTTTTAATCTTTATTTCTAATTTCTGGTGATCAACATTTTTATATATAGGATGTTTGTATTTTTGGTAAATTGTATGTATCGCTTTCCCACCTTTCTATTTGATATCAGTAAGTCATTCACTCATAAGATCTGTTCATTTTAAGCATATTTCTCTTCTGTAATTTGTTGTAATATTCAGTTCTACTTTTGTTAAGCCTCAGTTTCCTGACAGAAAAAAGTGGAGTAATTCTTGCTTGCCTCTCATGGTAGCTGAAGGACAAATGAGAAAACAGACATAAGTAAGAGTGACAGGAAGTGTTATTTAAGGCACAGCTGAATTATTTTATATTACTGTTGTCAACAGATGAATTATCTTCCCATAAGACCAAGAAGAACTTACATTTGGGCAACTTCATGGTCAGGGCAACACAACCAAGTCCTGGCTCAACCCTGGGTGTGGGTTCTTCTTTGACTGTAACTGGAGAGGATATTAACAGGCACGTGTCCTCGAAGAAAAATACAACAGTATCCCCTTAGAAAGGATATAATACTCCTTGAATCACCAAGCATCATTAACTACAAAGCTTATGACTTAATTCCCCCACCTCCATCCCCCCTTCTGCTGCTTTTCACAAAACTCCAGATGGGGAGAGAAAGGAGGTGGAATATCAAAGTCTTTCACTTACATAAAAGCAGAACCCCCAAATTAAAGCTTTCTGAAGCAATGTCTTTTCTGCTTTGGTCCCCCCTGCCCTGCACACCGTCTTACCGGTACACAGGATCAGCTGCTCCAGGGCTGAAGTAAAGGACATGGTCCTCATAAGTCAGGATGTGATTTTCAAGCTACGTAGGGAAGACAATTGTGAATACAGAGTCAACCACATTGAAAATAGACAAGACATAGGGATGTGGTAAAAAAAAATAAAAATCGTACCTTTCTGCTGGTTCTTCAAGTGTTCACACTGATCATAAATGTCGTGCCTGTTTTGATAACAACTGTAGGTTGGCAACATTTGTCTCATAAAGTGAATTCTGATGGATCCAGGCCTGGTACTCCTTCCAGCTTCATTGCAGTAACTACCATAGAGCCATTGGATGTGCAGTCCTGCAGACATTTACACAGGTGAGGAGACTCCTTTCCAGAAACATTGTGAACCAGAGAAATGTGAAAACCCTACCACTGAATGAAAGCTGGAAATGTTGAGAGAATATAACAGATATACCTAGGAGCACAGTTGAGCTTGCAGAGACCATAAAGGAAATCCCTGAGACCATAAAGAAGAGGTTACCACAACTTGGACAAATAAATGATGATTGGACACTGCAGCTGCTGTAGAACGGGTGTAGGGGTTAGAGGTGATGGCGTTAGTCCCAATAACCAAGGATGTGTATTTTCACCTGTACGGTGACAGGAGAATCTCAGGATTGTAGAAGGCTTGGATTTAACATGTGACCCTTGCATGAAGCCTGGACCCCTCGCAAAGGATTATACTCTCACTGAAATGGTAAGCTAGTAAAACTTTGTTTCCACATGGCAATAAGAAAAGATAACAAGGAAGATTCTCCATCTGTGATGAAAGTCAGGTAGAAAAGTCTCCCCTGAGCATTTATAATACTAAGCCCGCCCTCACAACATGATTTTGGGTTTTAGGTTTTCTAATCCATTTGATGTAGAAAACCAAACTGGGAACTTTATAAAAAGAATGTTCTCCAGCTGAAAATAAACCTAGGGTATCTTGCAGAAACAACAAAACCTCTATGGGAAAAATGCCTTCTCAAACCATTCCACATAGATTCCTACAACCAAAATCCTATTCAAGATGAGTTCATAACATAAAGTAACACAACACACAAAGAAATCTTTCAGTTAATAGATAAACAGTAGGATTAGAATTTCAGGTAATAGGGCTTCCCTGGTGGCACAGTGGTTGAGAATCCCTCTGCCAAGGCAGGAGACACGGGTTCGAGCCCTGGTCCGGGAAGATCCCACATGCTGCGGAGCAACTAAGCCCGTGCGCCACAGCTACTGAGCCTGCACTCCAGAGCCCGCGAGCCACAACTACTGAGCTCACGTGCCACAACTACTGAAGCCCGCGCACCTAGAGCCCGAGCTCCGCAACAAGAGAAGCCACCGCAATGAGAAACCTGTGCACCACAACGAAGAGTAGCCCCTGCTCACTGCAACTAGAGAAAGCCCATGCGCAGCAATGAAGACCCAACGCAGCCAAAAATAAATAAATAAATAAACTTATTAAAAAAAAAAAAAAGAATTTCAGGTAATAGAACCGTAAGATATAATTTACAAAGTCAATTTTAGAAGGTGTACAAATGTTATTAAACATAAGTCTATGGCATTATCACATAAGAGGCACATATGAAAAAGAATCAAATAGTTCTAGGAATTAAAACTCATTCCTGAAATTAAAGTTAATGGAAAATGTAAAAGATTAGATATAGCTGAAGAGAATTTTTTTTATGGATTTATTTTATTTATTTATTTTTGTCTGTGTTGGGTCTCACTGCTGCAGGTGGGCTTTCTCTAGTTGGGGTGAGCGCAGGCTACTCTTCATTGCAGTGTGTGGGCTTCTCATTGCAGTGTCTTCTCTTGTTGCGGATCACAGGCTCTAGGCACGCGGGCTTCAGTAGTTGTGGCATGAGGACTCAGTAGTTGCGGCTCGTGGGCTCTAGAGCACAGGATCAGTAGTTGTGGCACACAGGCTTAGTTGCTCTGCGGCATGTGGGATCTTCCCGGACCAGGGACTGAACCTGTGTCCTGCATTGGCAGGGATTCTTAACCACTGTGCCACCAGGGAAGTCCCTAGCTGAAGAGAATTTGATAAGTGGAATGTACATCTAAAGGATTTATTCAGAATGTAACAAAGGGGATTTCCCTGGTGGTCCAGTGGTAAAGAATCCACCTTCCAAAGCAGGGGATGTGGGTTCAATCCCTGGTTGGGGAACTAAGTTCCCACATGCCGCAGGGCAACTACTGAGCTTGTGCGACTCAACTAGAGAGAGAAAACCCGCACACCACAACTAGAGAGAAGCCGGGGAGCACCGCAACGAAAGATACCGCACGCCTCAACGAAGATCCTGCTGCAACAAAGACCCGACGCAGTCAAAAAAAAATAAAAGTAACAAAGATGCAGGTGAAAAATGTGAACAAAATGAGACATGGAAAAATAAAGGTTTAACACATATCTAATAGATGTTCCAAAAAAGGAGAATGGGTAAAGTAATATTTGAAGATACAATGGCTGAGAGTATCCTAGAACTGATAAAAGACAGGCATCCTCAGATTCAAAAAGTATTACTAATTCTGAACATAACTCTAATTGGATATAACATGTTAGGTCAAAGACATTCTTGCATTTTAGTAATTATTCCTGCTTAGGAGTCTGTGGTAGTCTCAGGTTAAGCTAAAGCATTCTTTACTGCTCCAAACTGACCACCCAAAGCAAAATTAGTGAGGAGAGAAATTAGGCAAAAAATGAGACAGATGGAACAATATGGTATGCTTAATAATCAGCTTTCATCCATAGATTTCTTCGGTTGTGAATTCCTTGTTTAAGAGGTTTTTTTTTCTCATTCATAGAGTGATATAGCTAGTGTGTCAAGCATGGAGCTTTACGTTATAAAAGTATAAAAATATCTTACCTATTAATTTTTCAGAAGAGAAGGGATAAATAATAGACAAACCTTTCATATAAGCAAGGGTTTGACTGTCTTTCAAAAGTAACTTTAGTGAAGCAGCGATTCTGGAAGGACTTACCTCCTAGGAGAGTACAGATTATATCTGGTAGAGATTTCCAAAGTGGCTTCAGAGTAATGAAGGAGGGGGGTTAAAATATCATTTTCTATTTTGTGGTGATTTTGTCCCCAATCCCACCCTGTACACAGGTTCTAAAATCTTCATGGTTGTTGTCTAGGTGGCCTCAAGGGAATGTGGGCAAAAAAGAGCTAGTAGGTTGTGCAGTCAGTTCTGACACCAAACAAAACTATTCATACAAGAGGATTCAGAGTCTAGACTATATGTGTATATGAAGAAAATTTACTATTTAGTTTAGGTTCTAGAGCTGATCTGAGCCTAGGTGATGTCTCAGTATTATGTATCTAGCTCTGTAGCTTTCTTTCTAGTGATTCGATGAAAGCCTTTGGATAAACTGTTGACCATAAATTCTTTCAAATGTAGATAATGTAGCAAATCTGATTGGGAAGAAAGAAGCTTCCATTAATGACTGAATCATCATAGGATGATAAAAAAAAATTAACATGGAACCATCAAATCTCAACATTTACCTCAAAGGTCATGGACTCCTTGGGTAGGGGTCCAACTCCAGCCCTGAGTGGTCCTTGTGTCTGACTCAGCTGATGTCCTTTCCCCAAGAAAGGGCTTGGGGAAGCCAAGGGTGAGACTGCTAATATATTAGTAACTCGGGGAAGATCCCAAACTCCAAGCCTATAGCCACTTCCAAGGCTAAATGTGCCCCTAGAGGGCTTGGGTCACACCTGTATATAAGTGTAGTGGTTGAGGAGAGATGCCCACACTCTCCCAGTGGTCCGACAGGATGCTGTAGCCACAATGGGCAGCCAGGGCCTCATCTATTTTTCTTCCTGAGCCAAATTGGTCTGAACAGAGCCCCAGACACCTTCTTACCCGCTTCTCCCTATTCAGCTTCAGGTGCCAATCTACCAGTCCCCACTTTATAGATGAGAAAAATCTTGCCTAAATTACACAGCTAAGGAGAGATGGAGCCAGAATTCAAACTCAGGCACTTGACCCAAGGCCTGTACTCTCAGTCTTTTTTTTTTTTTTTAAATAAAAATAGAAATTTTTGTAGTCTCTCTCATTGACCCCACCTCCCTCAGCCTCCAGGAAGTGTCTGGTATACTGTAGGTGCCCAATTATGGCTGTTAAGGAATAAGTTACTATGATGTGGCAGGGGCTCTGCTGGACCCTTGACAAGTATTTCATCCATGCATCTCCCTCTGCAAAACACATGACATCGTCTGTCTGCAACTTCTGGGGAAACTGAGGATCACAAGGTTAAGTACCCTTCAAGGTCGCACAGCTAGTGAACAACAGAGGTGAAGTTAAACTCAGTTTTTAGCACTCTCCATGATATTTTGTGGTTTCTATAAGACACATAGCTCCTTTCTGAAGTGTGGGCTGTTCCTTATTGGTAATAGGCAACAGTTTATATACAAATCCACCCACGTGTGAAATCTGCCAATTATGCCATGGCTAGAGGTCTAGGATTTAGTGAAATACTCTACAGATGGCAAATCAGGGCTGTGTTGATACCGAGGAAGCCAGGAAGTACCAGGGATTTGTGGGAACCAGGAGGCCTTTCTGAGCTCTACTTGCAAAATAGGCAATCCTTTGGCACGATTAAAACGCGATAGTGAGAGGCCCGCACACCACGATGAAGAGTGGCCCCCACTTGCCACAACTAGAGAAAGCCCTCGCACAGAAACGAAGACCCAACACAGCCAAAAATAAATAAATAAACAAATGTGGGGTTTTAAAAAAAAAACAAAAAACAGAAAAAAACCCGAGTGAGATAACGACTCCCCCTACCCCATGACCCATGAGAATGAAGTGTAGCCAAGACTGTCCCCAGATGACGAGGCTCACCAACTACATGCAAGTCCAGATACTGCCCCTGCCATGTGCAGACTCCGCGGTTGTTCACATGACGCTCCCCACATAGTCCAGGGACAGGCAGCTACGTGAAGCAAAGACAAGGGGGGCGGTGAGCCTCTGAATATCACTTTTAGCCGTACCATGCCCAGGCGGACAAGAAAAACCTCATCAACGACCTGTAACAGGGGCCCCAGGTCTGAAAACTGAAGCTCCAAGAAGAATTAATCTGTGATCAAAGACAGCACAAACTCTACTGCTAAGTCTGCACTTGAATGCCTTCCCCCCGCATCCTGCTTTGAGAGGCATTGAGAGAAATTTACCAAACAGTGTCAGTAAGAGGGGCTGGGCGGGTGAGGAGAGACAGAGATAGAGAGACAGACAGATAGATATGCATAGACAGACAGACACAGTCACACACACACACACACACACACACACACACACAGATGCAGAGAGA
Source organism: Balaenoptera borealis (assembly GCF_965194805.1). NCBI lineage: Eukaryota > Metazoa > Chordata > Mammalia > Artiodactyla > Balaenopteridae > Balaenoptera > Balaenoptera borealis. Next base: position 78,816,465 of record NC_138871.1, on the reverse strand, counting down.
AAGAGGGAGAGAGCGATATCGAGGACAGGGACTAATCTTCCAACTCGTATTTTCAAATAGCCGAGAGCCCTGAGGTCCTGTGGCCTCTCTCAGCTGCAGACCTACAGTAAGAACCAGGTACAATTGTTCACCTCATGGCAAGACATGCAGCCAGGTACAAGATGAGGCCCAGCCCAGACTTTTGGCCTTTTATCTCTGCAGACAAGCTCTGCTTTCTGCTTGGCCTGTCAGCATGGACCTGTCCTCAGTGGGGCTTGCAATCACTAGGAGAATCCACTATAGCGGCCCTTCCCCCTCTTCCCAGAAACAAGGCAGAGTCCAGAACAGCTGCCCTGCAAAGAGGCCTCCACCATCTGCTGACTCCTTCCCAAGGCTTCGCTTTCCAGCTCACCCAGAATGTTCCACAAACACTCCAGGAGAGGCCCCCAAGGAGGGCTGCCAAATAAAATACAGGATGCCCTGTTAAATTAGAATTTCAGATAATCTGGGGAATATTGCAATTATTATATTTGCAATATTTAGGACATACTTATGGTAAAAAAGTATCCATGTTTATCTGAAATTCAAATTTAACAGGGCATCCTGTATGTTTATTTGCTAAATTGGCACCCCTACTGCAAGGTCTTGGTTTTGCTGAGCAGGAAAGGAAAACTAGGATGAGAAAGAATATATATTTATCCAAATAAAAAAAATTTTTCTGCCACTTTTGGTTCGATGTGCAAATTAAACGGGTAGCTGGGAAAGGCCTGTGAGATACTTGGCCAAGACTAAATGGAATCAGCGTGGGAGCGAGTGAACCTGACTATGTGTGTACACATAGAGAACACCTCTCTCCTTATTGGGATAAGAAATTTCCATGGCAGGAATCTGTCATGGGTTAAGACCCTTTAATGAGGACCTGCTATTTACCAAGGATTGTGTTAGGGACTGGGGATATGGGGGTGAAGTTAATCTCCCCTGGTAACTCAGCCCCTAGGCTGTTGTGTGAGATCTGAAACTGGCTCCTGCACACGGAGGTCAAGGAGAGACCAAAGAAGGGGCAGACCACTCCAGACTGGTAGGCGGCAGGTTTAATAAGCAAGGGAACTTACATACCAGGATTGTCCTGGGAGGCTGCAAGACAAGTGGGTCGCCACACCTGCCCCCAGGAATCTTAAAAGTTTATATAGAGGCCTTAATAGGGTTCAGTCATGTACGTCGTCCAGATGGTCTCAACAGCACAGGGCTTTGTCAGGTCTCTGTCATTGGAAACGATTCCCACTGTGGGAACAGTGGGCAGGGTGTACCTTCCAAGGACAGGGAGGGGGTGAGGGGACTCTGCCCTGAGGGCAGTGTGAGCGTTCATTGGGGGGAACTGTGGCAGAGCCAGAGCCATTCTGGACGAATGTGTAAAATTGATCGAAAAAGCCCCGGACGCTGTCCCAACTGATATCCTTCAATGATACCATTTCCAGGGGTAAGAGGAAGCTCTAATTTGGCAGGTCTAGTATCTCAGGGCTTTGGGGTCATGAAAGTGCTTCATTCCTGGTCTTGACACTCATCAGCTGTGTGACCTTGGGAAGGTTACTTAACTCTTCTGAACTGAGGTTTTTTTTTTTTTTTTTTTAATCTGTAAAATAGGGATTTATTGTGTCACAATGTTCTCATGTAAAAAGTGCCTGGCAAATTAGGGACACACACTCAAGAAAGCATATAAGAAACTCCCTTCTCTCCTTCCACCTCCGACTTCTACTTGGAAAAATAAAGCTTCCCTAGATGTGTGTGTGTGCGTGTGTGTCTGTGAGAGAGAGAGAGAGAGAGAGAGGCAGAGAGAGAGAAAACTATTCAGTGTAAAACAAGTGATCGTTTCTCAGTATTTTAGCAAGTTTTTCAATACTTTGCACAAGGAATTTTTTACATTAAAAAATGCCCAAGAGTAGCAAAATTAAATTATCTTGGGCAGTTAAGTGAGAAAAGAAGGACATAGATCTTCATACTTTCTGTGCCCATGGAAAGCCTGCTGGGAGTAAATACTACAGAATGGTAAATTGAGGATTTTTACGTGTAGGATTAAGAGAGATTTGAATTTTCGGAGGCTGTAATCCTGTGCAGGTGCAATGTTAGGAGTCGGCCACAGGGCGGAGCCTGTGCCCCTCCGATGGCTTTTAGGAGGCGCCGCGGAGCTGCTAGTGAACAACTTGAACGCAGAGAGCAGAGTGAGACCTGACCGTCCTAGTTCCTGGAAGGGCCCCGCACTGAAATAACACCCGTCCTAAGCCCTCCTTTGTAATATTCGCTGGCCCCATTTAGCGAGGGCGAAGTGCCTAAAGGAGGCTGGGACTGAGAAAGGCATGCTCGGATCTGAAGGGTGTAGCTCAGAGGCAGGAGACCGGGCACCCTCTGCTCTGTTGGGATAGGTGGGGCTTTTCCTCTGGGCCCTACATATCTCTAGGAACCGAAGTGCAAGGCAAAGTCCCACAGCACAGGTCAGAAGCTGGAGGCTCCTGGAGGTTCGGGGGGGAGACTGAATGAAGGTGAGACTGGGCACCTGGCTGAACAGAGATGCTGCAGATCTGCCCTGAGCCACCTGAGCGAGAAGAGCCCTGGGGAGAGGCGGCGGGGAAAGCACACACACACACACACAACCCACAAGATGCTTGTTTTTTTTCCTCTCTCTCCTCCTTGCCCTAATATAGGGAGGCCTTGCTCCTAGAGAAGAAAGGGGGGTGTTGGGAAAGAGCAGTCCCCCCTTCCACTCCTAGGCGTCTCTGACTTGGGTCCCTTCAGCCTCAAGACCAGCCAGGACCTGGGGGAGTGAAAGCTGCGCGTTGGCTATCAGCCTATTGCCTGTTTGCCTCTTTTATTTCAAACTATCCTGGACTTTTAACAAACACAACTACCTGACAGGTTGTGGCATTTCCCCGGGCGTCACTAAGGGCAAAAAAAGAGCCATTTGGGCTTCCCTGGTGGCGCAGTGGTTGAGAATCTGCCTGCCAATGCAGGGGACATGGGTTCGAGTCCTGGTCTGGGAAGGTCCCACATGCCGCGGAGCAACTAGGCCCGTGAGCCACAATTACTGAGCCTGCGCGTCTGGAGCCTGTGCTCCGCAACGGGAGAGGCCGCGACAGTGAGAGGCCCGCGCACCGCGATGAAGAGTGGCCCCCGCTTGCCGCAACTAGAGGAAGCCCTCGCACAGAAACGAAGACCCAACACAGCCATAAATAAATAAATAAATAAATAAATTAAAAAAAAAAAAAAAAGGGCCATTTGACGGGATGAGGTTGAATTGATGATTGGAAAAGAAATCCTCTTCAGGTTTATTTCTGAGTCGAGGCTGATCAATAAGCCTCCTGGCCTCAGTTTTCCCTTCTTTAGCCACCGCTGCCCAGAACTGGGGAGAGGGGCAGGGGGCAGCTCAGGGGTAAGCTGCAGTGACGGGGGGCACAGTCTGCCCTTCTAGTGACGCTCCTGCCCTAGATCGTCCCATTTCAGATTACGGTGATCAGTAAATATACCCCTGCATGTTCTCTGCACACAGTTTCTCTTAAAAACCGGGTAAGTGGGTGAGCAGAATGCAGAGGACATTATCGCTCCCCGCAGACCCTTATTCCAAACCTCCCGGGCTCCCAGCGCAAGGACAACGCTGCCAGCCCCCTCCGTCAGGCATCCTGGCTCCGCTTCAGGCCTCCTGTCCTCTCTCTTGGTTGTGAAATCCCCAGAGGATAGTGGACTGTCAACCTCAGTGATGGGTAACTTGGTGTCCTGCAGAGCGTGTGTGTGTGCTGGGTGTATGGGGTGTGTGTATGTGTATTGCGTGTGTGTGTGATTCACGGAGGAGCATCACATGCTTGAGAGAGGAGAGGGCATTTCCTCCCATCACCTCTGTACAGGGGAGAACACTGGAGCCCCAAGAGGGAAGCGATTAACCCAAGATTATCAGCAGCCCAGCGGCCAGGTGAGGACCAGGTAATAGTTATGTGAACGCGCTTTGGAGAGCCACCTGTGGCTCAGCGCCCTACTAAGCACAGTGGGGAGACTGATGGAACGGGTTTTCTGAAGACCCTCTACTCAAGGGCATAAACACAGAATAGTGCTGTTTCTTACAATCACTTTCCACAGCTGGAATATGGGCAGCCCCCTTCGCCACATCCTGGGCAGATTTCACATGCTCTGGTTATTTCCTTTGATTCAGACTAGTCCAGTCCAGTTCATGAGGCCAACCTCATAAGTGATTCAGAGTTGTTCTTCTGGCCCATTTTAGGTCAATGCCGTGCTCGAAGGGCATGGAGTAGGGAGTGGGGCACGGCCTCCCTCTCCTCTTTCTCTTCCTCTGTTTCTCCTGCCTGGTCTAGTCTTTAATCCAGCAGAGTGTTGGGAAGGGAGGTGGAAAGTGGGCAGTGGTGCGCTGGTAAATGTTTAACAACCAGCTCCCTGGAAAAGATTCCCTGATCTGCAGTGCTTGCACATTTCCATGGGGTAAATGCCCTCCACCCCCCACGCCCCACCTCCAAGGCTGATTTCAAGTTAGTGATGTGGAGTCACTGGAGGTGGAGTTGAGAAGAGATGTGAGCTGGAGTGAGCACACCCCTGGATGAAGGATAAAGGGCTGGTCTCTACCTGAGCGGGCACGGATACAGTCTTCTCCCTGCTGACCACCACTGCTGCTCTGGCTGACACTGATGGCTCTGATGGCCTCAGGGGGCTGGGTTTTTAGTGGGCCCCCAGGCTCCCCATTGCTCAGTCCCTGCCCGTGGGAAACCTAACTCTTTCCTCCTCCTCGGCTCCTGCCACCAGTGCCCAGTCCAGGGCCTCTTGCTGATGGAGTCCCTCCCCGGGGGGGAGTAGCTGCAAGATGGCCCAGGCTGAGCTGCATCCCACAGTGTCTGCCCGATGCCTGACCCCAGCCTCTGGGGAAACGGCACACCCCTGACACAACAAACCACAGGAAGGCGGGGAGTTTAGTCCCTTGTATTGTCCCCACCCCCACTTTTTCTATGAACTGTTTATCATTGTCACAACAGTTCTGACACCAAATGTATGGGTTTTCCACTCCAAGCAATTCTGCAGTTCTCTGCAGGCATCAGCTGGGTCAATTCAATTCTGACACAAACTACCCGGCTTCCTTCCATCACGTGAGGACACAGTGGGAAGATGGCCATCCATGAACCAGGAAGCCAACTCTCGCCAGACACCAAATGTGCCACCACCTTGATCATAGACTTTCCAGCTTCCAGAACTGGGAGAAACAAATTTGTGACCTATGCAGAGAATTTTATAACTGTATGTCATTCAACATGGGTTTTTTTTTTAGAGAAAGTTGGATTCCTTCAGGAGAGAGGTGAGCTCTTCAACACCATAGCAGAGTTAGTAGGAGGACATGAGCAGACACTGGATCTATGGTCCAGCCTGGACAGCCCCAGGGCAGCAGTGTGGATGCTACCAGTTTCCTAAGGGTACAGATTTGTGTGCATATGTTGAGGGTCGGGGTGGGGAGAGGGCATGCAGGGGATGAACTGGTAGGAGATAGGTTACCAGGTTTAGCAGAGGAAAAAGTATCTACATACTATATATGTGTGTGTGTGTGTAGAGCAGTTATAGGCTGAAGGTTTGTGTCCTCCCAAAATTCATATGTTGAGGCCCCAACCTCCAATGTGATGATAATTAGGTTTGAATTAGTTCATTAGAGTGGAACCCTTATGATGGGATTAGTGTCCTCAAAAGAAGACAGAGAGCGTTCTCGCCACAGCACATACCAAGGAAAGGCTGTGAGCACAGAGCAAGAAGACGGCTGTATATAGACCAGGAAGAGAGTTCTCGCTAGGAATCAAATCTGCTGACACCTGGATTGTGAACTTTCCAGCTTCCAGAACTGTGAGAAATAAATTTCTGTTGTTTAAGCCACCCAGTCTATGATATTTTGTTATAGCAGCTAAGTGGACTAAGATATATGTGTGTGTATATATATAAATAGATATAGACACATATATATGTATATATATCTATATATGTATAAAACATTTAATTGGTATATATATATACCAATTAAATGTTTTTAGTGTAAATATGTCGCATGCAATATTAGGTGAATTTTCTAAAAGAATTATTCTCTCAGAGAGTAATGATTTAAGGAAGCATATTAAAGAAATCAATGACATCATATGCATGTCTTAAATTTGTATGTATCCCTACTCATATTTGAAAAAAGTCTGAAAAACTAAAATATGTGTGAAGTACTGGACACTATATAAATGGATTAAAAATGTACACAGGTTTGGAATACCCTAGTCTGTTTGGCAGAGGGTCAGTGGTTTTCAGGGTTAGATTTTAGACGTGAGTATCACTAGATGAATTCATGGTTGAGGAAGAAAAGGAACAGCCTTAATTTTTTTTTTGAAGAAGAAGAAGATGATGATGATGTTGATTTTTTCATTGTGGTCTTCTCCAGAGTGCCAGCCCTGTTCTAGCAGCTAGTTGAGAGAATTCTCAGGAATGTTAACTGTTTGGTGGTGCTTGCGTATTTTATTTTATATAGAAGGAGTTGGAGGGCTGTTAGAAATGGTTCTCTGAGTGCCAGCCTGCCCTGAGGAGCTAAAGTTGGTACTTCCTGACAAGTGTGAATTCTCCAGCATCTCTGAGATCGCTGAGTGGCAGGCACTTTTCTAATTGGGAGTGAGCTCTGATTGGTAAAGTTTTCTTCCAACACCAAGTGGGCTGGGGTCACCAGCGGAGAGAACTAAATCCATTGGGACTGGTGTTCAGAGGACAGTTTGGACAATTTGAAAAGAGTAAACTAGGATTACAGGTTTCTCACCAGCAAACAGACTGCCCAGGTGCCTGCAGGGAGGCGATGGATGGATGGGAACGTCAGCCTCTGCACCTGCTCAGGAGAGAGATGAACTGAGGTCTGTGAGAAGCAGTCTGAACTCTAAGGAATGGCTAGACAAGGATTCCACGTTGAGGTTCTCCTGTCCTGCCAGGCCCACCCTCAGACCACTGGCATCACTTCCAGTGAGACAGCTGGGCCATCTGGAATGGCAAAGGGACCCGTCTCCCAAAGAAGGGGGTATGGCTAACAGCCATGTTGGAAGGAACCAGATATTATTCCCAAGTGGTGGATGAGAAAACTTAGAATTTCTCAAGGTTCTAAAGGTAGCAAGTGACATTTTAGATTCATGTCAACTTCTGTAATTATCCATACATTTTTATGGAGTCGGCTCTCCATATTTGTTTCTCAGTTGATTTTCGGATAGAATGCTCACTTCTTGAGAGCAAGGACTAAGTTCCTTCATCCTTGTGTTTTCCAAAGTCCTTAGCACAACATGCAGTGCTGAGCAAGCTCTCAGAAGACTGGGATCAGAGCCAGGGGGTGAGTTCTAGGAGACATCAAACTATACAAGCAGGGACTGAGTCAACTGATACACTCATTTAGGGGAACAGCCCTGGAGAGAGAAGCACAGAGGCTCAGGTAGGAGCTTAACTCACACTCACATGGAAGTATCCCCCACGAAGGTGAGGCCTCATGAAGTCCAAATTGCCCCCCTCCCACACTCACCAGGATTTTCCTTCTGACCCTGAACCCGTATGGGGGAGGGAAGGGGATCCTCCCTTTCCTGCTTGGCCATGAGTGCACCTCTACGGTCAAGGATTGACTTACCGACCTTTCTTGCTCTTGCTTGTTATGACTCAGCATTCCACTTCCAGTTCAGGATACAAGGTTATTGAAAATAACTCATATAATAGTTTAGTGCTCTGATGAAGGAGAAATCTGGGGCTTTCACAATCTCAGGGAACCACCGGAGCTCTCACCGTGTGTGGATACGAGAATGTACCTGTGTGTGGCTGTGAGTGTGTGTGATGCATATGTGCAACTTCCTGAGAGTATGTGTGTGCCCCCCGCAGGTGTGCGCACGTGACTGTACAGGCATGTGGATGAGGGTGCATGTGGACCCAAGTTCTGTACAGCAGATTTACAGTCCTAGAAATCTACCTACTAGTTCAGAAGGTAGAATTTTCTAGACTTTTCAGTCCTACAATGACCTAAGCCCAAACATTGATTTGGGTCTCCTGGTTGTGCACATACCTGCGATGCAATGCTGTACCACCATGAAACTTGACATTTCAGAAGCTGAAATGAATTCTTGAATTCTTGAAGGGTCTTATGTTTTAAAAAAATCTCATAAGATCTTTAGGAACTAAATAAAATCGTAACTAGGTATAATATTTTTTAATATTAAGTATTTGTTGTATCAGTTGAGATTAGAATTGGTTGCATTAATACACATATACACACATAGTCCTACAAATAAATTGTTTATTTTTCTCTCAGGTAAAAGAAGCGTAGCCCTTGACATTGATATAACAGCTCTGTGAACTGGTGAGGGTCCCATATTTCAGTAGCTCACTCCACCATCCCTAGGATGTAACTTGTTCTCTTGGATCAAAATGGCTGCTAGAACTCTAGCCATCTCATCCACAATCTACACAGGAGTTGGAGGAAAGTAGGAAAAAGGGCATACCTACTCTTTTAAAAAAGACTCTCTGGAAACATCTTCAAAGACCACTTGGGCTTACAGGTTACTGTCTAATAGTTGGTATGGCCAATCTAGTTGCAAGAGAGGCTGGGAAGTGTAATGTGTTTGGTTAGGGATGTGACTGCCCTGTAAATAAAAATTGAGTGACAAGTGGCAGTCCCCATCACATTCTCTAGTGCTCTTATTTCTCAATTATATTATCCTGCTAAGTTATCTTCACTCCCTGCCTGGTGCAAAAGGCAGGCGGTATCATCCCTCTGAATTGTGAGCTCTTGCAGGGAGGGACCCAGTTATCAATCATTCTGATCCTTTCTCTTCAGCTCCCTTCTTTAGCTTGGTATCTGGCATATTATTCAGCTCAAAATCCCCATTTTACAGGTGAGAAAACTGAGCCAAAGGGAGATGGGGTGCCTAACAATGCCATTTCAATTATGAGTGACAACATTTCTTGTTATACTAAAAAGAAGAGAGATCATTTTTCTATGTGTTTTTCCCCTTCGGCAAGGAAAACATGAAACCAGTCAGCATGAGGTAGGTCTTTGCAATAGGGTTCATTCCCACATGACTTCTAACAGTGTCCCAGCCTCTGGTGAGAATACCTCCTGCCCGTGGCTACATTCCCTTTTGTTTTCTTCTCTGTTGGCATGAACTTTTACCAGAGCAGGCATGATGATGGATGCTTTACATATATGATTCACTTTAATTTTTTAACTCTTTGAGATAGGTGTCTGTTCTGATCACCTCCTATTCACCGCACTGGTGAAGGAGGGATCCCCCCCACTAAATATGAGATGGCTGAACACATAACCCCTGACACTGGACTGCTGAGGCTGACTGCAGGTCATTGCTCACATGTACTCACAGCCCTGGGGAGGAGGACACCACATGCCAAGCAGGGCGACACAGGGCTGCATTCAGGAGCGGTGTGAACCAGCAGGCTTTGCTGTGACAAGAAAATGACGTGACTCTTGCTTTCCACAGGAGGATGTTATTGGCTAGTTTGAGTAGTTTTGTGAACTGGCAGGGAGGTGAAACCCATTAGGCTGAGGACCCAGTGGAGTAGAGCTGGTCCAGCTGATACAGGAGACCTAGCCAGGAGGAAAGCCTTCCCCATTGGGTGGGGGCATATCTGGCCGGAGCAGGGGAACTCATGGCTAAGCTTCTGCGGACCTGTGAAGTTCAACGATGTTAAGGCAGCACATGGAATCTCATAATTGGGGGGTACAATACAGTGTAATTATCCCCATTCTACATGGGAGGAACTGAGACCCGGGGAGGATCAAGGTGAGACAGCCAGTAGAATGCTGAGTTTAATACCAAAAGGCTTTTTCCCTCCTTGATATTGCTGTGTATCACATCATTATCTTATTTGAACCCGACTCCCACCCTCTGGGGAAGCATCTTTCCAAGGACGAGACTGAGGGTCAGAGAGAGAGGTGAAATGCTCCAAGTCACCCAGTTAGAGAGTTAAAACTCAGGGTGTTGAGTCCAGGGTGCTTCACATGCTGGCACAGCTGCCTGTGGTGTTGGCCCTGAATCAGGTGGGTGGTCACAACCTGCTGGCTCCCATATCTCTGCTTAGCATAGCGTAGGACATGACCTTGGGGCTGCAGATGGGAACATCAGCAGTGTTTCTATAGCTCTGAGAATTCCTTAAGGACAGGACAAGAGACTGGACTGAACTCTTTAGGTAAGGGTGTTTTTGTCTGTTTGTTCGCTTTGGTTGCTCTGTGGAGAAATAACGACTAGGACCATTAAATTAAGCATATGCATATCCAGGGGTGATATTCAAAATACTTATAACTGCTAGAAAGACTGTCAGTTCTCACTGGGTCAGGCATTAACCCTTAGTTGGTGGATGGTGGAAATTTCTGGGGGCTCCTGGAGAAGGGGCTGGGTCAATGGGAAGGATACTCAGGAAGCTTGGGGGCAGGGCTACTTACCAACAAGTACAGAAATATTTCAGTATTTCTGTATCAGCCCCCTCTGGACTCTACGACCAGCAATTCTGGTAATATATTACCACCCTCAATTCTTTCCAGGTCCATAAGG